>NC_142291.1:30039509-30352211 GCF_965620075.1 Prunus avium
AGCACCCTCGGGGGCGCCCCACTCTCATCAGGGTCCTTCCAGAGCTCCGGTTCAGGCTCTCTCGCAATCTGGCACAAATTATGCAACACACAACAAGCAACAATTGTTTGGGGCACATGATTAAGACCCACATTGAGGTCCTGCAGAATCTTCCACCTCCCTTTCAGCAATCCAATTGCTTCAACCACAACAGACCTTCCCTTCATAAGCATTCCATCGAACAGGTTCTGTGCGGGAGTTCCCATCCCATTTGGAGAAAAGGGTGTCAACAAAAAAGACAGTAAGGGATAGCACCAGTCCCCAACAATGTAAGGCCTCACATGGTGACCCCTCACATTGATCACCTTATCCCAAACAATATCACCAGAAGTCAGCCTATTATACAAAAGACTATCTCTAAAATGGGTTGCGTCGTCTGTGCCTCCTGGAGCTTTGACACACACATCCCAAAAGATTTTCTTGTGATCAGCCACAACTTCGAGCAAAACCGAAGGGTACCCATACTTGCATTTGTAGTTTCCAGGCAAGTTGTGCTTGTGGAGCTTGATTGGGCTTCCGTCAATGGCGCCACACATGTTGGGAAGCGATGTGAGCTCCTCGAAAGCCTGGGTGGTCTCGATGAGTCTGCGGCGGGAGACCGGGATCTTGATGAACTCCGGGTAGAGCTTGGTGGCGAGGAGGCGGGTGACCATGTTGGTGATCTTGGAGACGAGGTAAGGGTCGAGGGAGTAGCGGGAGGCGAGGGTTTGCGCGGAGAAGCCATGGGAGAGGCGGGAGAGGACCATGGCGACGGCGTAGTCGGAAGGGAGGGAGAGGTTGGAGAGGGCGATGTGAGGCCGGAGCTTTTCGACGACGGTGGTGAAGACGGGGTAGGAGAGGCCGTAGAGGGAACGCCACTGGGCGTCGCGGAGAGGGGCTTCGAGGGACCAGATGTGCTCGGTGGCGAGGGCTCGGAAGGCGGAGACGGACATGGCGGAGGCGGTGGCTGAGGAGGGGCCGCCGGAATTTGAGGCGGTGGCGGGGGAGGGTTTGGGGCGGGAGGTGGCGATGAAGGAGAGGACGGAGGCGATGGTGAAGAAGAGGAGAGGGGCGGCGGAGGAAGAGGTGAGGAGAGAGGTTGGGGTGGAGGAGGAGGAAGAGGAGGTGGGGGAGGGGGAGGAGGTGGTGGTGGTAGAGAGGAGGGAGGTTGTTGGGTCGATGGAGTTGTGGAGGTGGAGGAGATTTGAGAGCATTAGCAAAAACGATTCATCCATTTTTCTTTTTTCTTGGTTCTTGGGTTCAGGGTTTGTGTTTCTTCTCCTGTTCTTGGGTTCTCTCAGAAGCTTCTTGGACTGAAGAAAGAAGAGGATCTGCTGCAGAAGGAAGAGAGGAAATGGAGAATTGGGGTTTTGAACTTCGGAGTTGGAGTCAAATTAGATCATTAAATTTCAACTGAACTGGTGAATTTGAGCAAAATCATTGTTTGAGAATTTTTAATTGTCTTTTTTTTCTTCTTCATGTTTGGTCAGGTCGAATTATTGAGTTTGAGCCCACTTGGAGATATTTATGTCAGCTCAATCCAGGCTGACTTTTTTAATGGACTGGGCTGAAGCTCGTAGGCAAAGGTTTAAAAACGGCCGGAGCGAACTTATACTAAAACTACCCATTTTGCAATTTTTATTTTATTTTATCAGAACCCATTTTGCATTTTCATCCTGAATTCCAATAATAATTGATGTCGTCCTCAAATTAGGTCGTGCATTGTTCTCCAATTATAAATGTTGATATTTATGATTGTATTAACATTGATATTATGTTTAGGTTCATGTTTAGATTAATTGACCAAGGCAAGTGTGCCTGTTCTTATGTACCATAATTTCATCTCCTTTCGTTATAATATTTTATACTCAAAAGACTATCGTTTGTATAAATAAAAAGTGGTTCGCTTTCAAGGTTATAGAGAAGGGATATGTTGGATAGGCTTGCAAAATTGGACTAAGCTTGGTGGGCAAGCCCAAGCCCAACTCTGCCTTTTGGGCTATGGACTGGCCCAGTCTGATATTATGGTCAAGCTCAACCCAGTGTGTTGTGTAAATGGTAGAGCTTGGACCTAAACTTTTAAACCAATAAGTAGAGCCGTTCGACCCGATAATTAAGTTAATAAATAATATATTTATAAAATAAGCTAATATTAATTATAGAAAATTAATTAAATATTCATTTCTAAACATAGTTCTATAAAGAAACCCTATACCATTCAATGTATATAAACACACCCAAAATAATCGATTTTTGGATTTAGTGTCTATGTTGGATTACGGTTTTGCCCTTTTGATTTGAATTTTGAGAAACATACCCAAAACTTACAAGCTATGATAGGAATGTCTTAAAAATTATGTTAGTGACCTCATAACTGAAACATGTTTGGCAGCCTCGTGATTTCTATTTGAGCAGATCGAATATTACAAACGAATCTCGCTTCGTTCACCTCTTCGAACAAAGCTCAGCATGATCTGGTTCCAGATCTCTGTTTTTAATTCTTCAGGCATTTCTACAAAAATCCCTTTATTATTAGTTGCCCATTTCATAGGGCCTTATTGGTTCGGCCCATTGACATGATCATTAGCCCAAAAATTCGGCCTAAGCTAACTCTCAGAGCCCAAAAAGTCTGTGACTGGGTAGGATCTGGGTTAACCCCACTCAGCCTGGCCCGATCCATTTTACTGGCCTAGCCCTGGATGTGTAGTTTTTGGAGGGACGAAACTGTCCAAAATTTCTTTCCCGGGATGGGCTTAGAAGAACCTTTGCTGGTCTGAATAAAAGAAAAAATTTTAAATAAGTATTCCTACAAAAATAGTAAAGGCCCAATAAGAATAATTGGCCGAGTGGGCCTGTAAAAAAATGACCGACTCAAAACGTCGTCGGACTTACAAAACCCGGGAAACCGAATTTCCGTGTCCGCTCCGCGAGATAGAGATACCCATTCAATTTTATTGTGGGCGCAGAATTTCTTCGAACAATTTTCACAGCTGCAAAGCTCCGATCTTTGCCCTAAAGGTCTGATTTTTGGGTTGCCTCCCATCAGCATCAGAACCTCAAATTCGCCACCATGACTGAGGTATCGTCCGCCTGAACTTCTGTAGTTTCATTCAATTTTGATAATCACTTGCAAAAACAATAGCTTTCTTGATTTTATTGCTTTTTGTTCTTTTATAATTTGGAAGGCTTAATTGCATTGTGTGTATGAGTGTATGAATATGGGAATTCAAGACCTGACCTGGGTTCATGACTAATTAGCAAAACCCAATTACATAAGTGACAAGATATCACTGGGCTTCTTGTTCTTGCCATGATTATAGTTATGGCTCCATTGAGACCCATTTGATGCTAATAGCAAATACTCTCTGTTGCTGTTGGGATTTGGGAAAGAAAGAAGGCAATTTTTGCTCTGTTTCAATTTTACAGAAGAGATAATCCCTGCTTATTTATATCCAAGGGCTTTGGAAGTGTGTTTGATTTTCACAAACATGGTGTTAGTGTAGTTTCTGACTTTCTTCTAAAAAGGACTCTTTTTTTTTCAATCTTCATTACTTTGGAAGATAGTTTTCTTCTCTTTAAATTTTGCATACAATTCGTTTTGATTTCAGTGATTTTCCTGTTTGCTGACTCCGACTGATGCCTTTTACATTAGTCGTTGTAACTTTTTCTTTTTCTCTATTTGCAGTATTGGGTTAGCCAGGGCAACAAATGGTGTGACTTCTGCAAAATCTACATATCAAACAACCCTTCTAGCATTAGAAATCATGAGCTTGGTCAACGTCACAAGGATAATGTTGCCAAGAAGCTTGCTGATATGCGAAAAGAGAAAGCTGCAAAAGAGAAGGAAGAAAAAGAAGCAGAACGTGCCCTTCTGCAAATTGAAGCAGTGAGTATTCAAAGGTCATTTCAAAGTTATAAATTGCTTACAACAGTAGTGCATTTACTCCACTAATGGAGGTTCAGTTTATTATAGTAATTCTTTTATGGTAGTTCCTCTCCCATTTAATACAACAGTTAAGTTTACTCCTTGCCTTGTTCTCATCAATACTGCCACTTTGTTAGCAACCCAAGAGTAACCGTTAACTATTCAAAATTTCAAGCCTAATTATATTTACAAAAGACATTAGAATGGCCAATCGGAATTTAAAAAGAAATTGAGCACAGAAATTTCCCCCACTCTATCTTGTTATGGATTCCAATTTATTGTTCAAAATTTACAGATTTAGGTTTATTGAAAGAGAAAGTCTTATCTCCTATGAGACACTAACTTGAGCAATTTTCCCTAAATGTTTACAGAAAGCTAAGCGCAGCTATCAAAAGGATGTGGCAAGCTTTCAGGAGGCTAGAGATGCCCGGGCATTCGATGTTGAAGATGATGGTCAAGAGAGTAAGTACTGGAAATTTGCGTTTCCAGCATTGTTTCAATGTTAGAGCTGCACCATACTTGCAAGCTTTGGAATAACGCCTATATAATTACACCTCAAGCACGTTGCAGCACATATTGTTGTTTGCACTCACTTTGGAGAACCCCATCCTAAAATTAAATTTTGACAATCTGTTGCCTTTTTTTTCCTGGTCAAAAGTGTAGTTTATTCACCTTAGCCATATGGCTTATAGTCCAAAAATATCTTGTAGGTGGGAGTAGGGCTGTTAAATAGGTGAGAACCTTACTTACAGTTCAACTACTTGGGCGACTCACTAAGGACATTTTTTAGTCTTTTTAAGTTAAGACAATAGAACAATCAGGCTACGTTTATAAGCTTTATTCCTCACCACACTAAGCTTGAAAACTCTGCTGACTTAGGTTCCTTACAGCTGATGTAAGCGTAATATGATGATGCCATAAAGCCTTTTAACCAAAGAAAGCAGTCTACAATGGAGAAAGAAGAAAGGCAGACATGCTCATTACAAAGCTAATAAGATTATCTTTTTCCTTTCTTCTTTTTAATTCTTCTTTCTAATGAGCGGAAACCCAAATTGCATTTTCAAATTTGGGATTTTGATCAGGAGAGGAAGACATTATGCTAGTAAGTTCTGAAAATGGGTTAGAATGAACTAGACATGTTACGAGAAATGTGTTTTCAGGTTTGATCTCTTGCCACACTTGTCTGGTTTGGTAGTTGGCCGACAATCGATGAGCAAATCAGATTCTTCCAAAAATTAAATTCTCAAGAAGCATGCCTTTAGGGGAGGTGGTTTATGAATATTATTTGTTAGTTAATGAATGGGCCCTTTATTGCTATTTGAAGAAGCATGCCCTTTTGGTGATTGATGAGTATTTCTTATTTCAACTCCATTATTTACTATTAAAACTGATTCAGCTCTGATTGATGACAGAATGGCAGTATAACAGTACGTCTGGTTATTACTACAATCAAAGTAACGGCTTTTACTATGATGCGAATTCAGGCTTCTACTATTCTGACGCTATAGGTATTGACTCACTGCACTGCTATTTTAATTATTGTGTTGGCTTAATATTCCTTTCAGAAAATATGTTGTAGTTATATTTACATGAAGAAACACAACAGGAAAGTGGGTGGCACAGGAAGAGGCATATGCGAACCCGCAGTTTTTATCAAATGCTGGATATAAAGAAACCATTTTGAAAAAGCCAGGGTCAACTTCAGGGACAGGACCAGCTACAGAAAACAAAGGTGCTGGTAAATCTCAAAATGGGCCTCCACCTGGGCCAGTGGTTTCAGCTTCTTTAAACCCTACAAGATCTGTTAAAGGTGCTCGTTCGTCAGTTTCTGTTGGAAAGAGAAAGAGGCAAGAGGAGAAACCAAGGGCTATATCCGCGCAAGAAGCAGCTGCACTTAAAGCGAGGGAGGCTGCAAGGAAGAGAGTTGAAGAGAGAGAGAAACCATTACTTGGTCTTTACCGGCCGCAGTGATTTGGCTGCTCAAGCAAGTTCATATCCTTAAGGACCTTAACACAAAGGGTATGCTTTGAGTTTTTCTTCTTTCTTAATTATTCGATTATTTTAGTCTAAGTTCCAGCATATACGTATGCTACTGGGTATGCTGCCTTGAGTGGTTGCTTTATTGAGCTAAAATCTTTCTCCCATCCCCTTCTTTCCCTTGTTATTCTATTCTGTATGGTCCCCTGCATGTTCTGATTTTCATGAAGAAGGGTGTGGGAATTAGGATACTGTTGATGTATTCTAGTGTGTTTATTACTTTGGTCAGTGTTTTTAAAGGTGTTCCTAATGCAAGCCTCATAGTGAGGTGAGAGTGATTTAGTACAGCCCGTAGGTATTAGATTAAGCACTCAAACAATAGAACATAGAAGAATCTAAAAGATCGAGGAGACGAAAATATAGATCGAAGGGACGAAAGAAAGGACCGAAATCAGAGAACTGAGAAGGAAGAACAGAAATCACATAGTTTAAGAGAAGGTTTACTCAATATCCAAATCTGAATTTTAAAGAACTACATGGGGGGTATTTATAGCAAACTAAAACCTAGACATAATAGGATAAAAATCTCTTGCTTAAACAGAAATCCTAACCCAAATAAAATAGGAAACTTAAAACTAGAAATCTGGAAATCTGGAAAAGTAGAAATCCTACTAGAATTGGGAAAACTAGAGAATCTAGGAAACTAACAAATACATTAGGAAACTAATAAATTTAGGTCATATGCGTCCTGCATCAGAGAGTCGCGAGACCTAACTGCCTGAGGGGTTTAGGTGTTCAGTGATCTGCCAGATAGGCTATCGTTATATTCCAGAGGTGTATGCCTCAGGAATGAGGCACACTATCGTAAATTACAATTGTGCAAAACCTATTTACCCCCAAATCAACCCATCCCCACCTCCACCCCTGGTGGCAATTGTCTTTTTGTCATAAACCCTTTCGTCAGCAGTGTTGTTGATTTACCTACTGTGAGAAGAATCATTGGCAATTTGGCATACATGCAAATTTTTTTTCTTTTATATCCAATCACATTGCATATACATTATGTGCATGATTCTTCTAATTTTTAGTTTTAAAACTTCTCAACATTGGTTGCACAGTTGATGTTTTTCGCTTTTTGGCACTGAGAAAAAGTTCCACCAATTTTTTGAAACGGTATAGTTATTGTAGAGAGGGAATGTAAAAGAGTAGTAATGAAATGTCAAGCTGTCATTTCATTGGATCGGCAGGTGCCATTAAAATTTCCAAGTAGGACAAGTGGATGGGAAAAGGGATGCACAGAGGCACAAAAAATTGGGCTCACAAAGTCACTCTAGACATAGATGAGATAGCAAGAGGTTAAATGAGGTAACAAGCACGCAATAGTGTGTCCCATTGCTTATCAATCAATGATGGAGTTGGTGATGTTGCAATCTCAGAGTCTGCAGATATTTTTCAGGATTGAGGGTACTGATAATTGCACAGTTTGGATTTTGGAGCCACATGTTGTGGGATGTGTGGATTTTCTAAATATCCAACTTCTTAATGTTGAAATCATTGCAGGAATTAAAATGACATACTGCATAACTTAAATGGGGAAAAATTATTTATCCATATATTGTTATTAGAAAGGAAAGCTGGTTTATGGACTTCAATTAATATATCTTGTATTTTGATGCATGTGATTGGAATTATTTTGCAGAAGTCACGAAGACTTTTGAATGCAACTACTCTTTTTATGCAATGGCTGGTCCTAAGTTGTTGGTTATATGATCTCGCGTTACATTTCAATTGCCAAAAGTTGCTTGCTGGCATTGCAAATTTGGTGAGTAGCAGTACCTGATATGTTAATTTGTACAATTTGTTGTGACCTTATTGGATGGTGGGTTTCATTATGAAAGGTGTTAATTATTAGGTTCTTCAAAATGATGGGTGTCTGAGCCTTCTTCAATGTGCAACTGCTGGACAATTAGGGTGAAAGTAATCTCATATCCCTAATACTTTTATTTTTCTTTTACTTCCAACATATGAATATGGCCGATGCAATTCTAGTTACATTTTTCAACAAGGAGGAACATTATCGTAACAAAGAATTTATGAGCTGATATCGGCTCGCAGGTGTGTAGTGTAGTAGTTAAATGTTAGTTTTTGTTAAGCTCTAGTATGACGTTTTGTGTTTAGAAATATTAATAAATGTTGTAACTGAGCATGAAATACGGATACCAAGTACATGACTACGTAGTCTTTGTTATTGAGTTCTGATGTTGAGCACATGATTTTATGAGGTTATGATTGGTACATAGAGCACCCATTTGGTAAAGTTGGTAAAAATGCAATACTGTCAAATCTGCTGTGTTTTACGGTCTTTAACTCCGAACTCCTAAACCATATGTCTCTTTTCATTTTTTTTCAGGTGCCTCTTGGAACCACATTAATATGTTGTTTATTGAAAATGCTCTATTGTTAGGCGTGTCAAACCATCAATTTGAATTATTGATAGTGTATACTTGTTTGAACCTGGGGTCCAAATTGATAGTTTGGTAATACAGTTTGATCAGAGAATATCGCCTAACATTCACATTCTTGGGATGTAAGATGATGTCTTAACGTTATTCAGCCCAACTAATTCGAATATTTTGGCATCACTTTGGGCATTTATAAAGGAGTTTTTGTTACATTTCCAAGTGATGCCTATTATTTCTTGGAAAGAGATGATGTTCTCAACACCTTTACATGTCCAGAGCAGGAAGTGAATATTGTCCAAAAACCTAATGGCCAGAAAATTACCAATTTATGTCTCTTTCCTTATAATTTGATTAGGCATGAACTTTTTACGTTCAACAAAATTTGAACTCGGTTATACCACTTTTACCTCAATGTTATTGGAGCTAGAACTCATGGACGATGGGATCGGGGTCTCGAGTCAATAACCATTCCGAATACGACATGTGTCCATTTCTGTTTTTCCTCGCTATAAATCATTATAAATGCCAGAATGTGAACGTGATAACTCCCATTGTTGAACATACAACTCATTTCCCATGTCGATCCACAAACCCTTTACCACATCGAAAAATGAATAAATAAAACTCTATACACTGTTTTTGCTGCATTGCGTACATTTCTCAACCACGAGACTCAATACATACATGTTGAATAAAATGGGGTTCTGGATTCTTTGAATTGCCTGAGGGACAGCCATTTAATACATGAAGGAATTTAGGGTTCCAACTACCACTTTGCCGTTTGCACGTGGTGTTTTATTTTCTCTGTGTGACTTGGTCGTCCCTGTGACTTGTGAAAGGTCATTGATTTCGGCCAAGAAAACAAAGACTAAAAACACAAGGGCAAAGAAAATAATAACAACTTAATAAATACTAAACCTATTGAGGGGTTTTGAGGACTTTCAAGTCAACAAGGTGGTCCGAAGCCCGTGTTGGGCTTTCTTTGGACATCTGGGGCTTTCTTTGGACACAAACTGTCAGATCAAACAGGGGTTAGAGCTTGACACTTCACAATCACAACTCCATTTTAACGTGTCTGGCTTTCGTTGGACCTCAAGGTTTTCTTAAATTTGGCTATGCGATCAATAATGTAATACGTGTTTTTACATTATTGGACGATGATAGAAATACAATACTGTCTTTGTTACAAGAAAGGTATTTTCGCATCTTCAGGGCATCAACTGGTCTCTATATAAAGACGCTTAAATACAAACAAAACCAAAACCTAGACTTCTATCTAGGGATGTCAGGCCAATTATTTATGACTGTAAGTTTTTTTAATTACATCCGAATTCGAATCTTCCTCTCTTTAGATCAAATAAATTAAAACTAATTTAGACTATCGTTTGTGTAAAAAAAATTAAATATACCCAATCACATTTATAATTTTAATAAGCTAAACATGTTCATTACTATTTTTTCTTTCGTTTTCTATATAATATAAAGGACTAAACCAACAGAGAGGAGGTGGCTTCTTTTTCTCTTCTTCATTCACAAAGTCACTTTTGACTCTTTTCAACTTTTTTCAATACTTTATCCTTCATTCCAAATGCTTTTTACTCGCTCACTCACTCACTCTTGGAATTTGAATGTAATATATTTCTTCTTTCTACGAAGAAAAAATTCAACAGAGTCCAAAACCTGTGTCCTTTTTTCCAAGTTATAATATATCAAAATATATATAAAAAGAAGCACAGGTTAGACACGAAAACCATATATGAGTAAATAAACCGAAGAGTTCCTCTCTTTTTTACCAAAGATGTCGTGCCCCGTCTTACCAATTCCAAGTATGACAAAGCAGAAACGGAAAATTTCATTCATAACTATAATTATTGCTTGACAATAATGCAATGCTGCCATGGATGATAAACAAAAATTGTCACCAACCAACCACCATGTATACTTGGTACCTTCAAGATCATCATATCATGATCTAGATATTTATCATTTTTGTCATCATCAACGGATATAATATGAGATTAGGGTATAATGTTCATGATGCAGCATCCCATTATCTCATCAACCCCATGCTCCTCTTTTTCCTCACTTTTTTTTTCACTCTGCAAACCAAAGTAACCATAATTATAGGATTTTATGTGGGTCTCCCTCCATAATAGACAAAACTATTCTTTCAATAAAGCTAGGTTATGCATGCATGGCTTGTTGCCCTTCTTTAACCAACAAGAGCATTGGGAATCTATAAAAAGCCGAGTCCTACAATGAAGAACGATATAGACAGTTACTCACGCGCGCATTATATCAACGGTCTAAACTTGGAACTTTTTCATAAAATGTTTAATGGCTCTTGTTTGCATAGCTCGATCACCTCATCCAACAATGTGTATCTTCTTTGACTTATAATTAGGTGATGCATAGTTGATAGAGACATTTGCTAGCTTAGAGTTAGTTTTTATCTTATCCTTTTCTTTTTCTATTATTAAATCGAGAGAAAAAAGAGGTGAGCGAGGAAGAAAGGAGAAGAGATAGAACGATTTTCAAAATAGAAATTAGAAATCAATTCCAATGATCATAATTTTTTCATCTAATTCTTGATTCCAATATAGTAAAGGGTGAATGAGTAACCATTAGGATGTGAGCCAATACTATATTGTATTATATTATAATATTCCTCCTCAACCCTCATGTAGGATCGGTCTTCAAATATATAAATTGTGCCTAATAATACTATAATATGCAGAAAGAGAGAAAGAAATGTTAGTAGGTCTTTAAAGGGCCCTTAGTGCAGGGATCTTGTGGAGGTGCATCACTACAAGTGATCACTAGTACTGCGTTATAGGGTTTTGTAATAAATAATTTATAGTTTTTTAACATTAGAAAGAACAGTACCATTAAACTATAAGTTAGTCGACGAGATTATCATAACCTTAACTTTTGATTCTAATTAAGTTTCTTAATTTATCAATATTCTTAAATATATGAGTCTAACAATTAGAACCTTTCTAAGGAAAAAGTAGCCAAAATTATGTGCTGAAATATAAAATTCTTACACAAGTGATCATATTTTCTCATTGTTTGAAACTTCAAGTACAGTGGTACACTAGTGACACCTAATTAATTTTGTTGGATTGCTTAGGCAAAGCACATGCATGGGCCTAACACATTAAACAGGAACCCCCCTTGTTCATCATTGCAGGTTGTGTAGTGATTACGAATTTATGGTTGAAAATTCGACAGGAATATCGAAAAGGAAAAGGATTTTTTTATGTCCCAGTTTTGTTTTATTTTTAAATAATTGAATGATTCTTCACCTTTTGCTTGATTATTGGTTGCAAACCCGATTAGACGACTTTACACTGTAAAACATTACTGCTATAATGATTACACAACCCAACAATGATTACGGTGTGGAAATCTTTTTCTTTGATCTACCCATGTGTCTGTGTGCTGCTTATATCCATCCACCGTCCTTCTTCATCTATTTTCTTATGTAAGTTTATTATTTAATAAAGGGTTAGGATTTACCACATTGTGATATCATTTGTCAATGTTACTAGCTTATAAGTAAAGGGATATTGCTTGACTCATTCCTTGTAAGGAGATATTCCTTCTTTCTGTGAATCACAGTTTGATACATATGCACACAAAAAAACTTATGTACACATGTAACATTGCTATTGGTAGGAATGTAGAAGCTCCTAAGTAAAGAAGAGTTAGTCAAATTTATAATGTCAAAATTTTTCCGTCTTTTAACTTAGCGTTATGATATTGAGAAGAGAAATATCACGAGACTAAAAGTTAGAGTTAGCAATTAATAGTTTATTACGAAGGTAAATGTTTATATAAATCTTAAAGAACTACTCCTCATATATAAATCTTAGGAATTGCGTTTCCTATTTTAATTTTGTGTTGTTTTGCCAGAGGAAAATTAGGTGGTTTTCATGCATCATGCATTCAAATAGAAAGTGAAAGGCATGGACAATGAAAAAAGGAAAGTGGGATGGTGACATCTTTAGTTTCTGTTTTCTTCTTTTTCCTTCCCTTTAATTCAAACTAGACAAATACTCTTCAATAACGTTAGATGTGCTCTTTCCTGTATCATATGTGTCGGAAAACACCAAGGAAATCATTCATTGCCATTCCAAGAGCTCTCATAAGATATATTTTTTTTGTAACTGAAAAAACAGATATATTTTCTATGAACGAACTCAAAGTGGTATGTAATTGGACATGATTAAGGTGAGGAGAGATAAAAAAAAATTAGTTTCATAATTGTTCCCAACCAAACACAAAACGTTGCTCGTAATTTAATCTCTTGTATATATATGTTTCATACTATTCGATTCCATTTCCTGTGATAGAGACACCACACATATGCCCCAACAATCAAATAATCCAACCAAGATCATCAAGTTGATCATCAACCATATGAGCAAAACTCAAACATCTACATCCCACAGCAAAGAAATTTGAACAGAAAAAAAAAAACATATCTACGGCTACAGATCGAGTCATGATCTGCACCCTCCACCACGTGTCAAAGACCCAAAAGCCCCTCTGGAAATCTCATGCAACCCGGGGTTGAACCCCAAGCAACCCAAGAGGCCATGCTTGTACGGCAAGAAGGTCTTCCTCCTCATCTCCTCCGTAACCGCCCGGTTGGCGGTGTAATGCAACTCGTGCGGCGAAACCGGCCCTCTCCTCCTCGAGCTCACCGACCCCACACTGTCGGTGGACCGAAAACTCGAGTTCTTCACATCCTCCGCAATACTACTGCTACTTTTCTTGGGGGACAGCATCGTGTACTTTCTCAACGGGTCTTTTCCAGTTGTGGCTCGGCCTTCTGATGCGCTTCGAAACAACAATAGATCTTTCAATTTCCACTTTCTACTTACTTTCGATGAAGAGAACGAGATCGCTGACAAAAATGAAGAATATGCTGAAGATGTGGAGGCCTTGTTGGAGTTGATTGTTGATGAAGAAACTGTCTTGTCTTCTTCGATGTCGAACATGACGTCCGACACGCGCAGGGGAGACAAAGATCTGGTTCCCTTTTTACGCACGGAAGGAGATCTTTCTCTCCCCCGCCTTTCTTCTTGATTTCCATATTCATACTCGTTCTTTCGGGTCTCATTCATAGCGGCAGCGAAAGGATCATCATGAGCCTGATGGTCCTTTCGGTGATGCCTCGGGGATAGTACTCCTTGGACCAATTTCTTTCCTTGGGAAAGTCTCGACGCTCTTGGAGACGGTGACCTCGGGGAAAAACCGGAGGGACCTGGCTCATCAGCTCCATTGCTCCCAACTTGTAAGCGAGGAGGGGGTTTCAGAGGCCTGATCTTGCCGCCGTCGAAGAGCTCGTCTGCCGGCAAGGAAGCCTTCTCCAACTGTCCACTAAAATCAAACTCAAAATCCTCCTCAAGATGATGACTATGATCACCATTAATGGTAGCTCTGGACTTGGGAATTCCGGGCTTCTCTTCCCACTTGAAAGGGATCGAAGAGGCTGAAAGTCTTGGACCGTTTTCGCCGGAGAAGTCGTTGAAGTGGCTGTAGAAGGAAGAGGCCCGAGTGGGGCTGGTGGGTGCGCTGAAGAAATAGTTGCCAAATCGAGTGGGGCTTGAAGGAGCAGTCATGTAAGGGGAGGAGCAGGCGCTGCTGTCGAAGTTGAAGTCCACAGGGGGCACTGGGTGAGCCACTTGTATCTCCATGAGTTGTTGAGCTGAAGAGCTCAAGCTCTAGTTTTGGGGGGTTTGGGATTTAAGGTTAGAGAAACAGTGAGAGAGCATTGGGATATATAGGAAGTTTTAGAGAAAGAAAGAGGAGGGAGGATGAGAGGAAAGAGAGGGGAAGAAAGGAGGATAGTGGGTGAAGATTGACTAAATGACTAGAGTTGAGTCTAGAGAGAAGATTGGTCATAGACGCCAACTTTATATATAAATCAACGGGCTCCGTAAATCAACTCACTCTTCCATCTGTAGCATTTATTATTCTATTTTCTCTGGTCCATCACCATGTGTAGGTGGGTTTTGCCTGCCTTGGTTTGTTTTCCCTCTCTCTCTCTCTCTCTCTCTCTGTTGGATTTAACTAACTTTTGTTTCCGAATTAGAAAAATGAAAGAAAAATCGATGTCAATAAATAAAAGGAAATATGTTGTTTGGAATTGAGCATCAATTTACAATACTTGGGATATTGTGGATATTTTGTCATACAAATAAAATATCAATAATGTATTAGGTTTTGCAAATTGATATTTTATGCTAAACAAATACTTTTATCAATGAAATTGTTAATATGTAGTTCACATTAAGATGGTTTAGTTTAGACCATAATAAGTGGCAGATAGCGTAACAATCAGAAAGTGTTGAGATTTAAAAAAAAATTAGGATATTTTTTTCACAATATTTAATTTATATGGTACAGATAGATCACATGAAGTGAAGTATACGTATGATTTTCAAGAAATAAATTATGTAACTAATTCGATGGTTTGTATTGACAATTCTATTAAAATGACTGGAATATGCTCATTTTATATGCCTTAAGGTGTTGCTTGTATTCTTTTTTTATGATTTTAGTATGGTCATTGTAGATATGTTTTGTTGGCGTAATTTGTGACTTACACTAAGGATTCCCATATTAATTGTAATTGATTTCCTTTTATTCCTAATTTCCTAATGTGAATAGAATTAGGAGTTATTACTTTCCTTGGCCTACAATACTTTCTTGTATTATAAATATAGCGTACTATAAGGAGAAGAATATATAGAATATTCTCACAAACAATATTCTTTCATATTTTAGTATGTTTGTCTTCTCTTTACGTATTTTTTAAGTTAGAAAGAGGTCATCTCTAAAAAATAAATCTACGTCTATGTCTTAGCAGGCCAGAGGTTGAGAACGTTAAGTTGTCAGCATGCATTATCCTACAAAGAAATGAGATTATTAATTTGATGCAAGCATAAGGGCGGCCAATTACGTGGCCTCTTGTTTTTGGTTTATTTCGTTGAAGGTCTTTAAGAAGCTTTTAAGGGCATGTTGTTGCTTATAAAATTGACAGATGACGGTGATTTTTGAGAAGGTCAGCCACATACATTGCTCTCAGCTGAGATCATAATATTAACAGAGATGAGAGATGGCGTAGTAAAGTGTTGGATTTAGTGCCAAATATCTGCGGCAGTAATTTGCTTGTTTTGGCTGGAAAAAAAAAAAACTATGTAATTTTGGGGTAGTCAACTTGGTAACTTAGGCACCACAGTCATTGTCATCAGGGAAAACTCTTAAAGCTGACAAGTAAACAAGTCCTATAGCTAGTATATTTTTGATCATTTGCAAAATGTCGAAAGAACGCGTATTCACAACAAACCAACCATCTTGCCAGTTGGGTGAGCTCTTTCATCTCCACCTATGTGAGCAAAGGTTAGAAACCTCCAGACATCCCCTCTCTCAATCGCTCATCTTGTCAAATTCTATTATAAAATAGAAATCATATTTTCAAATTAAAGGGATATTAATAATGTTACTCTCTATTGAGCAAGTAAATTGTCAATACAGTTTTTTAAAGAATAAAATGTAATATTTCTATCAAATTTTGGTACCATTATGTTTTATTTCCAATTTATGATTTTTCACGTAGCCTTTTACGTTTGTAGATTTTGGGTAAAATAGAGGAGAGGTACTTTTTGCGAACAAGATTTCCCCACTAGTGGTAAAGATGTTGACTTTTGCGACCTCCTTCTCCAGTGCATGGATTATTCACTTAGATTTTCGACCATTTTGCTTCAAATCAACAAAACATGTCGGTGCCCACATTTATATGATGAAATGTGTTCGTTTTTATATTTTTATTTCTTTATACATTTTTTTATATAAAAAAACTCGAAACTCATATTAATAAGTGAATTTCTTTCGCACGCAGATTGCCCTACCCCTATGATCCCTATCCCAAAATAAAAATATATATAATATGAGTTTAATAGATTTAGCACAATAATTACTTGTGAAATATTTATCCAGTGAAATAATATTTTCACTTCCAACTAATTGCCAATTGGTAATCAGTGATGGGATGCGATGCTGTCACAATCACATTAACATGATAGGATTTTATCCGTTTTGACATGCGTATAGGTGGGATTATTTATTCACGCCAACCGTCCAAATAAAATATACAAACCTCAACGCCTTGTTAAGGGAAAAAAAACATTCTTTACTGTTAGATTATCTTGAAATAGTTGATAAACATGAATAATTTTTTAAACTCTAATTATACGTATAATAAGACAAAGGGTTAATCATTTTATTAGTCTTTAAACTTAAACCCGATCTGCATTTGAGTCCCACAATTTCCGAAATCATTCCCATGATACTTCAACTTCAATTTCGTTAGGACAAATGGTTCTGCCGTCAATTTTGTTAACTTTTCTATTAAATGCATAAGCAAAATGGCATTTTTGTATTAAATTGATCAAAATATGAATAAAAAATTAAAACAATTAAAACAATTAAAATTAAACTCTCTCTCTCTCCCCCTCTATCCCGATTTCTACTCCCCCTATACTTTATTTATTTTTTGATTTGATTTTATTGTTATTTTAAAGATATGATTATTTATTTATTTATTTGGTTTTAATATAAAAATACTATTTTGCCCTTGTATTTAACAGAAAAAGTTAACAAAATTGACGGCATGACCATTTGTCCTAACGAAAGTGAAATTAAAGGACCACGGGAATGATTTGAAAATTAAGGGACTCAAATGCAAATCGGGTCTAAATTCAAGGACTAGTAAAACGATTAAGACAAATGAGGTGTATAGGTTATTGTCAGCCGTGAATATAAGTAGATTTTAGAATACATCAACGATCGCATGTGAGCCGCTATAGTATAACTCTATATAATAATCATACAATTTTCACTTGTTGCACACATGTTTTAACAACCTCATCATCTAGAACATAAGAAAACATCAAATAAGATGGCTACAATTACATCACTGCTTGTATTGTAAGCATAAAATCCACACTAGTTGCTTGCTTGCAGAAGTAGTTGAAGATTTTGCAATATCAATTATTATGTCATAGTCAATAGGCTCATCATCACGGACAAGGATTACAAGCACCCATTGGGAAGAGTGTTAAAAAAAACATTCTAACGTTCACAATGCCACTGCCTCTTCTTTATTTTGATATTTGAAAATCGCTCTCAATGACATGTGGGTTGTGCCCAAAGTCTTAAACACTCTTTTGTCCTATTAAGGATTAGCCCATCCAGTCCACTAGGGGCTAAAAGAAATATGACATTATCGTTAATTATCTCTTGTACTTGTTTGCATTTGCATGTTGAGATCGGGTTGTCTACATTTTGAACTAGTTTACAATATAATACCACATAAAAGTTTGTAATCTAACAAAAGTCATCCAATTCGTACATATATATATATATATATATACAGTTATTTTCTTATTCGGATATCTGCACGTGATGTTATTGTAAACAACCAAAAAAAAATTGTTTTTTGGAATTGAGCACCAATTTACATAACTTGGAATTGTGGATATTTTGTCAATGTGCCCAAGAGGTTCATGATTGGTTAAGGTCTGAACTAGCCAACCTATCTCAAGGATTTTCCAGGCCTATTCTATGGTATGCTTTTACACCTTTGTATTCTTCGTCCCGATTGAGTTTTAAGTTCTTGTAACCAAAATTGTTACATTACAGTAGTAGTACAGATATAATACTATTCATAGTTGTGTAAAACCATTTTTTGCTTGATGAGAAAAATCTGGTTGTGTAAAAAATACATGTATCTTTGTTTTGGGTAAAATAGATAATTGTGTTGTAAAATTAATTTACTTTTTTTTTTTTTGCTCTATTTAGTTTTGGGTCATTCATTTCCATGGTGTTGAAAATGGATCTCATGGTGATGGCCCAATTGCTCACCTTTGTGGGTGATAGTTTTGGCCCATATTATCCCAACATGAACGTTCTGCTCGGATCTTCGACCATGAACAATGAACAAAACTCAAGCGCAAAAGCATAATTTCGTGGGCTATTGATCGACTCGCCGCCGTTAACTCGCTTCACCGCGCCGTTCTCTACCCGCCGCCCAACTCGCTTCTCGTCACTCACTCCGCAACTTTTCTCGCCCAGGGCTTCTCGCAGCTTCTCTCCGACAAGTAAAGCCTTCTCAATTTCACTTTCATTTCCTCTTTCTTTAGAATTGCAATTTGTTTTTTTTTTCCTTGATGGGGTGTTCTGGTGCTCATTTTGTGACCAATGAGGTTTCTATTCGTTTTCGTTGAGGCACTGAAGAAAAATGTATATAATGCATATGAGGGATCTGGTGTTTTACTGTCTGCTACTTGCTCTAGTTCCTTATTCTTTCGAGCTAGAAGAAAGTTTGTGAGGAGTGGTTTTCTCGTATATGTGAGCCAATGATGAATGCTGGATTAGCTCTACAATGCCATGATGCTACAATTCAGTATTGTGCTCTGCGTTTACAGGAGCTCAGGAATCTTGTTGTGGCTTCAGCTTTGAATGAAAAGTATTGTATGTCAGGCAGAAGGTAAATTGGAAAAGGCTGCTGCGCACTTTATTCACTTGCTACAGACTGAGGAGTCGTTGAGTTCCTTGGGTTCTGATGGTTTACAGTGTCATTGCACACATCATTGAGTGTTATACTTCTGTTTGTGATTGGTAGAATCCTGGTTATCAGAGTTGCAAACCCTTCGTGCTAAGTATGCTGGGAAGAGTTATTGCGGTGTTCTCACAACAATGGGCAATGAAATTAATGCAATTCATTCCTTGGCATGGTATGATGAGGGTGAATTTCAGGCAGCATGGGCATGACTTGGTTTGACATCTAAAAGTAGCAGTGAGCTCACACTTGATCCGAAATTGGCCTTTCAAAGAAGTGAGCAGATGCTTTTACAGGCAATGCTTCTTCAGAATGAGGGAAAGGAAAATAAGATGCAACATGAATTACAGAAGGCCAGGTCAATGCTGGAGGAAACATTGTCTATTTCGCCGCTTGATATGTTAGAAGAAGCTGCAGCATGTGCTACCCAGTTGCACTGCATCATTGCATTTGAAGAATTTTACAAGATTAAAGGCAACCAAGATAAACCCAGGCAACTTCAGTCAATATTAAGTTCATATGTCCGACTTATGCATCCACAACATTGAGATGCTCTGGGGAAAGCCACCATGACTTTCTCAGCTCAAATTGCAGTATGAGGGCATCCTGCTAATGCATGCTGAAAACAAGTTTGAAGATGCTTTGACGAACCTTTGGTCTTTTGTGTGTCCTTGCAGGTTTTCTTCACCATCTGTAGTTTCTGATGCTGAAAGTAGTATTCTGAAGGCCAAGGCATGCTTGAAACTCTCAAATTGGCTTAACAGAACTATTCAGATTTGAGGCTAGATGACATTGTTCTTAATATGCGGTCAGACTTTGAGATGGCTGATTCCTCTTCTCCTAGAAGAGGTAGGCCCTCATTTGGTGATGAGAGCTTAATCTCTAAACCACCTTTGGGACCTATCATTGAGGAAATTGTGGGCACAGCTACAAAATTGTCTACTCATCAATGCTCAATTTTGGGAAAATCCTGGATTTCTTATTCCTCTTGGTGTTTTAGTATGGCCCGGGACTCTCTCTTAACCCCAAATGAAAATACCCTGCACTCATGCTCCTTTTTACCCATCCTTGTTCATGAAGTTCTGCCTGAGAGATTCAAGCTAACTGAAGATGAGATCATAAAAGTGGAATCTTTGATTTTACAGCTTGTCCAGAATAAGGATGACGAGGGTTGCAGAGCTGAACAGGGAGAGTCGAACTACTCTCTTGATTCTGCTGAACTGAGAAATGCAACCCTGTGATGGCTTTGGTGCAGCAAGTAGTGAATATTATTGAAGCTGTTTCTGGGGCACCTGGTGCAGAAGATTGCAGTGACAATTGCCTTTCTGCTACTCTAGCTTCTCAGTTGAAGATCTGCTTTCTTTGTGCAAATTTTGGCCTAAATGAAACTGACGTAATTTCTGTAGTTGATCATTTGGTTGTTGTTTGGTGGTCTTTGAGGAGGAGAAGAGTGTCACACTTTGGGCATGCAACTCATGGCTTTATAAAGTATATTTCATATTCATCTGCAAAAATTTGCAATCATGGCTTGGCTGACTCTGATTTTGAGCCTCTGAAGCAAAAAGCTGGCAGCTATACTCTGAGGGCTACATTGAATGTCCTACATATTCTTCTCATATACGGAGCGGAGTTGAAATATATACTTGAACCTGCTCTTTCAACAGTTCCTTTGTCACTAACCATGGCAGGTAAGGGGCTCTTCCTTGGTTTGTTTCCTACATGTTATTTTTATTATAATTATTTATTGTTTAGTGTGGATGACTTGATTGCATTCTGATTACAATGTTCACTTCTAGGAAGTAACTCCCAAATTGTTTGCTCGGTTAAGTTCTCATCCTGAGCAAGTGGTTCGGAAGCAGTTGGAGGGCTCACTAATGATGCTGGCCAAGCAATCTCCTTGGTCTATTGTCTACCCAGCACTAGTTGATGTGGATGCTCATGAAGAGAAGCCTTCAGAGGAGCTTCAGCACATACATGGTTGTTTGGTAAGGAAATTTCTTTCATTATTTTTATTATTAATTTTTTTTTCAGGATGTTGTGCATTTAGTGCAATACAATTAGACTCAAACAGAATTGATGGAAAGGACAAGTGGTGTAACGCGAGATCTACTTGGTGGGAGGATGTAGCTATTTTTGGAGATTAGGGATGAATCTGTAAAATTCAGGGACCTTTGCTACATTTTAGTCATATATTTATGACTGGGATCACATATGATGTAGTATGACAAGGATTGTTTTTAGTCTATGATGATGTTGAATTCTATGATTTTCTACTTGTTTCTTTTGTTGTACTTGGCTCTGTAAGTGCTTTCATGTCTTGAACAAATTATTTCCATACATCCGTTTTCAACATTGAACGATTTATAGTGTGAAGTTGCATTTTCTATGGACAACCATTTTATAACAGTAGCGTATTTTGCTTCTACATTTCGTCTGAATTATTTTGTTTTAAGTTCCAGAGATGATACCCAAGGCTGGGTTTGAGGTTCCTATTAGATATATTTAGCCTTTTCTTCTTTTACATTACGTTTGGTAATGGAAGATAATAGATTCGAGAGAAAAGAGGAGATATTTACTTTCCCTTATGTTTGATGTTTGAATAGGTAGAAGAGAATCAGAGAGAAATTTTAAATAGACATTTTTGAAAAACCAAGCAACACACAAATCTCATATTCTTTCCAAAGCTCTCTCTCTCTCTCTCAATGATCAGCCTAGTTGATTCAGTTGTCTGATGCTTTTTATTTTTATCCACTTTAGAATGTTTTTCTTGCACCTTGTTTATGTTGAAAGCTTCATTTGGAGTTTTCTTACATGTCTTCGGCATATTTCTGTTTTTGCTGTGACATTCCCCACATATAGATGGATGCTTTATACCAGCAGACCAACTTTATGCAGTTTCTCTAGGAACGCACTTTCACTAACCAAAATCATTTTTTCTTGTTTCTTCTCCCCTTCTGTTTTGGCTTAGGATCTAGAAAGTAGTTTCAGTTTTCTCTGTTTTCTTTAATGTCCATGATAATTGAGGGAATTTCAAGTAGGCAGACTCTTGGATTGTTGAGGCCCCAAAGTACCAGGTGAAGTACTTGGTGACCAAAACATGAATGGCAAATAGGCTGACACCTGTTTTGAAGGGTTGCTTTCTGTCCATCCATCTCTACAATGCAGGAAAGAAGCAGCAACACAAAGATGAGAGGAAACATTCATTTAATGCTGTCGTCCGATGCATAAAGTTGGCTCTAGCTCCACACCACTGCGGCCGAGGAAACTCGCATATTGATTCATACTGACAGATTAACCGTACATACAAACAAAATTAACTGTCTAATGACAAGTTAATGCTTTTCAAATTATCCTTTATCTTGAAAGTATCTAACATATACAGAATGAGTGAATAATAAGAAGGCACAAAGTGAGACCAACCCTTGTTTCTTCTTTTGGTGCAACCATGGCATGAGTTTTTACCACCAAAGGGCGAACCTTCGAAAGATGTTCCAAGCCTTAAAACCTTTTGGGACCTCGACCCTGATTATAAACTGATAATGTATTGAACAAGGGACTTTCCACAAATTCTTAACAATTTTTTTTTTTTTGCGTAACATATAACTGGCCTATGTTGTAAGATTTGGGATAAGATGGCTTACGGGTGAGAGAGTCGATAGTCTTTTGTCAACAGTATGAGCTTAAACACTCCAAGTATTATTCCATTAAACATTGAAGCAGAATTTTCAATTCATAATGTTTAACTTCCATCTTTAAGATCGTACACTTCAAGTACATCGTCTCTGTAAAAAATAAATCACCTACAACCAACACCGATATTGTCTTCAACTTAACCACCTACAAAGGCAAAATCCTGATAATATTAGTAATGAAATCATTCATTATATGTTGTATTTTTATTTGTCAAGTTTTCAATGTGGAATTTTAAATTCTTCAACATCTATAACCTGACTAAAACATTAAATAAAATCTTCTGTTCCCTAAGATGGAAATGCCTCAAATAGGTGTAATCAGATTTATGGTTAGGGCCAAAAGAAACTCAATAATTATTGTTCACAATCTTCTGTTCTGAGTTTACTTCCCAAACATATGTATATTTTCGGGAGACAAAAAATTCCTGTCTGTTCTAAGATTGTCAGGCAGACCCAAAAAAACTCTAGATAAAGTACTAGACACTTCCTCCGAATCCACCTAAAACGTTGCTTGAGAATATACTAATAATATGATTTTCTGACAAAATTTAAAGTTTTAAATACCTTCAGTGCGTCACTATTTTAATTATTCCTATTTATTTTTCAGTACATTAAGTCATCATCAAAGCACTTGATATCTAACGTCTGTAAAACCTTTATCATTTAAATGAAAAGGTCAAACAAGCTTTTCTGTAGACAACAAAGTCAAATTAATTAATTGGCCACACGATTAGATATTTAAAAGTTACTTTTTCTTTTCTCCGTAACTAGAAGTCACTTTATAAAGAGACATCACTCATGTCAAGTGAGGATGAGCAAATGTGTATTCTAAGCAAAAACAAAGTCGGCCAAAACAAAAAAAAAAAAGCAAAAACAGAGATTTAAAGAAACAAAAAGTGATGTTAGTGAAAGAAAGGCATTGACTTATAGATTAGAGATATCAAATTCGAACTTTTATATCATCATAGTTGTGGAGTCATTATTTAGGTGATATCCTATCTCTTAGCCGTTGGATTAAACTAACTAATTTGATCCAGCGGTTAAAAAATATGACATTATCTAAAGACCATATAGAAGATCCTCATTATAAAATTCTTGCATAATTTTGTCTGTGCGAGAAATCCCCATAATTATCGTTTGTATTGAAATTTAAAAAATACGTGAAGCCCATTGACAAATAGGTGCATGTGTGGGCTTTAAATAAACCAAACTCTTTTTAAAATTTTTGTTTTTAATTTTAATAAATCAAACTTTTAAAAAATTATTCCTAATATCTCACTCCAATAATAAAAGGCATTTTCCGGTCGGGAAACAGCACCAACTACTTGGGAAATCGTCAAACTATAATGTCGTTCCTTCCTTAATTAATGGGTGTGGAAGATTTCGTCCGAAAAAAAAAGAGAGTGTTGAAGATCACTCAAACGACGCCGTCACAGGAAAATATTCTAACAAGTCGAGAGAATACGGAAAATCTCTGCGAAAATTCGAAAGGAGAAAAACACACACACACACACACAAAAAGCAAGAGGGAAAAGAGCGTGCAACGGGGGCTCAGAGACGCATCTAAATCCTACTGTTCTTCTTCACGAGAAAAAGCTCAAAACCCATCAAATATATATTAAACTATCTCTACTTCTCTCTCTTGCTTTTCCATTTTTTCATTTGTTTTTGGGTTTTCGAAATTAATGGCTATTATGAGGCATAAAGCTCGACAAAGCTAAAAGCACAAGGAGGAAGAGGAAGAGGAGGAGGAACATTTTGTTGAGTTGCCCAATGCTTTCTTTTTGAGCTTTCATACAATGGCTGATGATCTCTGTTCTTTCAAGGTTTGCTGTTTCCTGCTTTTCCTTTTAGCTCTTCACTCACCATTTTTTTTTCCCCATTTAAGACTGTTTTCTGTCTTTTCCTCTTTCTAGTTTTGGTATTTCTAAAATTATATTTGGGTATCAGATTCTGACTTTTTTTTTAATTTGTGGATTATTTTTATGGGTTGCATGTGAAATGCCCGATCTGGGTGTTGAAATATTTTACATTTTGATTCCCTGAATTCTCGGATGCTTTTTGTCTATGTATTCAAGCTGAAGCAAACCCAGATTTCCTTTTCATTAGGTTTTGATAGAGAGGGGTCTTAATCATACAGTTGTCATATTACTTAATAACTAGATGTGTTAATAGCTTAATCAAATGAATATATGAACCCTGGTCGTTTGTTTTTATAATTGCAATGAAACCCACGTCATTTATTCTTCAATTCGACTTGAAAGTTTATGAACTTTTGGATAGCTGATCAGTTTGTCTTATAAAGTTTGGACCTTTGTTAGGACTAATTACCACCCATGTCATTCTTATTATGTGTTATTCACCCTTCATTTTGCATTGCCTAATTCATGGTTTACAGGATATATTTCTTATAAAGGCGCCCAAGAAATCTCCGTTGGTGCTGAGGATGATTGTCTTGTTGTTTGCAATGGTCTGTGGTGTCTATATTTGCTCAATTTGTTTAAAGCAAGTCAGCACCCGCACCAACGTTGCCGGGTTTTTAAATGTCCAGGTGATTCAAAAGCCATGCCCACGACCTGATGTTGAGCCGGAGGAAGTTCCTTATGTGCACTACCCAAAGCCCATAACGTATAGCCGGTATGCTACTAATTTACTTGTAGTTTCAAGTTTGGTTTTGTTTGAAAAATGAAATGATATATTTTTCTGTGCATAAATAGGGCTGAATGTGCATGCAATCCTGTGCGATATTTCGCAATTTTGTCGATGCAGAGGTCTGGTAGTGGGTGGTTTGAGACGCTATTGAATAATCATACTAACATAAGCTCAAATGGGGAGATTTTCTCTGTTAAAGTTAGGAGAAGTAATGCCTCAACAATCGTTGAGACTTTGGACAGACTTTATAATCTAGATTGGTTCAGTAGTGCCTCAAAGAATGAGTGCACAGCTGCAGTTGGCTTAAAGTGGATGCTTAATCAGGTGAGTGCTTTTTCATGCATTTTTTATTTTATTTTTAAATTTCTGTTATTTAGCTATCCGCTGGTTTTATGGTGTGAGAGACAATGACATTGCATTTCAGTACATTTCTTATTTTTCAGCAGATTGTCATATCATATTAAGACAGGAATCTTCTTCTTAGCTTGTTTCTTTTAGATAGCCAGTTATTATTTGTAACAATTACATCATTGGCTCATTTTTCCCGTTGTCTACTGATTTATGAATTACTGAGATTATATATACTGTATAGTTTCAAGTCCTGTCAAAAAGCTTGTCTTATAGTTTCTGAGATAAATGCTTACCCTTGGAGAGTGATGGAGGATGTGTAGGATTGGATCGGGTAATTCCTTTATGATCTTGTAGGGTGGTGGGACTGGTTCAGAGATGTCTGGAAATAGGCAGTGTTGTAATACAATTGTTCTGGGCAACAGCTAGCCTGAAGTTTATATGTTAAACTGTATACCCCATCAGAGATCAGATGCTTCCACAAAAATTTAAACCTTGAAAAAAGAATTAGTAATAATAATAATATTCAATGTCTTGTTTAGCATTACATATAGATGTATGGCTGCTTCATTTTGGGCAGCTAGTTATTATCATGATTTGCTTGTCCTCGATGAAACAGAATAACCTATTCTGTCTAGGAAGCCTTCCTTCAAGTAAAGTAATTTGGGGATCCAAGAGCTAAAACAACTTAATTTAGCAAAAATCATATAGATTCCATCACAACTGATGGAATCTATTCATCAAATTGTTCTATCTGAATGAGAGTTGCACGCTCTCTAAGTTATGACAACCTTATGCTTCGAAGTATAGGACCATCTCACTGCAACTAATGAGTTATTAACAAAGGGATCGAGTTGACTGAACTTTCAAACTCACTTGGTGTGACCCTTACGTGGATGTCTTGGCCAGAAAGGAATTCATTGCAAACTCGAATTTGGGTTAAATTAGAATGTCCATCCAGTACCTTAATTGGGTCCGTCCATCTAAATTTTCACCCAGATTTATTTCTCAAGACAATTGGTCTTAGATTCATTTGCTATCTTTGCTTTCCTGTTGGATTCCTTGTTCTTGGTGGCATTTGGCCAGGTAGGCAATAGTTTGATAACCTTAGGAGGATTTTCTGTTGTGCATTTTGGCATTTGGTCTTAAATTCTTAAATGTTATTCTGGTGTGCATTTTTTTTGTTTCATGCATGGAACAGCCACTGAACCATTTTTTGCAACAATTTGTGCAGGGCTTGATGCAGCACCATGAAGAAATAGTGGATTACTTCAAAACTCGAGGTGTTGCTGCTATCTTTCTCTTTCGAAGAAATCTGTTGCGCAGGATGATATCTGTGCTTGCAAATTCTTATGATCGAGATGCTAAGCCGCTGAACGGGACCCATAAGTCTCACGTGCATTCTCCTCATGAGGTCTCTCCCTCTCTCATATGCAAGATATTTACATGGAAGTCGATTGGTTGTTTACCTTAAAACACTAAAAACTAGTAATTGTTTGATTTGCAAACTTATTAAATGTCATGGTTGCAGGCAGAGATACTTGCAAAATACAAGCCTACAATCAATGCAACTTTACTGATACCTAACCTGAAGCAAGTAGAGGATACAACTATGAAAGCTTTGGAGTATTTCAAAAGCACCCGGCATATTATCCTATACTATGAGGATATTGTTAAAAACCGAACTGTAAGAGAAACTATATGAGCACTGAACTGATCAGTATATTTGTTTTAAAAAAAAAAATAGCACCAACCTCTGAAATTTTCAATTTTGTGTGTTTGCAGAAATTGCTAGATGTTCAAGATTTTCTTAAGGTTCCACAAAGGGATTTAAAGAGTCGTCAGGTGAAGATACACAAAGGCACCTTGTCTAATCAGATTGAGAATTGGGGTGATGTTGAAAAGACACTTACAGGAACACAGTATGAAAACTTCCTCCATGCAGATTATCAACGAAGGTAAACAGCACCGGGGCGATGTATATACCATGCTTTGTCCTTTTAACATTTTTTTTTCTTCTCTTCTCCTTAACCTCAGAAGCCAACAGGAGGTTACAGGTCACCTCCCTGTTGAAATTTTGGCTGCAGCTTCTGAATTTCAATTATAGCTTCCTTCTTGTTACTCAATTTTTGTTTCTTGGCCACTCTCAATTAATATTCAATTGATTCTTTCATCTCTCTTGCTCTACAAGAAACTTTTGTTGTGGTATTCAAACTAAATCAATAGAGAAAGTTGAGGCTTCACCTTGCAATTCTTTAATCTTTGAAACAAATTCCAAATGCAACTTGTTATTAGCCATCAATTAGCTTCTAATCACTTACTAATTGAAGGGTTAAATTGAGTAGGGGTTTTTTTCTCTTTGATTTGAGTGTGAACATTTAAAGAGAGAGGAAATTGCGGTTTTACTTGTTTTGTCTGGTGAGCTCTCTAGTCTAGAATATACGGGATCTTTGACCCGCTTGTATAGGCTGGTCAAAGATTTACAATCCACAGCGGAACGCGTACGGCGTGCTTCCATCAATCTATATCGGCTGCGCTATTAAGGACCGTTGGATAGAACTCACGTATTTTGTGGGACCCATGATGGGTATTTTCCTACTTTGGCTAAAATAAGAAAAAAAACTCTCTTGTAATTGCTATTCCGGTCAATAACACAACGATACATAAAATCCGTTGAATGAGAGTTTCCTAAAATAGAGACAAAATTCAGAATCCCTCTCCATTCTCCAAAATCTCACTTTTTAACTCCCAAAAACTTGAATCTCTACATCGCATGTTATATAAGGAAAATGGTCCACTCCATTTTTGTTTTTGGGTACAAGATCCAACCTTCCTTTTAAGTGATGGCAATGAATTTTTATAATTATTATGGCCAGATATTTATTTTTATGTATTTATTTAACCAAAAAAAGAAAAGAGAATTCCTTTCTGTTGCCAAAAGTAGAATTTGGATTATCATAAATAACCTAAAATTAATTAAATTCTGTAAAAACATTGAATATTAAAAACAAAATCACAAGTCCAGGTCAATTAATTAGCATCATGCCAACCCATTGACTTACTGGAGTTACCTTAATTAGCTTTGGTTAATAAATAAAAAAATAAACAATAATTGCAACCAAGAAAAAAAGAAAAAAAGAAAAGAAAAAGAAAGCAGCAATACAATAATTTAGAGGAAAAATTTGTTAACATGCAATCCAGCTCACGGAAGCACCAGTCAGGCTGCATCCAGTCCATGTACATCGGACGAGGCTTAAACCAAAACACTGCTGTGGGTCCTACACGTCACGGACGGCAAACGTGAGTTAACGGACGTAGCAAACGAGGTCTCATCGCATCTCATTTATTAAAAAAAATTAAAAATTAAAAAGAAAAAAAAGAAAAATCTATCGCAACACAGCTTCCTTTAAAACCCCATTTCGTCACTTCAAACCCTCCCTCTTTGCTCTGCGCAGCCCCCGTTGCTCTCTCTCTCTCTCTCTCTCTCTAACCTTCAGACCACTCTCTCTGCTCTCTCTCTCTTGAAATCCCAGAAGAGAAGTACAAAGAAGACGAAGTAGAGAGAGGTGCAGAGAGAAGAAGAGAGTAAAAAGCTCAGACCCCACCACAAGTCCAATATGGCCCAGCAATCCAACGGCGGCGATCTGGGCACTCAGCAACAGCAGCAGCAGCAGCAACAACAGCAGCAGCAGCAACAGCAGCAGTGGATGCATCAGCATCAGCATCAGCATCAGCAGCAATGGATGGCCATGCAGTACCCAGCAGCGGCGATGGCGATGATGCAGCAGCAGATGATGGTGTACCCGCAGCATTACATGCCTTACGCTGCTGCAGCTGCCCATCCTCATCATCCTCATCACAATCCCTACCAGCAGCAGCCTCAGGGCGTGCCTTATCAGCAGCAGCAGCAGCAGCCGCCGAAGCAGCTGCAGCAGTCTCCCTCTCAGAAACAGGGGCCCACCGATGAGATCAGGACCATCTGGGTGGGCGACCTTCACCACTGGATGGACGAGACTTACCTTCATGGATGCTTTGCTCACACTGGGCAGGTCAGCTCTTTAATGAAAATGGACTTGTATTTGAACCCGTTTCGGTTTCGGTTTGTTTAGAGCTTTGAAGTTTTTATGAATATGGATTTAAAATGTGAGTTGATGTTGTGGGTTTTAGTTTATTTGACATGATAACAGCCCTATGATTGATTTAAGGTTAACAGTACGGGATTTACTCTATAGTTGTATGTTGGGTGAAGTCATAAGCATTCTAGCTTACCTTGGCAGTTTTTTCCTTTATTCAGAAGTAAAGTACTGATTGAAAGAGTAAGGTAAATGCCAACTACCGACTTCTAAAATTGTTCTTGGTATATCAAGATGCCTTACCTGGATAAGGGAAATGATTCAGGTTTTGGTTAGTTGATTGAACTTGTTCAGTGAACAAATTTGCCTCTTTAGTGGCTAAGTTAGGTCAACTCTGTTGATTGTAGATTGGCGGCTGGTTTCCAACCTCTAGCTAGGAACTCATTCTTTCCCTACAGCAGCGTGTCTTCTATGCATATCGTTGACAATTTGTGATTTTCAGCAAGTTTCTTGCTGCATATGATGACCTTTAACTTAGAAAATTAAATGCATCCTCTTGTGGATGGCCACCATCTTGTTGAGGGTTTGAGTTATTACTGTGTTTTTCCGATAGAGAGTAATAGCAGTTGATCAACTTCCCAATCTGTAGTAGTGTCATCGCAATGGCCATTCAATGCAAACCATTCATGTGATGTTAAAATCCTCTTCCATGTTTTGAGAATTTGTCTTTACTTTAGATGGTTTATAGGTGAGGTCAATTATTGCATGGCCTAATCCTTTTGTTGATAACTATTTTGGATATACAATTATCTGGTAGTTGTAATTGATTTACAGAAGGGTGAATTGTCTATTGCCAGCCTGTTGTCCTTTCCTGCTAAATGATACTGAATATTTAGCACTAGTATGTTACCAAGTTGTGTAGTTAAAAGTAGTTATCTCTTGTTTAATTTGCAGATCCTCTTGTTTAGTGTTGCCAATATGTGATGAAATGCTATTGCAATATATTTTCCTCACTTTTTTTTTTCTAGTTAGGTTACTTCTTTTTTGGGTTGTTCGACGATATGGAGCCTAATGATTTCCATGTCTTAAAAATAATAAGAGCATCAATAGTGATTTAGAAAGGCAGTAGTTGAGGAACTATTTGCATGGGTCTGTTCTTCCGTATTTGCTTTTAGCAACTATGAGGAGGGTCAACAAAAGTTATAAAGTGCAACTTAACACTGGACACCAATGTACCCCTTATGTGCATGACCACACATCTCAACCAAATTGGGCCTTACATGTGTAGAACAAAAAAGGCGATACCACAACTTGAACTGGGTTCACAGTCAACATAAACATGTTACCATATTTATTTCGCCAATGTGATGGACTCAACAATGTAAATCAAGCACAATTTAAGAAGACCCCCTATCTTATTAAAAAAATTGTCTCTTGTATGTATTTTATTTGATATAAACTTTAAATTGCGCCTAACTATGTGCTTTTGGTGTCACAAACATTGCAGGTTTCCTCAGTAAAGGTTATACGCAATAAGCAAACTGCTCAGTCTGAGGGATATGGATTTGTTGAGTTCTTTTCACGTGAAGCAGCTGAAGAAGTTCTGCAGAGCTATAATGGTGCTGCAATGCCGAATACAGAGCAGCCTTTTCGTTTGAACTGGGCAACCTTCAGTGCTGGGGATAGACGAGCAGACACCAGTTCTGATCTATCTATCTTTGTAGGAGATTTGGCTACAGATGTGACTGATACTATGTTGCAGGAGACCTTTGGCAGTAGATATTCATCTGTCAAGGGAGCGAAAGTTGTTCTAGATGCAAATACTGGTCGTTCAAAAGGTTATGGTTTTGTTAGGTTTGGTGATGAAAATGAGAGGTCAAGGGCCATCACTGAAATGAATGGTGCGTATTGTTCAAGCAGGCCCATGCGCATAGGTGTTGCAACACCCAAAAAATCACCTGCTTATCAGCAACAGTATTCTTCACAAGGTATGATATCATGCTCCTGGTTTTTTGTATGATTACTCACGTCCATCATAAGTCCACTCATTTTTGTTCAACAAGCAAAATTGTCTATGCACATTTGATAATTAAAGGTTCTTTTCTTATGTTATGTACTTGTCATTTACACAATTGTGATTTCTCCATTCCCTTCTTAAAAATATGAGCGTACAACAAACCAAGTCTTACTTTTTGGTCAACTCAATTGTATCTTCGACTACTGTGCCTGCTCCTCATTTCCTAAATTTTTTTTTTTCTGTTTATATTTTTCTCTATAATTCATTTAGTTATATATCTACCTCCTCCAGTTACATGTTTTCCTTTTCTTACATTGTATTTTTATTTCACATCAAGAAAAATTTAGGCTAGTTAGTAATGCTTGCTTCTTGTCTTGCGATGTAAGGTGTGAGTATTAGGTGGTTTTTGATGTTGTTTCTATTATTTTTCTCCTGGAAACTTTCATTTTCAAACAGCACAGGAATCTCATCAGATTATGTTCGTCCATTAATATTTATCCCTCTTCAACATCGCTCTTAACTGCTTTGGTGAAAGCAATAAATGATGCAATTGCTGAGCCAGTAATGTGTAGTATATTTAGAATGGAGCAACTTCCCCATTGTGATCTTGAAAAGTTTTTAGTGTTGGTTTTATATATTTGGTAGTTTTTCAAATATTGGGAAATTATCTTCACTAAGTTGTGGTACAGAAATTTCTAAAATTTTAAAATTTAAAATTAGTTGTCAAACTTATAAAATTGAGTGGTTCGATTCAAAGTGAGAAGTAAAGCTAATGCCATCTCACGTGAGTTAGTTTTTCCTTTTTGTTTGAAAGAGTAGGTCTTCACCTAGCCAGTTGAATTTTGACTCAAGTTGTCATTTGGATTCTAACTTCAGTTGTAATTGATGATCATGGAATGGATTTCGGTTCTCGGACACATTTGGCCATGCAGGTGGCTTTCATGTAGTAAGCATATTACTAAGTGAGAGAAACATGTTGAGAAATCAGGAGCTAGAATAAGATTTAAATTAAGAAACAGAGACAAAGTTCTAAAATCTTTACTGCTATAGGACTCTTTTAGCCAAACAAATACACTGTTAAATTTATCCCTATCTGAAAGGAAAAGGAAAAATCTGCTCCTAAAACCTATTATAATAACTAACTACTAACAGTACTGTTGAAAAAGCAGTTGTCTATTTTGACATCTTCTTAATTTTGAAAACGATTTTTTAGTAAATGTATTACTTTATTCCCTTTAATTAGCGTTGGTATTAGCTGGTGGTGGACATGCATCAAATGGCGCTGTTGCTCAAGGTTCCCAGTTTGATAGCGAGACCAATAACACAACTGTAAGTTCAACTCTTTTTTCTTTTTCCTGTTTCCAGTATCTTTAACCTAGATAGCTCTTTAATCTATGGCTTATTGCAGATATTTGTTGGAGGGCTTGATTCCGATGTCAATGATGAAGACCTCAGGCAGCCTTTTTCTCAATTTGGTGAAGTTATCTCGGTGAAAATACCAGTCGGAAAAGCATGCGGTTTTGTTCAGTTTGCTAACAGGTATTCTTGTTGTTTAACATATATGGGTCCTGTCCTGTCATGTAGAAATAAAGCTGTAATGAGGAATGTTCCTGTCATTACAGCTTAGGAGTAATGGTACTCTCAGCATCAATGTTAAAATCATTTATTAGATATTAAACTGTATATAAGAAGTATAATGAAAAATTGTTGAAGACTGAAGGAGGTAGATAGTACCACTATAATCTTAATCTGTGGTGCCGCGTGATGGACTCCTTCACATTGTTTCGGTTTGTAGGAAGGATGCTGAGAATGCAATGCAGATGCTGAATGGAACGGTTATTGGAAAGCAAACAGTTCGTCTTTCTTGGGGCCGCAGTCAGGGGAACAAGCAGGTAATACTTTGTCAACTATGTCATGTTAATTGTATGCGGGTGTTGCAACATTTAGATATCTATCCCTGAATTATAGCTGTATTTTTCTTGTCATTTGTTGGTTTGATTTCTTTTATGCTGTACAACATTAAAGCGCCACAAATATCCCCCTTCCCCCTTTTCTTCTTGCAGTTCAATGTTAACAATTAGTTTTCTGATTGATGTTAGAGTTGAATGATATGTCCCTTTGTTAAATTATCCGCCATTTTAGCACGTAGAATCCCTGTACCTTGCTTGGCCCCACTGCCAACCTCTCGTAGAGTTGAATGAATTGTCCCTAGGGTAAATTATCAGCCACTTGAGCATGTAGAATCCCTGGACCTTGCTCGCCCTGCCCCAACCCCTCTCTGTCTGTCTGTCTGTCTCTCAGTTGGGTTTTTCTCATCGTTAATTACATGTGATTTTGCAGTGGAGATCTGATTCAAGTAACCAGTGGAATGGGGCACATTATGGAGGACAGGGTTATGGTGGTTACGGACATGCTGCGCCACAGAGTCAGGACCTGAGCATGCATGCTGCAGCCGCAGTTCATGGGGCTTCTTAACAGGGCTATCGGAGTTGCCAACAGCATGTAAACTGAACTTACAAGAGTGGCTTTTTAGATATAGTTTTCAGTGCCTTTAATTTAAGTAGGATTGATTTAGCTGGTTATTTAGCTGAATCTGTAATGTGCCGAATTTTGTTACCGGATTGAATTGATATCTTGAAAACAATGTGTGATTAATATTTGAAAACTTGGTTTCTTTTTTTCTTTTTTAAATTTTATTGAAAACTTGTTTTTCAACAAGCTATTTATCAAAGTAAAGCTCAAATAATGGACTATATAGTTGTGTTATTTTCTTCTGACTTTAAAATAATTTATAGGTATGATTAATTTTGTCTACATAAATGTGAAAAACAGGATCGAAGAACAGAATCTGTACACAATTGATAAACTTTAAAATTATAAACAAACTCAGATTTCAGTAAACGCCAAAGATTCAACCCAAAATGAAGAAGAAAGGAAATACAAGGGAAATGAACCTTGTTTGAGCAATAATCAACCAAGAGGAAGAGAAGATAGAGCTTCTTCAGAACTTAGATCCAGTAATTCAAAAAGGGGGAGTTGTGGTTGCTAATGAAAGTGATAATTGCAGAAGAGAGGTGTACACTGTTCCTCATGTTTTCCTTTCCAACTTAAAAGAGAGACTCTGTTTTCACGAATTCGTTCAACATGTTTTCGTTATACGGCGTACCAAACACAAATTGTTTCTTTACAGTGTAGCTTTGAAACGTAAAAAGCCTGAGTTATAACAAAAAAGAACCAAGCAGCTGGCATTTATGTTTCTCATCACCAAGTGGGTTTAGCCACCTCTTGGAATATAAGCTCAAGTCAAGCTTCTCTGAACTCGTATTTAGACTCTCAATCTCAGATTCAAGCGTAAGGTCTCAGAAATTACTCCAGCTACCAGTTTGCAGTTCAGACCCTCAACAAGATGTTCATGAAGAAATGAGTTTTGACTGCAACAAAGCTCATAATACTTGTAACACCTCTTCAAAGTCCAAAGATGGTGAAGGCTTGTGCATATACTATCATCTGTAGTTAGTTGTCAAAGCAAATGTAATTGCAATTTCCTTGAGAACACTGATATTATTAATAAGAGGCACATTTTAGCATTTTCTCTCGACTCTTATACCTAACCAATGAAACTACAACAAGAAGTTGAGGCATAAACCCAGCTAAATGCCCATGTTCGGTCATTTTGTTCAGCGGTCTCGTGCGTTTGAAATGAATACAACTCAATCTTGAAGCACCCAAACATATAAGGAAGACGGCAGGCAAAAGGGAGGCTTTGAGAGGATTTTGATGATGCCTAATGAAGTAAACATACTGTCAAGAACATCACCAAATAGCCTTCGCTGGGGTCTTGGTCTTGTAAATGAGCTCCCAGATGCAAGTCAGTACAGCAGCAATAGCCAACATCACACCAAATACATATATTAATAATAAGTACCTCAATACAAAGATCTTTAACCTTACTTTGCTAATCTTTACAACATCTTGAAATACCCAAGGACAAAAGAAACATGAAAGGAAAAACGGATAGTTTGATAGGATTATTAGCATGTCGATGGAGGTAATCATACTGAACCCCAGAGCAAATGCATTGAGCGATGGCAAGAACTAGTCCACAAATGTCAGGAAAATTACCAAAAAGCCTGTTTGATGGATATGGATGATAATACCACCATATCCTTCCCCACCTCTTGAATTCAACTCTTTCTGTGTAACCCTTGTGAATGAGCTCGCAGATGCAAATGATTATGGCCGCAATAGCCAACAACATACCATATAATGCGTAGTGGGGCTTACTCGGGGACGAAAGCTGATCAAAAGAAGCTGAAATAGTCTCTAGCCCAAGGCTAACGAGGAAAAAGATCCACTTCTCTGAATAAATAAACTGCAAAAGAAATGAAGCGGCCATACTATTCAAAGATATCTTATCTAGCAAGAAATATAGCAAATAAAAACAATAAGAAAGAGTTTTAGAGCAAAACTTCCATGCGACGGATAACGCAAGGAGGTTGCGTGTGGAGAGATAGAGAGAGCGGGGCGGGGATATGCAACCGATGTAGGTAAAGTTTTTCTATGAGTTTTGATATCACTACCTTTGTCCTGCGCTTTGGCTTGTTATGGTCGTCTACTTGTTTTTGTTTTGGATTGTAATAGTCATCTACTTGTTTTTGTAACCTAGACATGATGTCCTCGTTCACATCCATTGGCACCTACAATATGAGAAAATTGGGGGAGAAAATTAATTGTTCAGCTATTGGGTCATGTAATTCTCACATGCATGCACCCAAATAAGTAAGTGTTAGCTCAAAACCTCTGTTTTTTGTTTTTATTTTGCCAATAGCTCAAAACCTTTGTTAAGGAATGCGCAATTTCTTTGAGAAGCAAGAATAAAAAAAAGATCATGGGCGCAATTTCAAAAAAGAAAAAATTAAAAAATCAAAGTTCAATCTCATAACCTAAGGGTCCGTTTGATAACCATTTCAATTTTAGTTTTTATTTTTTATTTTTTGTGCTAAAATATAGAGGAAAATGATAGGGAGAATGGAAGTGAGGATGAGATTGAGAGAGAGGATGAGAGGGAGGAGTAACAAAAGTGAAAACGACGACTTGAAAATGAAAACTATTTCAAATAGATTTCAGTTTTTAAATTTTGTTTTCACTTTTGTAACTACTCCCTCCCATCTTCCCATCTCATCTTCCCTCTCATCCTCACTTCCATTCTCCCTCTTTTTTCTCTATATTCTAGCACAAAAAATAAAAAATAAAAACTAAAATTGAAATGGTTATCAAACGGATCCTAAATTTATTGAAAGTCACAATAAGAAAGACTTTAAATAGAAAAATTCTGAACTCCCAATCGTAAATCCTAAACTAATAAATAATCCATTAGAATCATGCTCGAGCATACTGTAGCACACTCTCATATATAGACTCTAATCATGACCGTTAAAAATTCATTGAAGGCAAACCAAGACCGTTCAAACCGTCGATAGACTAAACATTAGAACGCAACATTTTAGTTTTAGAGTGCTGCTAAACGAACCCTAAAATTAATTGAGTACACCCTATGATCTAAGTATACCATAATATTTAAATCAAAATGTAAAATTAACTAAGTACACCCTATTTAATTACCAAAAATACCCCGAATACACCCTAATCCACTCTATTACATAGCAGCAAACCCATTCGAATCTGATAACAGCATTCATCAAGGTCAAGTGGCATACTAAATTATTCGGATATCATGGCTGAGCTTTGATTCAAAGGCAGTAGAAAGCCCCTTGTTTTCTCTGTGATTTATTATTCGCCATTGCCATGTGGTTCTTTAATTGAATAAATGATGTTTACCGGATTCGAGTTTGAATTCTCTCTACATCACTTTCCCTTATTCGAGTTTGAATGAATTAGCACATGTACCTTGCTCAACCACATAATGGAATAGGGTTTCTATCTATTTTTCCCAGTTAAGCAGATTCTTCAACTCAAATCCCAAAAGTTTCAATCTTTATTTTCTTAGTTTTCACCCAAATTGAATTGGGTTTTTTCTTCAATTTTTTAGAATTTCAATACACAATTACCGAATTCCAGTTTCAATTCCAAGTAAGCATGTATGAACTCGCTTGGTATTTGGAGGTTTTTTAATCTTTTTATTGTCAATAAAAGGAAATAACATAGTTTTTGGAGTAGGGTTTTTCGTTTATGTTTGATTAGAGTTGAATATGGTGAGTAGGGTGTACTTATTAAAATTACATTTATTTCATAATTCAAAATATCCTTTTTGGTAATTTTATATTAGGATAAATTAGTAATTTAATAAATAGTTTGATAGTAGGGTGTACTCAGTTAATTTTAGGGTTCATTTAGCACCACTCTAGTTTTATCCTTATGATTCAAACGTTAGAGTGCGAAAGAAAACATAAATTAAGAAATGCAAAACAAAAAGCTGTGACAAATATGCATAGTTGACTTTGAGTAGTTTTGACCAGTACTAGGTATACCTGTGGTGGCCTTAGCTTGTGGTAGGCATTGTAGTTCACAAAAGATGGGGTAAGAAATCCGGTGTGCCTGGGCAGCTCCTCATCATGGATGCTAACCACATGCGATCCGCTGGAGCCCGATCCACTGGAACCGGGTTGACCTTGAAGCTCAAGCTCCATTGTTTGTGAAATTCTCTTTTACAAATACACAGATACAAATCAAACACAAAAAGAAAAGGCTATAGGAAAGAAGATTTGGGATACTGAAGAAGGGAGAAGAAGTAGATGAGCTTACAGAGAGATCCAGAAATGCAGAACCAAAATTCTGATTTTGTGGTGATTATACCTTTTTAATTAATCTTTATATAGAGAGAGAGAGAGAGGACGCGTCCTTACTTCTCGGATATTATTCTTTTCATAATGGGAAAAAAAAAATGATGGACGCGTCCTACTAGTTGATGTGCATGCAGTCAGCAACTTCACTGCAGTTTCTTTTGAACTTCCATTCTTCCAATAAAATTGGAACTATATCAATATCTTAAGTTTCCCATAATGCTAAATAATTTGAAGGTGACAAATAATTTTAATGCTGCCATTACTGCCGTGGTATTGTATAATCACTCCCCATAATGATGTGGTAGTTGTCACTATCATATACTAACTAGTTACTAGGTTAATATCGCGTGAACAACTCATTTGGATAAACTCCTCAATGTATTCCATGATTCGAACGGTTAGTGTCGCATTAACTCACTAACTAGTTAGCGATCCAGCTCTCATTAAAAACCTTGTAATACCTCGTCAACATGCACACGTGATGTATCAGTTACACACAAAAATAAACAAAGGTTAATTATTACAAAAATCCCAAAATATATTAATAAAACCTAAAAAACAAAAACGAAGACACCTCACACACACACACACTATTAAAACTTCTCCACATAATCATCCACCTCAATTCTCCCATGCAACAATGTTCACCTTTTAACTCCTCAGAAACATGGTGTGTATTTGAACAAATGGGAAAACTGCCACACGACTTGGGTAACCAAATGGTGTGTGGGTTGGGTCCCGACTGACTCAATCGAATATTTGAAGCTTCTTATAGTAAAAAATATATAAAACAGAAAATAACAAGAAACTGCAGGTTAGGGTTTTGAGACATATGTGACTTTGTCAAGATGTGTTTTAAAATTGAAATGGAAAAAGGTCTCTCCTATTCTTAGTTGACTCTGAGTTATACTCTATTCGTAGTTTGTCCGTGTACTGTGCGTGTGGAGCTGTGTGGTTTATAAAACAACCAAAATTTCTAGAAGTTTAAGCTGTTAATAATAATAAAAAACCGACCAACAATGTTATATTAAATTTAATAAAATTAACTATTAGAAAATGAATTAACAATATATATAAATCTTACGATTCTAAAAGACTTTTTTTTTTTTTTATGAAGAAAATGGGGGGAAACTAGACATGGCATTCGTGTCGTGTTATCAGTATTCGTGTCGTGTTCGTGTCAACCCGTTTTTTTTAACGGGTTGACACGACACGACACGATAAGAAAACGGGTGGGAAATATCAAACACGAACACGACCCGCTCTAATTCGCGAATCACACGACACGACCCGTTTCACCCGTTAAGAAAATGAACTTTTGTAATAAAAATTTAAAAAACCTATATTTTTACATGCCCAAAAAATCAAAATCATTCCAACAAAAGCTAATATTCTTGAATTTAATCCAAAATAATACATCCATGAACATGATCCATCATAACAAAAGGAAAAGGCAAAACAAATATGAAGTAATCCATGAAGATCCGCACAAAAAAAAATCCATTAAGATGATCCAAACTTCAACATTTCACCATTGCAATTTTCCTGAAAGAAAAAAAAAAGTAACTATGAGAAAACAATTATTGATAAATATTATATTGATAAAATATCAATTACTCATCAATACCTCGCATCAATCTTGAAGAGAGATAGTATTGGAGCTTTGTCCTGATCTAGTATCTTGACAAGTAAGTTTGAAGATATCTTCAGTAAGGTTTTCCACACTAGCACTCTCTTCCTCCATAGCTAAGCATTGAAAATCCGAAAGTTACAAAACATTCACATAATGAAAAAAAACAGAAAATAAAACACTAGTTTTAAGTTATATAAAATTTACCTCCTTTGCCAAAAAGCCAATCTCGAGTACACAACAAAGCTTGAACAATTTCTGGCAATAATAAAGTACGGTATTGATCTAGTACTTTACCACCAATACTAAAAGCGGATTCCGATGCAACCGTAGAAATAGGAATTGTTAACACATCACGAGCTAGATTTGAAAGTATCGGATAATGAAAATGCTCCATTTGCCACCAAGAAAGAACATCTATGTCTTGCTTTCTATCTAGTCTTTCCTCATCCAAATACTTATGCAATTCATTTTTCCTACTTGTACTTGGACCATTTTTGTAACTATTATCAAAATCCTACATCATACAAAATGAAACATGCAAATATTAGAATTATGCATCATTGTAATATATAATATGCAACAATAAATATAAAAAAGAAAATAAGTTTAGGTTACCTCAAAAATGGTGTCTCCATCTTCCGTGTGACTAGTCATCTCATTCATTCCATAATTCGAAGTAACAAGATGAGATAAATTTTCTGAGTACACATCAAAAAGGGATGTCAATGTGTCTCTAACGTACTTGAACTCTTCAGAATACTTACCATGAAGCTTGGTATAAGCCCACTCTACAAAATGCAACTTATAACGAGGATCCAAAATAATTGCAATTGCAAGAATTAAACTGTACTCTGACCAATACTTCTCAAACTTCATGTTCATATTAGTTCCCATCTTGTTCATGAAACCATCATTATCTTCCATGGCTGCCTTGATTTGGTGTTGTATTATGAACACCTTAGGGAAGAATAAATTTGATGTGGGGTACTTTGTACCAGAAAATAAGCATGTAACATCATAAAAGTACCCCAAAAACTTGGAAATCTTCTCTACTTTAATCCACTCTTGAGGAGAAGGACAACTACTAAAATTGGAATCAATCAATCCTAAATTAATAAAAGCACGACGATAGAAAAGTGCACTCTCAAGCATGGTATAAGTTGAGTTCCATCTAGTAGGGACATCTTGTCTCAATCCTCTCTTACTACCCATTATCCCTACTTGTGCAACACATTCATAGAACTTTTGTTTCCTCCCCTCAGAACCCTTTATATATTTGATGCACTCACGAATCTTTGTCACTGATGAATCAATTTCCTTAAGTCCATCTTGGACTATCAAGTTTAAAATGTGAGCACAACAACGCACATGAAAAAACTTGCCACTCATCAACAAAAGACCTCTAAAGTTTAATTGATTCGCCAAAATCTCAACAAAAGAAGTATTTGCAGAAGCATTATCTAAAGTAATAGAAAACAACTTCTTCTCAATCCCCCACTCAGTTATTAATGTATTGATTTTTTCAGATAATGCAACACCAGAATGTGGAGGAGGCATATGACAAAAATTTATAATTCTTTTGTGCAATCTCCAATCTTGGTCAACAAAGTGAGCAGTAAGAGCAAGATACCCATCAGTACATACAGAGGTCCACAAATCTGAAGTTAAACAAATTCTTCCCTGAATTGAGCTTAACAAAGTATGAAGCTTTTGTCTTTCACTTTTAAACATCCTCAACACACATGCCTTAACAGTATTTCTACATGGCAGCTTAATATCAGGAGAGACATATGCAAACAAAGCCTTAATTCCCTCATATTCAACAAAACTAAAAGGCAAATTATGCTTGATGATCGCCTCTATTAACAAGTCACGAAATTTCACATAATCAAATTGCGGGGAACGCAATCCTGAAGATGACATAAGTAATTGCTTCACATCACCATAAGGCTTCTTAACACAATTTTTAGCATGATTCAACAAATTTCCTGTCCCATACCTACTATCACACACATATACAACCCCACAATGTTTACATTTAGCACGTTTTTTGTTATCTTCATCAACGGGCAGTAAATCAAATGATTCCCAAGCAGGAGATCTTAGTCTACGCTTACCCACATTGGCTCTAACTTTTTTCTTTGTAGGGCTTAACTCTTTCTCTTCTGTATTTTCAGTATTTGCTGCATCAATACCCATTGAAATGTCAACTGACTCCTCATCATTAATATCAATAGCATTGGTAGGGCTATTTTCTGTAACATTCATCTCCTTCAAAAATAAAAACAAAGAGATATAGATATTGTTAGACAGCAGTTAGTATGAAAATTCTAAACTCACAGAAATTGTTGTGAAATGTACATAAAAATTCTTCTCTAATATTTCTCTTAATATCAATTCTATACATAAAAATAAATAATATTAATACAACCCAAAACCATACAAAGATCAAATTGTTTGAAACTGTACACTAAATTAAAATACAAGGTTGGATATAGGTGGAAAGTCGTAGTCATAAAACACATATATAATATTTATAAATTAAAAAAATTAAAAAAAAATTGAAGTTGGGCCATTCCAAGTTTCCAACGTTGAATGGAAAAGCTGAACATTTGTTAAATTGTTAATGTTTTCTTTGTCTTTCTTTCTCTCTCTCTCCCCTAATTTCCTCTTTCTTCTCCCGCGTACTGTGTGTCTCAAGCAAATCCCAAGTTCCAGACTCCCAGTACATCAATATATAATTTCCAAAGTCCACATAAATATATAATTTCCAAACTGAAAATCAAATAAATTTACTGAATAAATTAAGAAAAACATTCATACCTTCAGAGAAGATTTGACAGCATAGAAGATCTTCAAAGACAAAGAGAGGAGAGATCGCAAGAAGAAGGAGAAGATGAGGACTTGAGAGAGAAAGAAAACTGAAGAGAAAGAAAAGAAAGCGGCAGAATGAAGAGATGCTATGCTAGGGTTAAGTTAAGGTATGTTTTTTTAGAATAGAAAATTACAAAATTACCCCCGCTTAACGGGTTGGTTCGTGTATTCGCGAATGGACACCGAAACGACCCGTTAGCTTAACGGGTGGCTAACGGGTCAACACGATAACAACACGACACGATAACTCAAACCCGAATACTGAATTTTTCGTGCGAATTCGTGTCGTGTTATCGTGTCGTGTGGGATTTTGCCATGTCCCAAGAACCAACACAGCAACTAACTAGAACTAATCAGGCGGGACTTAACAGTTCCCAAAGAATCATTAAGCAATAAAGAATCAAGCCAAGCAGGGCTCTCCTCAAGATAGTAACAGCCTAGATCCAAATTGTGACTCCAAGTAGCCAACCTGTCAGCTACATCATTCATCTCTCTATAGATATGTTGAAGCTTGATCCTTCGAAACAAGTTCATAAGTCTTTTACAGCTACTAATCAGCCCTGCATTAGGATGACAAGCATTCAAAATCTTACTCTGAACAAGAAGCACCGCAGTCTCAGAATCCATCTCAATAGCAATATCCTCTACTTTTTTCTCAACAGCCAAGTTCATCCCAAAAAATAGCCCCCACAACTCAGCTTCAAGAACTTCTCCCTGGCCTGAGTTGACAGCAAATCCACCAATCCACTGACCCAAATGATCCCTCAAGACTCCTCCAGCACCAATGGCACCAGTACTGTTCATGCGAGATCCATCGACATTTAACTTGATCACACCAATTTCAGGAGGAACCCAAGCCAACAACACTTGCACCTTATTAGCTCCACTATTATTACCAGCAATGGCTTGAAACCAATCCTTTGCAGCAGTAAGGATCAAATCTTTGGGATTGAAAGGCAAGTCAGTATCATCTTTAAAAATAAAGTCATTTCTCCATTTCCAAATATACCAGCAAATGAAAATAAACATAATTCTCCATGGAATCTGAGCAAAGTGAGCCTTGGAACACAAATTGCTTAATAGCCAAGGATGAAAATCAGTTTGGAAAAAAGGTCTAGCATGCGTAGAGTTCATAAATAGATCCCATACCTTTCTTGCTCTAGAACAATCTCTTAAGATGTGCAAGGTAGATTCAATAGGCCACTTACAGTAATCGCAGGCACCGTTTCCAGTGAGATGCCTTCGAACTCGCTGCTCATTGGAGAGAATTTTCCCCTGAAAAACCAGCCACAAGAAAACTTGGAGTTTGGGAGGGATTCGAAGCTTCCATAGAACTCTCCACCAAGGGTTTAGCCAATCTGCCTCCTGAAAAAGCAAGCTGTAAGCAGACTTGACAGAGAATAACCCATTAGAAGTAGGTTTCCAGATCCGGCAATCCTCCAATAATCCCTGAAAATCAGCTGAACAACCCGTAACTTTTTCTACCCATTCCTCAGGGAGAACACTCCTCAACTTCTCCACATCCCACCAACCATTCACAAAAAAATCAGAAACAAGGGAATTCAAATTGAGATCAGGAGCAAGGTCCACTGTCTGCATCAAAGGTATATCACTGATCCATTTATCTCTCCAAAACTTAACCTTGTCGCCTTTCCCGAGTCTCCAAGATAAACCTTTGTCAAGCAGTTGGGCACCAAACATAATCCCCTTCCAAGTAGGAGAACAATTTTGTTTTGGGGCCAAATTAGGCTCACAAAAGGAATGGCTCTTAAAATACTTCTTTTCAAAAATTTGGGCCCATAACCCCTCATCCTTCCTCAATAACCTCCAGCCAACTTTAGCTAGTAGAGCTTGATTCATATCATGAGTTTTCTTCAAACCCAACCCTCCCTTACTTTTGGGTTTACAAACAAGGTCCCACTGGCACAAGTGGATCTTATGCTTCTTCGCACTGCCTCCCCAAAAAAAATTGCGATTCACTTTATCTAAATCCTCACAAGTGCTCATAGGGAGTTTAGAGGTTTGCATTGCATAAATTGGTATAGCTGAGGTGACAGCTTGAATTAGAGTAGCCCTTCCAGCTGTAGAGAGAACCTTACTTTTCCAAGAAGCCAGTCTGGCATGCATTTTGTCCACAAGATTGCTATAAGTAGCCTTAGTTACCCTAGAGTGTAACAGAGGCATCCCCAAGTAATTGCCTAGGTTCGAAGTGAGAGGAGAACCACAGATACTACTAATATTAGCAGCCATTTCTTTGCTAATATTAGGGGAGCAGTATATTGCAGACTTTTCAAAGTTGACAATCTGACCAGAAGCTTTACAGAAGAGGTCCAAGCAATGGTATTAGACAGGGCGACCCACTCTCACCTTATCTTTTTGTTCTTTGCATTGAAAAGCTCTCACACCTCATTGTGGAGGCTGTGGGAAAGAATATATGGAAACCGGTGAAAGCCTCCCAAGCTGGGCCTGCTGTATCCCACTTATTTTTTGCTGATGACCTAATTCTCTTTGCTGAAGCTAGTACTCACCAAGCAAGAATAATGATTCTAAAAGACTTTTGGTTAGTCACCACCATTCTAGTTTCGGATAAATTTCTAAAACTGTTTAAAAATAATTCTTTGGCTATTAAAATGTTTAAAATATGAGCCAGAAGAAGATATGTAATCCAAACTACCACCAATTGTCACTTCTCACCTGCACTTTCCAAACCCTCCTTAGCAAAACCACATCTCCTGCATGCAGGATAATTTTATGCATACTTCTAGAAGCTCCAGCACACCCAAGCACCCAAGGATTACTCAACACACCCATAACAGCTTTCCACAAGAGGCTGACATTAAGACTGAAGAAGGATAACAATTGTGATCTCACATTCTCTCTAAATTATAGAAATATTCACACCTGTCACCCATAACAGCTTTCCACAAGATTTCCATCATTTTAATTTCTAGCAATTGAAGATTTCAGTGTTTGGATTTATGTATGTCAAATTTTGTAAATGACAGAATTTTGTACATGACACTATGGAAATTGTGAAATGATGTATATTTTAGTAGAAATTAAACTCAGGAATTTGATGCCCCAATTTCCACGCTTTTTTCCACAAGTCATTTAATAAAGGCAAAATGTCACTTTTGATCCCTGTAGTTTGCCACTTTTACCACTTTGGTCCCTGTCGTTTCAATTTGGTCAATTTTGTCCCTGTGGTTTCAATTTGAAGCAATTCAAGGACAATCCTCAATTTTTGTCAATATTTTTTAGGAAAATGCTAGGGAGACCAACTTGGGATACCAACTTGTGTACCAACTCTCTAATAGAGCGTGAGACCCATTGTATTGGTGGGCTCCACCTCTATTAGAGAGTTGGTACACAAATTGGTATCCCAAATTGGTCTCCCTAGCATGACCTTTTTTTTTAACTTCTGTTAGTTGTGGAGGGGTAATTCGGTCCACAAATTAAACAGAGAGAGAGACTGAGACTGAGTGACAGAGACAGACAAAGACAGTTTTAAAGAATGAAAGGCTTATTATCACAAAACATCCCTGACGTTTGTGAAATTATCACATTGCATCCCTAACGTTTTTTTGTATCATTAATGGTCCCTAACGTTAATACATGTACTCTTAAATAATCCTTCTGTCAAAAAAACCGTTAAATCTAGGGGTATAATCGTCAAATCAATCCAAAATTATAATTTTTTTTTCTTCCCTTCTCTCTCTCTCTCTGTGTTTCTTTTTTTTTTTTTTTTTTTCTCCTCTCTTTCCTCCTCTTTTCTTCTTCTTTTCCTTCGCTGTTTCTTCTTTCTCTCCCTTTTTTTTTTTTTCTTCTTTCCTTCTTTGTTCCTCATTTTTCTTCTTTCCTTCTTTCTCTTTTTTTCTTTTTTCTTTTTTCTCTTTTTTCTTCCTCTTTCCTTCTCTCGGGGTGGTGATTTGGGTGGCTAGAGTGCTGGGTTGGTGGGCTGTGGAATGGGGCAGGGAGAGAGTTGCAGAGAAAGTACATAGAGGGGCAGGGGTATAAGATCCCACGGTGGTGGTTATGGAGGTCGAGGTGGTGGTTTGGGTGGCTAGAATGGATGGGTTGGTGGGCTGTGGGAGGGGGCAGGGAGAGAGTTGCAGACAGAGAGAGGGGCAGGGATATAAGATCCCACGGTGGTGGCTTTGGTGGTTTGGGTGGCTAGAGGAGACAAAGAGAGAGAGAGAGAGAGAGAGAGAAGGGAAGGAAAAAAGAAAGAAAGAAGAAGAGTGAGCGGGGCCAGGCGGAGAGAAAGAAGAAAGAAGAAAGAAAAAAAGAGAGAAGGGAAGGAAAAAAAATATTATAGTTTTGGATTGATTTGACGATTATACCCTTGAATTTAACGGTTTTTTTGACAGAGGGACTATTTAAGAGTACCTGTATTAACGTTAGGGACCATTAATGATACAAAAAAACATTAGGGATGCAATGTGATAATTTCGCAAACGTCAGGGATGTTTTGTGATAATAAGCCAAGAATGAAATGAAGTCAGCCATCATCAATGAAGGCAATATTGCATTTTCCTTTTGTTTAAAACCTCCTGTATCCTTTCAATGAACAAACACAACAATATACAGAAAATTATTCCACACTTCTCCTATTTTCTAATAGACAGAGAAAGAGAGAGGAGAGAGGGGGATTCACAGAGAGATAGAGAAAGACCTCTACCTTCAGCCCTCGCCCAGCCCCCATCTCCCTCCAAACCCGACACCCATTCCCACCCCAACAATAGATCTAGCCCCATCTCTTCGTCCGGAAAATATATAACTCGTCCCCAACCCGCGCAACGCGCCCACCTTCCAAACCCGACACCAGCCAACCTCCATTTCTCCAGATCCGATGAGCCCCACACTAGATTCATCATCTTCGTCTTCGACGCCAAGTTCTTCGCGCGCTGCAACCCACAGATCCATCCCCAGGTCTATGAGAGAGAGGAGAGAGAGAAGTCTCCGTGCCCATGAATCAATTTTAAGATTTTGCTTTTTTTATTTGTCTTTAATATTTATTTTTAAAATGAATTAAGTTTTAATAATTTATTGACCAAATTGCCCCTTCACAATTAACAGAAGTTAAAAAAAAAAAAGACAGAAATTGAGAATTGTCCTTAAATTGCTTCAAATTAAAACTACAGGGACAAAATTGACAAAATTGAAATGATAGGGACCAAAATGGTAAAAGTGACAAACTACAGGGACTAAAAATGACATTTTGCCTTTAATAAATTCCGCGCTTAAGTTGCCAAACAATGGAATTGCCAATTTCTCCTATTAAATTCCGAGTTATTTTCCCTCATCCGAACAGATAGAATTCTCAAGAACAATCTTGCCAAGTTTACAAGGATGGCAGCATAGGTAGGTACAAGCTCCATAACCATGTTCTCGCAGGCTTGGGACCCAAACATTCTTATATTCTGAAAATTTGTTCACACCCAATAACGACAATGTTTAAGATTGTAGTAAATTAAAACCAATAAGTGGTATTTCTATTTCATAATATTCTGAAAATTTCAAATTTCGAAATTTTATTGGGGTTTCAAACTTAAACTAGTTGAAAAAATAAGATCTAATGAACAAAAAGACATAAACGAGTTGTTGCACGAAGAAAAAAAATAGCGTTTGACGCTAGTATATGATAGTTTCTTGAGGCTTTAGGATATTTCTATGTTCAAAACTTTGTTTCGTAAGTCCAAATCCAAACCCCCCTTCTCAAAATTACATTTCTTCTCTCTGTCTTTGTCTCCCAAACAGCAATAACGTTAACAATGATTTTCCACCTCTTCAAAGTCTCCATTCAAAGATGGTATCGTAATGGCCGTATTTTAATTCTCAAAATAAATAGATGGTAACGTTAACAATGATCAAAAGTTACCCTTCCTGGTTCATTAATTATCATGGTGGAGTCGCTTGTGCATATTATCATCTGTAGTTCTCAAAGCAAATGTTATTGCAATTCCTTTCAGAACACTGATATTAATAAGAGGCACATTTTAGAATTTTCTCAGCAAACTCAGCATGAGTTGCTTGGGGAAATAGCTCTCTCATCCAATAAAAGATTCAGATTATGCTCAAATAATTACAATTACTAAAACCTAACCAATGAAACTACAACAAGAAGTTGAGACATGACCTAGCTAAATCCCCATGTTCATGCATTTTGTTCATCGGTCTTGTCCATTTGAACACAACTCAATCTTGAAGCACCCAAACATATAAGGAATATGGCAGGCAAAAGGGAGGCTTTGAGAGGATTTTGATGATGCCGAATGAAGTGAACGTACTGAACTGTCGAGCAAATACACTGAGAGATGGCACCAAGTAATCCAAAAATGTCAAGAACATCACCAAATAGCCTTCGCTGGGGTCTTGGATAATAAAACCACCACAACGTCCTCCACCTCCTCAATTCAACTCTTTCCTTTTTACCCTTGTAAATGAGCTCCCAGATGGAAGTCAGTACAGCAGCAATAGCCAACATCACACCAAATAGTGCATACTGGGGATTCCTTGGGGAGGAAGCCTGATCAAAAGCAAGTGACAAAATCTCTAGGCACAGGGCAATGAGTAAAAAGATCCACTTTGCTGAAGTAGCCTACAAATAAATCAGTAATACAATGAACTAAAACTTAAAGATATCAAGCAAGAACAATGCAAAAGGAAATGTAGGTTAACTATGATTATGAGTTATGACTATTCGACAACCATTAGGCTTGAAAAACTTAAGCTGTCACGGTTAACTATGTATATCAAGCTGACACCTCCCTCACGTGCAGCCCCTTCGAACTAGAGCTTTAATATTAATACCATGTTTGAAAACACATAGGCTCCAAAAGCTAAGGAATGACCAAATGATAAGATTTTAAAAAATTTACAACATAATTCCAAAAATATAAACACTTGAAAATAACCACTTGTGAATGTTCTTTCAAATACTTTGAAATTCGATGACATAAAATAAAAGAAAAAAAAACTGTGTCGTATAGTTTATAAAAAGTTGAAGACATTTTACCTTAGTGCCCAATGTCTCATTCGGTACACGCAAATTTACCATAATGTCTTCAGTTCTATTTATTCCCTAGTATGAAAAAAAAAAATTGCATTAACAGAGCAAGTTATTTGTCAAATAATAGTGAAAGTGTTTCAAATAATTCTAGAACTATTTTCCTTTAAAATTTCAAAAAGAAAATTTATTCTACATATGGTATACATATATTTACTTACTGTATTTTCCGATAGAACATGGTTAACATTCTCGTAAAACCATGACCTATTACGCCGACTTCTGAGCCCAGTTAAAGAATTTTGGCGGGGAAATATTTCTCTACCCTTTTGTTGTATCAAGTCATTCATCCAAATATGATCTTCTCTAATAATTACCAAGGCCTTTTCTATGAGTACTTGAATACCGTACTCAGGGTTCTGGTGACAACTTTCTAGCATTTTTATCACATAGTTCTTATTTTTACTGTTTAAGAAACATGCAATGTCAAGGAAAACTTCTTTAACCGGATCTTCTAGTGCATCGTAACTTATTTGGACAATGTCTTGAATATCTAAGTCAAGAACTCTTTTGTAATCATCCAATGCAGCTTTCCATTGATCTATGCTTCTTCCCCATAGGAGTGAACCTATAATTGTGAGAGCTAATGGAAGCCCTTTAGCATAGTGCACTATTGCAGTAGCGACTTTCGCATAATCATCAGGAAGTTTATTTCTTCGGAAGGCATTCCAACTGAAGAGCTCAAAAGCTTCATCAAAATATAATTCCTTCACCTTGTATATTAGGTCAACTTGATGAGCGGTTAACAAATGTTCGTCTCTTGTTGTTATGATGATTCTACTGCCCAAACCAAACCAATCAGACCCTCCAACCAATTTGTTCAATTGGTCCAATTGATTCACGTTATCAAGAATTAAGAGGACTTTCTTGTGGCTTAATCTTTTCTTTATCACATTGATTCCTTTATCAACATGGGTAAAGTCCAATTGTTTCTCTCCTAGAATCTCAGAAAGAGCAATCTTTTGTAGTTCGACTAGGCCTCCAGGTGCCACTGAATTTTCTCCTACACTTGCCAAAAAACAGCTACCTTCGAAATCATGGGCAATCGAATTATAAACAGCTTTAGCAATTGTTGTCTTACCTATTCCATTTGGCCCCCATATTCCTACCATGCGAACATCATCATTTACCCCAATTCCTAAACGCTCACTTATATCTTGTACTCGAGACTCTATTCCAACTGGATACTTTGCCACATTGAAATAGGTGCGGTTTAATACTTGGGCTGAAATTTCTTCAACAATGTTGTGAACAAATTTAGAATAGTGCCTGCCAGTTAAAAGTATATGAAACATTTAATGAAATGGAATTTTGCTAGCTAGCTATATATTTCGATCTTATAATTCTGTCTAAGAAGGCAAAAAGAATATAAACTCACAATAATTTCTCAAGAGGAAGATGCTATATATGTTTAACCAAACAAGATACTTTAGTTTTATTTTATTCATATTACTTTCCTTAAGAAAAGTAATAATCCTAGCACACCACCATAATAAGTTCACAAATTTGAGATCAATGTGGCACTATTTCGTTTATTATATATGAACTCATTACACGTTCCATTTGTTTATAATAAGTATGATATTGTCATGTCAAATGTTCCATTATTTGCCGACCAAATTTAATATATATTTTTTTTTGTGATGCTAGTATGTGTGTTGGTGCCCAGGTATGCATGTAGGCTAGATTAGGAGAAAAACTTAGTTGCAACGAGGATAACACTATTTTTCTATCTCCGACCAATAATGCTATGTCAAGTGAAAATGTTATCACATGTGTCATAATGTTATTGGTCGGAGATAACAAAATACTATCTTCGTTTCATGGAAGTATTTCTCCTTAGACTAGATGATTGTAAACCTATGCTAGGGGACACCACCACCGAAGAAAACTTGTCTAACTACTGAAATTCCAATTTTATAATCTCATATTCTCGTCCCTCCTTCCCATTTCGATTCTTTTTACTTCTGATTCATTTTTACCTTGATTTCTTGTTATGTAATAATATGTGAGCAAATTTGTTAAGCACTAAAATGCATGAATTTTTTTTAACAAAATAAAAAAATTAGAAACAAATAAATAAATCGAAACGCTAGTAAGTGGTTCTTAGAAATATACCCGTCCAAGAAATACCACCCTGGCAAATTTGTTGCTTCTCTAAGAGCTGCCTTCCATCTCAGCACCTTCTCAATGTTATCTCTGAATTCGTTTTCATGGTTAGCAAATGCCTCACCAAAACTGCCTTGTTGGTCGCGCACATCTATGAGATCCACCTTGTAATAAACTGGCCAAACAATTTGCTGCTTTGCTGCTCTACATTGAAGGATCTCAACCAGTTCATCCAAGCACCAGACTGAAGATGCAAAATTCTCGGAGAATACGATGATAGAAATCCTTGACTCTCCAATCGCTTTAAAAAGCATTGGCATTAATAGTAGTTCTTCTTCTCTTCTGATCTCATCAGCAAGGAAGGTTTTAATTCCCTTTTGAAGCAAATTTCTGCGCAAATGGTCTGTAAAATTGTTGTGGGTATCCGCGCCTCTATAATAGAGACAGACATCATATGCAATGTTTTCAAAGGCGAGGCGTATAGGTGAGGCGTTTTTAGTAGCGCTATGCAAGGCGTAAGCCTTGAAGCGTTGAGGCGTAAGCCTTTTGAACATTAATTTATTTTAATAAGAAAAATTTATGAATAATACAATACGATTAAATTGTACAACTAATTCTTATTCAACCATAACAATCTTTTAAATATAATCAAATATAAGTACTAATTGTCATTCAAAGCATAATAATCAATCCCAAAACATAAAATATTTATTCAATATCAAAACAAAAACATAATTCACTCATCCCACTCCTCAACACTAATATCATTCAACTAGCATCACTGTCATATTGATCAACTGTATCAATATGAAAATGATATTTCCCACTATCAAATATGAATAAGATAACTAGTATAAAAAAAATTGAAAAAAAATTATACATAACTTCAAATTATAGTTTATTACAGTCAAATTATACAAAAATGATGCATGTACGTAAATAAAAAATAAAAAAAAACTTACTTGCAGTCGAAAGATGAAGAAAATTTTTGAAATTGATGGAGTTATCTGGTAAGGGTCTAAATTAGGGTTTTACATGTACTATACAATATATATATATATAGTCCATGTGCAAATATATTAATTTAGAGAAAGGAAGGAAAAAAAAAAAAAAAAAAAGGTAAGTAGAAAAGCTACAGCGGGTTGCAGTAAGAAAAAAAGAAAGAAAGAAAGTTATTAATTCTTGCAATAAGTTTATTACAATAAAGGTAAGGAAAAAAAACTGAAGCAGCGTTTTTTTTTTTAAACACCAAGTGAAACGACATCGTTTCACTTTAAGATTTTTTTAAAACCACTGCAATCAAAACGACGTCGTTTCATTTTCAATAAACCTAAAAAAAAAGCAGGTCGTCTTCCTCGCAGACGATTTGCAGAGTCGAAAATTTCTTCCGATTCAGAAGTTTCCAGATATGGTGCGCCTTGCAACGCCTCGCTTCGCCTAGCCACGCCTTGCAGCGCCTTCTCACGCCTTCCCAGCGCTAAACGTGCAACTAGCGAAATAGCCGACCGCCTCGGGCGTTTTCCTCCCGCCTCGCTCCGAAGCGCGCTCCGACGCGCGCGAAGGCATGCCTTTGAAAACACTGATCATATGTCCATGAATGGTTGAAAGAGGAAGAGGATGAAGAGGCTCCTAATTGAGTGGTCACTGAATCCATTTTGTTTGATACTGATATGTCAAAGACGACTTGAAATAATTTATATAGGGTTTAGGGTGTATGCGACTTGCATTATATTATTTATTTGCAAAGCTGGTTCCTGCTAACTTCAACGTGCTGTGAAAGTCAACGTGAATGAGATCGCTTGTTATTTCCTGCGGATTTCGGTGCAACTTCGAAGGTGTTTGCTAATCCAGTCGTGTATATAATTGATGATGAAGATGACTAACCAACCGAAACAAGATTTGACCTATCATCTGTCAATTAAAAGTGCCTCATATTTCTTAACTCATAATACCATGAAGAAAATTGAGGTCCCACCCAAAATCAACTAGCAATGGAGGAAGTAGCCCAACATCTTATAAGTCCTTATTAAATTTCTCAACTTTCTAATATTGGACAATTTTTCACATTCTCACAAAAGAAGCCACACAACCAAATGCTCAAGCCATTAAGTTTAACTTTTAGCTTCATTGTGTGGGTTCGGTTCCAGTGGTGGATCTAGCCATGTATTGGGTAGGCACCGAAAAATTTCAGAAAATTAAAATATGTATGTAGCTCCCTAAACCCAAGACCCTGGAGACATGTGCATGAGAGAGAGAGAGAGAGAGAGAGAGAGTGAAGCCGACATGCAACCACTAAGGCTCAGGCTTTATCACTCAGTTTTCCAGGCTAATATTCTTTTCTTCACAGTTCTAGTATGATATTGGATTGTTGTCAAAACATCTACGGAAGAAAAAAAATTTCACTCAAACGGTCGAGTTTAGTATGTAAATTTTACCTACTCAACTTTCGAATTCTTTAGTATGTAAATTTTTCCTACCCGACTTTTGAATCCTAGAACCACCACTATTCGATTCAGTCCTAACTCAATTGAATAATATTTTAAGCTTTTTATTAAAAATAAAAAAATAGAAAAAGAAAGTGCAGGTTAGGTTCCTGATGAGACTTTGTCTAATTTGTTTCTTTAAATTGATATGGAAAAAGGTCTCCTATTCTTAGTTGACCCTTAGTTTATACTCTGTTTGTAGTTTGTCCCATTTATTGCGCATGTGAAGTTGTGTGGTTGAAGCAGCCTGACCATGAAACTTAAAGCAGACCGTGAAACTAACTTAAAGCAGTCTTACCATGAAACTTAAAGCAGTCTGACCATGAAACTAACTTAAAGCAGTCTGACCATAAAACATTGTTTTGAATACAAGTGATAGTCAGGGATTTCTCACACACACTACTACAGTGCCATAGGAGTTTGAACATGAGACCACTAGTCATTCAATTGCTTTTTCACCTCAGCCACACTTCCATAAACACAAATATGCCCCCCCAGCACAAGCTCCTAGGAACGTTCACTAGCTTTCCTGTAATTGAACGTGTATTAAAGATCAATACACAACAAAGACTCAGTCATTCCTCCAAAACCTCTTGTGTTTTAATTCCTCTTCACGCCTATTTTCCTATACAAGTTACGCAGTACAAATGTTGTGACGCCTTGGTTGGTGGTGTGCCCTATTTTTATTTTTGTTGCAGGCTTTCAATAATAGAATATGTTGGGCCGTCAAATTTAGAAAGAAGAATTTGGACCACGTCAGGAGTCTTTCGGTAAAAGAGGCCTTTCTTCGTATGGAGGCCCAAATCAGGATCCTTTTTTGGCTCGTGCTTCGTCTGGAGTTGGTCCGTTATTGGGGACATGAACTATGGAGGTCAGCTCAATCCTGTTTTCTGTCTTGCACCTTTTATTATTGGCAATTAGTTTGCGCGCACCCAAACACCCAAGAAAGATGACGGGCAGAATGTTTACTTTGAAAGGATTCTCCTTGCCTTTAAGCATGCACACAAACCGAGCTATGGTGGATAGCCACTGAGAGATTCCACAAATTAATCCAAAAATGTAAGGAAACATTTCTAAACGCGGGCTTGAGCTTTCTCCATTTTTACACTTGAGAATGAGTTCGCAGATGCAAAAGAACAGAGCCACAGAAGCCAACCACATACCAGTGAGTGCAAACTGGGGATTTCCTGGGGAGAAAAACTGATCACAAATAGCTGCAAGGATCTCCAGGAAGAAGCTAATGATTAAAAATATCCACTCTACTGTATCGGCCTGCAAAAAAGATAATTAGCCACACAATCAACAAAATCTTCTCTTTTGAAGGAAAAATAAGACAATTGAAGATTTTTTTACCTCTAATAAGAAGCTTTTAATAGTAGTACTCCAACTTGTATTTTCTACCACGCCTTCATTTGCTTTCGGTTCGGGTTCCTAGTATGAAAAGGCAATTGCATTAACAAATTATATATTAAAAAAGGCTTTGTTTGTAAATTTGAATACATATGTGTATTAACAGATTATATATAATACTTACTACAATAACATTGGTAATTTGGTTACGTAGCTTTTCCAATTTTTTATTTTCGGAGCTGGTTTCATCTCGTCCAGGATACCGTTCAGTGCCTTCAGTTGCATTTACTTCCTAGAGTGACCGAAAAAAGAGAGTACAAAAAGCAATTGCATGCATGCATAAATAAATAAGTAAATAAAAGGAATTTTCTTGACAAATTGAATAAGATAATACATATGTGTACATATATTATACTCACTGTGACAGCCTCAGTGTTAGGAATTCTTCCTTGAAGTGTTTGTAATGCTTGAGAACTGGAGAATGTCTGATCTCCTTCAACCAACTTTTCAGTGTTTTCAACTTTGTTTAGTGCCTATTTTTTGAAAAATAATAATTATATCAACAAAGTAATATAAAAAAAAAAAGTAAAATGGTTTCTCTACTCCTCAAGGACAAACTAACAAGACCAACAAGAGTTGGTCCAAGTGGAAGGGGCTTAGATCTTTTAAACAAGAGGTCCTGGGTTCGATCCCAGGCACTTGCGAATAGAGCAGACTTTGTTGGGAGAGGTCCCCGCTTTGCGCCCGACAGTACCTCGAGGGTTAGTCCCCGCAATCGCGCGGGGGATACCTTGGTTTTCACCAAAAAAAAAGGACAAACTAACAAACAAAAAATTATAAAAAGGTTTGCTATTCCAATTGTGTAAAACAATGCATATGTGCATATAAATATTTATATACATGTATTCTACTTACATCGTCAGTTCCAGGAGCTTTTCCTAGCAAGTCTTCTTCCTGAATACTGGAGAATGTCTTATCTCCTTCAACCAAGTTTACATTGTTTTCATCTTCATTTTGTTCCTATTCATGAAAAAACCATTGATTTAACAAATTGTTATATATAGAGCTTCAATTTAGGGATTCTTCAAATAAGCGTATTTGAGGGACACCCTTATAGGTCTCACAGCACATTGTTTTTCAATAATTAAGCTGTCTAATTTTTAGATATTCCCTCAAAGATCATCTCTGCAAAGAATCACTTGAATCCGAAACCAATATTTGACCACTGAATTAGATGATTGTTATTTTAGTATTTTCTTGAAGAACTGTGTTTGTATATTTTGTTGCTTGCAATTAGATGCCTTAATGATTTTCAATTCGTCAGATTTTTTGCTTGTATTATCTATAAATGAAGACATGAGAATAGACGGTTTGGATCGTTGAAAGAAAATTCATAGGGTACCCTGAAGGGTGTCCCTCAAATAATTTGAGGAACTCTTCAATCAATATATATATATATAGTCCTCTTCTATTAAGGGATCCCTCAAATAACCCTTTAGGGTCCCTTACAAATTTTTTTTCAAGGATCCAAAGTATCTATTTTTTAAGTCTATATTCATAGATCATCTTTGCAAAAAATTAGACAAATCGAAAACCGTTTCGACATCCAATTGTGTCCTACAAAATCAATGAACACGGTGCTTAAAGAAAGTACTAAAATTTCAGTAACTCAATTGAGTGGTCAAATGATATTGGATTCAAATGAATTTTTGTAGAGATGATATTTGAATGATTATCTAAAAAATAGACCGTTTGGATTAGTGAAATACAATGCGGAGTGGGTCCTACAAGAGTGTCCCTCAAATATATTTGAGGGATCGCTCAAATTGACAAGAATATATATATATATATATATATATTCTTGTCAATTCCAGTATGTATTTGACTTACTGTAACATCGTCAGTTCTATTAATATGTCCTTGAATCCTTTCTTCTTCTTGAGTACTGGAGACTGTCTCAACTCCAAGCAACTTTGCAGTGTTTTCAACTTCATTTAGTCCCTATTGTATGAAAAAACAATTGCATTAACAAACGGTCCCTATTATACTTGAAAAGGAAAAAGCTCATTTCGTCCCTATTATACTTGAAAAGGAAAAAGCTTTTGCCAGTCAAATTGAATAAGACAATAAATATATATATACGTGTGTGTGTTGTGTGTTCCACTCACTGTAACTTCGTTATAAGTTTCAGAAATTTTTCCTTGAAGTCTTTCTACTTCTGGAGTACCGGAGATTGTGTCATTTTGTTCAAGCATCAGTTCATTGCTTTGAGCTTCATTTAGTCCCTATAGTATGATAAACAATTGCATTAATAAGTTAATAGATATATATAAATGTACGTTTATATAAAAATATATATATATATATATATATATATATATACCGAGCTTTGCAAGTCATGCACCCCATGTTCTTCTTCAACATTGGTGAGGACATTTTCTTCGGGTCTTCTCACTTGACGTTCTAGTTCCTTTTTTGTTATTTTGAGGATTTCACGAATATTTGAGGCAGGAGCTCTTTTGTAACTTTCTAATATGGATTGCCATTCATCTATATTTTTCCCATACAAAAGTGAACCCATAGATGTGAGGGCTAATGGATTCCCTTGAGCATAGCCTACGAAACCATTTGCGAGTTCTTGATAATCATCCGGAAGTCTACTTGTTGGGAAGGCATTAGAACTGAAGAGCTCCAAAGCTTCATCAGATTCTAACTCCTTCACTTGGTATGTGAAGTCAACTCTATGAACAAGCAGCAAATGCTCAACCCTTGTTGTTATGATAATTCTACTGCCCAAACCAAACCAATCAGAGCTTCCAGCTAAATATTTTAACTGGTCCAAATGATCCACATCATCAAGAATTAGGAGAACCCTTTTGTAGCGCAACCTACCCTTGATGATATTCAGTCCTGAATCATAATTTGTTACATTCGACATTTTCAGGCCTAAAATGTTACGAAGAAGAATCTTTTGTAGTTGAACTAAGCCTCCTGGTGCCTTTGAATGTTCTCTAACATTTTCCAAAAAGCAGGATCCTTCAAACTTATGAGCAACTGAATTATAAACAGCTTTAGCAAGTGTTGTCTTACCCATTCCACCAATCCCCCATATACCTATTGTGCGAACATCAGCTACTCCAACACTTAAAAGATCATTTATTTCTCGTATGCGAGAGTCTATCTCAACTGGATAGTTCGTCTCATATGTCAAATAGGCACGGTTTAATTTTTGTGAAATCATTTCAGTGATTTCATGAATAAATTTGGATTCACGCCTGCAGTTTAAAAACATGTTAATCGATACATGAAATAGAATTGTACTATATATAAAAATGTTACACCAAACCAAAGTGCTGCAATGGCTAATTATCAACCTTTTTTTTGTTACATTTTTTTTTTCAGACTCGGGAAATATTATTATTTAAATTCCATTGTTAAACAATACGGTGTCAACTCTAGATAACCCCCAAACTTTAGGGGTATTTTTCAAATTCATACAGGAACATGTAATTATTTATAAGAATTATTTACATTAACATTTTCTGGGGTTTTCGTTGTTTTCACAAAACTTCTAAACTTTTGAAAATTACACGAACACTGCATGAGGTTTTAAATTGTTTTCACAAAACTCATTTTCATTGATTTTTCATCCAAATATTAATGATTTTATATAAATAGTTTCTCCAAATGACAAAGTTAGTCTTCAAGATCAGATTGCACGTTCTAACAAAAAAAACTTAAATTGCACATGCATTCATTGAGGCTAACTTTGTCATTTGCATTAGTTTTTTTTTAGTGAATTCATCAATTTTTTGACGAACAAACAAAGAAAAGTGGATGAAAAGAAAAAAGAAAAATAAAATGAAAAGGGGATTTGTGGAAACAATTTAAAACATCATGGGGGTGTTGTAATTTCCAGAACCTCAGGGGGTTTTGTGAAGAAAAAAAACTAAAAAGCTTAGGGGATTTTAGTGTAAATAAATCCTATTTATAAACGTTTAAACAAACTTAGTGTCGGCCCTGGACATGAGCGAGAAGGGCAACTGCCCACTCTCCAGGGGGGCCATCTTTTGAAAAAAAAACTATTTAGGGTATACTAGTGATTTGCCCCTTGAACTTGTATCTAACTTTCGATTTACCCTTATCCTTTTTTTTTTAGAAAATTATGGATATGAACTTTTTTTTTCCTCCAATTTCCCCCCTACCGTTTAAATCCGCAACATTTCAGCCAATCTACCGTTAAATATGAGGGTAAAATGGTCATTTTGTAAATTAAAAATAAATAAAATAAGGAAAACCCAAGAAAATGATTAACCTCACATTATCCAAGATCAATAAAAAGCTTGAGCAGGACCCCTTTGTAGCTTTTAGTTTAGGAAATTGAAATTTGAAGCCCATCTCTCTCTCTCTCTCTATGTGTGTGTGTGAGAATCACGGGCATTGATGGAAAAAGAGGTTTTCTTGTTGTAAGACTTTGAAACTTCAATTTCTGTTTAATGGGTTTGGGGTTTGGAGGACTAGTTCATGTAGTAGTGGAAATTTAGCTAGAAAGCTTTCACCTTGGGTTAGAAACGGAAGGGGCATGAGCCAGGTTCGTTGGATGGGAATGCAAGGATTATGCATCGGGTTGTGGGGCATAAAGGTGGGCTCTTGATGGATCAGGATACTGTGTATGGTGTGAGTGGTGCAGGAATTGCAGCAGGTGCATGCAGTTTTTGGTTTTGCAGCAGGTGCAGGAATTGAGAGCTGAAGTTGGGCAGTTGGAAGAGAAAATTGTGAAATTGCCGCAAGAGCTTTTCGGTTCAGTGTCTCGAGATTTGTTTGATCTAGTGAATAGAGTTAGACAAATAGGAGAGGAGAGTTCGAAGCCAATGGATTTGCTACCGGACAAGACGCTAGCAGATGATATTTTGGTCAGGGATAATGATTTGGCACATTGGAGTGATCACCATCACGAACATTTATATGGCGGAAAAAGGAGGAGGAAGGGGAGGGGAGGGAGGAGACGGAAGGGGAAGGAGGAGATAGATCAGAGGGGGAGGGTGGGGGAGGAGGAAGGGGAAGGAGGACTGGGTTCTTCAGGTTGGGGGAGGGGGGGTTTGGCTCTAGATTGACTCTTTTTCTTCAATTTTTTCCAAAAAAATAATTTAACCAAAAATTGGATGAAATGTTGAGAATTTACACGGTAAGGGGGAAATTGGAGAAAAAAGAGAGCTAATATCCTTAATTTTCTAAAAAAATAGGATAGGGGGCAAATCGAAAGTTAGGTACAAATTCAGGGGTAAATCACCAATATACCCTTATGTTATATGCAATATACTTATTATATTATTTTATCTAATATTTGGGCTGGTTCACTTCTTATATAGTGGGCCCCATTTTTTGAAAAAAACTGTTAGAGCATCCACAATGGGCTCCCTAAATCACCTCCTTAGATAAATTTTAGGGAGGATTTGGAAAAATACAACTCCAACCATGCTCCTTATCCACCTCCTAAAATAGATAGACCACTAGGAGCTCCTAAATCTGAGAAGAGAGAAAGGACTCTTAGTGGCTCCCTATAATTTAATGCTACTTTATTTAATGAGTATTTCAAACCTTTAATTAATGTTAATTATTTTTTAATAAAGATGGACCAATTAAAAAAGAGTTATAGCATTAATGACTCCTTAAACTAGAGAGCATGATTGAAGTTTAAATTTTATAGAGAGCTCATAAAATAACTTTTATATGTTTTTAGCTAAAATTTAACTAAAAAATAGAGAGCATGATTGTGGATGCTCTTATAGTATATGTATTATATATGTATTATATTATTTATCTAATATTTGCGCTTGGCGACTTCGTATTTTCTAGAGGGTATTTCAGTTTCCTAAACATTGAGTTTGTTTACAAGATATTGGAAATTGTGAAACCCTTTCAATCCTCTATGTTTAACGTAAGATTTTCCCTGCTATAAATCTTTCTTATTCTTATTTTCTAAGCCTCTTCATCTAGTTCCAAACTTGGTTCCTCTAATTTCTAAACCTCTCCCTCTAGTTCGAAACTCGGTTCTTTTAATTTCTAAACGCTCTTACACTCGTTGAATACTCATCCTCATTTTCTTATGTGGCAAATAATGAATTTTTTTAAGCTTATAAAATATCTTGAAACAATAATAAAATTATATAACAATACAGAAAAAAAAAATTAACAGTAAAGAAAACAAAAAAAAGTCAAACTAGTCCTCATATGAACTTACTAACATGTAGGCATTTAACAAACTTACTAACATGAACTGAGTACGTTGCAGGGTTTATAAAACTTAGGGTATTCTTTCATTATAAAAAATTGATAGTTTGTGTATGAATCTGAAAATAAACCTATAGTTCGAGGATTATTTGTAATTGACCCTAAAAAAAATCTAACATGTAACTAATGCTCATTTGGTCTAGTACATAACATTTAGTCACATGATTCTCTAGTATCAACATTGTTAAATTTATTAATTTACTACTATGTTAAAGAACATTAAAAAAAAAAGGAAAATCCTCAAATATATATAGTCAATACGTGGTCAGAGAATTACCCATCACGGTTCAAAAGCATCCCAGCCAAACTTCCTGCTTCCGTAAGAGCCGCCCTCCATCTCTGTACCTTCTCTAAATTATCGTTGAATCTGTATTCATACCCAGCAAATGCTTCACCAAACGGGCCCCTTTGCGTTCTTACATCTGCGGGGTCCACTTTGTAATAAACCGGGATAACAATTTGGTCCTGTGAATTCTTATATTCAATGATCGTAGCAAGCTCTTCCAAGCACCAAGTTGACGAGGCATAGTTTTCAGATAATATGATGATAGAAATCCTTGACTCTTTAATTACTTGACAAATCTCTTTTGATATATCTTGTCCTCGTTCGAGTTGATCATCATCCATGAAGGTGTTAATTCCCCTGCGTAGCAAACTGCTGTACAGATGGTCTGTAAAGCTGACGCGTGTATCCTCACCTCTAAAACTAAGAAATACATCATATTTCCAAGGATAGGTGGAAGGAGAAGACGAAGAGGCTACTGGTTCAGTGGCCATATTGTTTAGTGCCTATTTTATGAAAACAATAATTATATTAACCAAGTAAAATATAAAAAGGTAAAATGGTTTTGATTGTGTAAGACAATGCATAGGTACGTATAAAATATCTATATACATGTATTATACTTACATATGCGTCGTCAGTTCCAGGAGTTTTTCCTTGAAGCAAGTCTTCTTCTTGAGTACTAGAGAATGTCTTATCTCCTTTGTTTACACCATAATTAACCGAGCATGTCCAGCCTTAAAACAACTAGCACCAAGGCAGACTTGCCTTCTCCCCTGCCGAAGGAAGACACTCTTCCAAGATGCCAGACACCTGCCAAGGCTCCCGACTGCTGAAGGTCCCAATTGCTGAACCTAATCTCAAGGACACGTGTCGCCACCACAGCGCTTGGACATAGTCCCACATCGGAAATCTACACAAACCTCTCATTTTCACTTCCTTATAAGTAGGGAACAATACCCTGGTAACTGGGGGGACTAAATTCTGACTCTTACTGTTACTCTGTCAAAATTACCACTTACAGCTGACTTAAGCATCGGAGAGCCTTCGGCCGGCACCACACCGGTGTCCGAAGCTTAACGACTGTTTCTTCCTCTTTGTCTTTTGCAGGGTATCTAGATACTGAAGGTCCTAGCCACCTAAACTGCTGAAGACCCAAGTCTTTACCTAAGTTGACCCTCTCCCAAAAAGAGCATCAACAGTTTGGCGCCGTCTCATATACTACCATCCTACTCTCTATAGCGCCGTCTACAACACCCTCTGTCTGGGAGCTCTCACGTTCTGAACAAACATAAAGGCTTGGCTCTGACTGGGAACTCTCACTTTCGGTATCTTCCCCGCCCAAGGCAAAGGGGTCATGACTTTCTCTATCAGAACTCTCAGACATCTACAATTCGCAGAAACAATAAAAGGAACTAATGCACATGCAAAAATGATCGAAGCATACATTCAACAAGTTCATGTCAATGTTCAGGATGATTCATCAAGTTCATACTCATACTCAAGGTGTTTATCCTAGTCTTCAACATGTTCGTACAAAAAGGACGATTCAATTTGAAAGTTCAAGGCAAAGGAGGTCTAACCTTGTTTGCACCACCACGGAAAGCCAGTCGGAAATCTTTCTGATCAATGCTCTACCACCAAGTCTCTAGCCGGAAATCACCTTTTCTCCTCCCCACTTTCTCAAAATTTTCCTCAAGTATGAGACATTCTCCACTCCAAGCTCCTATTTATAGATCCTCAACGGTACCAACGCCTTGGGTCACGGAAAAACCCTAGCACCCTTTCATCTTCCCTCCCAAATCTCTTGTACCTACACATTTTGAAATTCAAATTCGAATTCATCAAAAAAAAAAAAAAAAAAAAAAAAAAAAAAAAATTTGCACCTGCCGAACGGTAGGCAACGTGCAGAAGCAATTTGGGAAGTGAGGGAGCACTTGCAGAACCAATTTGGAAGTGCTCACTTGCCTAGCACTTGGCTGACCTAGCCCTCAAAAAAAAAAAAAAAAAAAAAAAAAAAAAAAAAAAAAATTTTGCACCTGCCGAACGGTAGGCAACGTGCAGAACCAATTTGGGAAGTGAGGGAGCACTTGGCTGACCCAGCCATCAAAAAAAAAAAAAAAAAAAAAAAAAAAAATTTGAACCTGCCGAACGGTAGGTGACATGCAGAACCAATTTGGAAGTGCTCACTTGCCTAGCACTTGGCTGACCTAGCCCTCAAAAAAAAAAAAAAAAAAAAAAAAATTTTTTGCACCTGCCGAACGGTAGGCAACGTGCAGAAGCAATTTGGGAAGTGAGGGAGCACTTGGCTGACCCAGCCATCAAAAAAAAAAAAAAAAAAAAAAAAAAAAAAATTTTGAACCTGCCGAACGGTAGGTGACATGCAGAACCAATTTTGAAGTGCTCACTTGCCTAGCACTTGGCTGACCTAACCCCCAAAAAAAAAAAAAAAAAAAAAAAAAAAAAAAAAAAAAAGAGTTTTTGAACCTGCCGAAGGTGTCACGCAGAATCGACTTGAGGAGGACTTGGCTCCTTGGCTCCAGCCAAAAAAAAAAAAAAAAAAAAAAAAAACGGAACTAACCTTGTTTAAACCACCACGGAGTAAACCACCTTTTCTCCTCTTCACTTCCTTTTCCTCAAAGCTCAAGTGTGAGTCCTTCTCCAGTCCAAACTCTTATTTATAGATCCTCAAAAGGTACCAGTCTTGGGCCATGAGAGTACCCTAGCACCTTTTTCATTTTCCCTCCCAAATCTCCTACACAGTTTGAACTTCCAAAGAAAAAAAAAAAAAAAAAAAAAAAAAAAAAAAAAAAAAAAAAAAAAAAGCCTGCCGAACGGTAGGTAGCATGCAGAAGCAATTTGAGGGGTGATTGTTGGCTGACCTAGTCACAAAAAAAAAAAAAAAAAAAAAAAAAAAAAAAAAAACCTGCCGAACGGTAGGTAGCATGCAGAAGCAATTTGAGGGGTGATTGTTGGCTGACCTAGCCACAAAAAAAAAAAAAACAAAAAAAAAAAAAAAAAAAAATAGAGAAAACAAAAAAAAAAACAAAATAAAAAGAATAAGCCAAAACATCTAGGCCATACTTTTGAAGCTTGACGCAACTTCTGTGTTGCCAACTTGGGGGACTAGGGAATGCCCTACGACTCATACTAACCTAGGAATGCTCGGTCATAATTATGCAAAAACTTACAAGTTCCCAACCCAGAAGCTACTTCTTGACCGCGAACTTGGGGGACTACTGTTTACACCATAATTAACCGAGCATGTCCAGCCTTAAAACAACTAGCACCAAGGCAGACTTGCCTTCTCCCCTGCCGAAGGAAGACACTCTTCCAAGATGCCAGACACCTGCCAAGGCTCCCGACTGCTGAAGGTCCCAATTGCTGAACCTAATCTCAAGGACACGTGTCGCCACCACAGCGCTTGGACATAGTCCCACATCGGAAATCTACACAAACCTCTCATTTTCACTTCCTTATAAGTAGGGAACAATACCCTGGTAACTGGGGGGACTAAATTCTGACTCTTACTGTTACTCTGTCAAAATTACCACTTACAGCTGACTTAAGCATCGGAGAGCCTTCGGCCGGCACCACACCGGTGTCCGAAGCTTAACGACTGTTTCTTCCTCTTTGTCTTTTGCAGGGTATCTAGATACTGAAGGTCCTAGCCACCTAAACTGCTGAAGACCCAAGTCTTTACCTAAGTTGACCCTCTCCCAAAAAGAGCATCAACATCCTTCAACCAAGTTTTCAGTGTTTTCATCTTCATTTTGTCCCTATTTATGAAAAAACCATGGCTTTAACAAATTATTATATAAAAAATTAAAGCTCTACGTATATATGTTTGTATATGCGTTCCACTCACTGTAACTTCGTAGTAAGTCTCAGAAAATTTGCCTTGATGAAGTCTTTCTACTTCTGGAGTACCAGAGATTGTGTCATTTTGTTCAAGCTTCAGTTCATTGCTTTCAGCTTTATTTACTCCCTATAGTATGACAAACAATTGCATTCACAAGTTAATAGAAAAATTAATAGATACATATATGTACATTTATATAGATTTGTATGAGCATATATGCGTACCGTGCTTTGCAAGTCATGCACCCCAGCATGTTCTTCTTGAACATTGGTGAGGACATTTTCTTCGGGTCTTTTCACTGGATGTTCTAGCTCCTTTTTAGTTATTTTGAGGATTTCATGAATATTTGAGGCAGGAGCTCCTTTGTAACTTTCTAATATAGATAGCCATTCATCTATATTTTTCCCATACAAAAGTGCACCCATAGCTGTGAGGGCTAATGGATTCCCTCGAGCATAGCGTAAGAAACTACTTGCGAGTTCTTCATAATCAGCAGGAAGTCTACTTGTTGGGAAGGCATTAGAACTGAAGAGCTCCAAAGCTTCATCAGATTCTAACTCCTTCACTTGGTATGTGAAGTCGACTCCATGAGCAAGCAGCAAATGCTCAACCCTTGTTGTTATGATAATTCTACTGCCCACACCAAACCAATCAGAGCTTCCAGCTAAGCATTTTAACTGGTCCAATTGATCCGCATCATCAAGAATTAGGAGAACCCTTTTGTAGCACAACCTACCCTTAATGATATTGAGTTCTGAATCAACATTTGTTACCCTTGACATTTTCAGCCCTAGAATGTTATGAAGAAGAATCTTTTGTAGTTGGACTAAGCCTCCTGGTGCCTTTGATTTTTCTCTAACATTTTCCAAAAAGCAGGAACCTTCAAATTTATGGGCAACTGAATTATAAACAGCTTTAGCAAGTGTTGTCTTACCCATTCCTCCAGTCCCACATATACCTACCATGCGAACATCAGCTACTCCTACACCTAAAAGATCATTGATTTCTTGTATTCGAGAATCAATTTCAAGTGGATAGTTCGTCTCATATGTCAAATAGGCACGGTTTAATTTTTGTAAAATCATTTCAGTGATTTTATGAATAAATTCGGATTCACGCCTGCAGTTTAAAAACATGTTAATCGATACATGAAATGGAATTTTGCTATATATATAAATGTTTAAATAAGGCAAAGAATATATAAACCCACAAAAAGTGGAGGATTTTCTAGATTTAAAAGACGACCTACCTATTTCTCTTTTTTTTTTTGTTGGAAACGACCTACCTATATCTCTTTTTTTTTTTTGGTTGGAAACGACTTACCTATATCTAGAAGGTTGCATTTTTCTCTAAAAAGAGAAAAATAATGAATTGTACAAATTGCATACATAAACTCACATAAATCCTACAAATTGCTGGTAAATGCTTATGTGGCAAATATTGAATATTTTTTAAGCTTATATAGGCTCCACGTCCACTAAAAGAAATAAAGGTTAATTACAGTTTAGTACCATGTAGTTACACCCTTAAAGGCATATTAGTCCCTATCTTTTCAATTTTAACAATCACATACCCCGGTCTTCTAAATTTGTTACAATGTGGTTCCGCCGTTAGGGTTTCCGTCAGATCTTTCTGTTAGTTGCCTACATGGCACTGTGGGTCCCACATTTTTTAATATATTTTTAAATTTTAAATTAATTAAAATATTAATAAAATATTAAAACAAAAAAAAATAAAAATAAAAATTTCTCTCTCTCGATCAAGCCTCTCTCTTCCCCAGCAAACCTCCATCACAACTACAAACTGCAATCCCCTACACCCCGATCCCCAGCCACCACCTTCATCACAACCTCCCTCACCCTCATCCCCAGCAAACCTCTCTCTCGTCTCTGCCATATATTTGGATGGGCCTTCGATTGGACTCTCTCTCTCTCTCTCTCTCTCTATATCTCTCTCCCGATTTCTTCTCCCCCCCTCCATGATCACCACCCGTAAGCTGTCCAAACTCATCCCGCAACCATGCTCCTCCCTAGCCCGCAACCACAACCCCACGAACCCAGAACCACAGCCCGCAACCACTCAGACCCCCTCCCCCTTCTTCCTTCCAATTTCTTCCCCCTCCTCATTCCTCCCGATTTCTTCCCCCTTCCAGATACCAACAAAGATCTGATCAAACAACCAGTGTTGAAATCACAGTAGTCGATTTCTTCCCCAGTAAAGTGATTTTTTCCTCTATTTTGATTTTGGCTTGGATGTTGATTTTTTGATGGGGAAGAAGAAATCTGGGTGGGAGAAGAAATTCGGGGGGAGGAACAAATCTGGGGGAGGGAAAGAAATCGGGGTAGGGGAAGAATTCGCGAGCCCCAAACCCCAAACTCGACGCTGTGAAAAACTCTGAATTCTCTATCTCTGAGATCTGCCATGGGTTTCGCAACAGGGTGTGAAAACTTCATCTACCTTGCCAAGTTCTTTAAGCAGGCAGAGCGATATGATGGTTACGATGGGGTAGGGGAAAGAAGAAAATCGCAAGGGGTATGGGTTCTGTGGCTTTTGTGTTCGTCGGGGCTGGGGTTCTAGGTTCTGGGTTCGTGGGGTTGGAGAGTGGTCATGGGGGAATGCACAGAGAGAGAGAGAGAGAGAGAGAGATAGAGATATTTATTTTTTTAAAACTGTTTTTAATATTTAATTTTAATCAATTTAAAATTAACAAAAATTGAAAAATGTGGGACCCACAATGCCACGTAGGCAACTAACGAAGAGATCTGACGGAAACCTAACGGCGGAACCACATTATAACAAATTTAAAAGACCAGAGTATGTGATTGTTAAAATTGAAAAGATAGGGACTAACATGCCTTAAGAGTGTAACTACAGGGTACTAAACTGTAATTAACCCAAGAAATAACTTCTTAAAATATCTTCAAAATAATAATGAAATATAATAATACAGAGAAAAATAAATTAACATTATATAAAAAATGTCAAACTACTTTTCCCCCTCCACCCCTACCACGCCACCACCGTCATCTCTTCTTCCCTTTCCCCATCCCCACCCGATCCTCCCCACTAGAAAATCTCCCACCCCTACCACATCCCACCACCTTGGAAAATCAACCCACCCCACCGAGAAATAACCCACTTCCACCATAACCCACCACCCAAAACAGATCGTGGGCATTCAAACATCCCATATGTAATACATCGACACTTTGTGCGGTTGGTTTGTCACGTCCTGTTTAAAACTTCAATATTGAAATATCAATGATCGATTTTTAATTGTTTCATTGCAAATTAAGGTTTATTATCTTGTGGACGAAAGTCAGGAGGCAAATTTGAAGTTTTGTTTTATTAGCCCTTGGCACACGCTCACGCGTGTCCCAATTGGGGTTATATTTATTTATTTTTAAATATTAATAATTCAATTTAAATTTAAACATAAGCATAAATGCGAGACATAATTTTCCACATAGGCATTTAATAAACAGTCTGAACGGAGAGATTAATTTGCAGGGTTTATAAGATTGAATTCGGGTATCCGTTCATAAACATTGATAGTTTGTATATGAATCTCAACAGGGATGGACCTACATCCAAGTAATAACATGGGCTATAGCCCGGGCGACTTGATATTTTATAGTTCAATATTAATACTCAGCCCACCAAAGCACACCTCCATACACCCCATCTCACCCACAGAAATTTTTTATTTTTTATTTGTTTAGTTAATTAATATTTATTACTCACCCTTTTTCATAAAACACACATTCTAGAGAACATCCTTTACTTTTTTTTTCGTCCCAAAGAAAAAAAAAACCTTTACCTTTTCTAGTGAAAATAAAACGTCAATTCATTTTTTTTTAATTATAAATTTTGGCTACTTTTTCTCATTTTTATTTTCCAAGTTGGCTTAGATGGATTAAAATGGTTCATGTTCTTCTTCTTTTGTAATGGATAATAAATGCTTTCAATTCTTTTCCTTTCATGGAGAAGTTTATCATGTAATTGCTAATTGACTTCATACTTCAACGAAATTCACTTGTACCGTCAAGTTTTCTAAGTTTGTATGTAAGATAAATTTAGCCCACCTTATTTTCAAATCCTAGGTCCGTCTCTAAATCTCAAAATATCCTATAGTTTGAGGGTTATTTCTAGGGAGATTCACTATTATACCCAATATAGGGGCCCAAATTAAAAAAATAAAAATAAAAATCCCAAATGAAATGGACTTTAGAAACACACCTAAAGTCCATTTACAACATAACAAAAAGGCTTTGAACTTCCTATAAATTACAAAACTGTCATCGATTTCTTAAAGCAATCACAACCCCAAAACCTCATTAAAAAAAAACCCAAAACAATCAATAGGGTATCAAAGTAATTAATAATCAAAATTAAATTCAATATTGCTATCTGTCATTTTTTGGGTTTTTTTTTTGTTTGTTTATAAAAATTAAATGATGTAGTGTTTACCACTAGTGCTAAGAATTGGTATAAGACTAAATATCTCTTATTTCTAGTTGACCTAAAAAAATATCTAGCATGTGACTAATTGTCATTTGGTTGGTCTAGTACGTAACATTTAGTAACTACATTATTAAAGGAGGGAAGGAGGGATGGATTCTAGTTTTGTCATTTAAATTTAAAGAAGAGCATACAAAGAAGAAAATCCTCAAATATATATAGCCAATACATAAGTGGTTAGAAATATACGTACCCATAATTGTTAACATAGATCCCAGACAAATTTGCTGCATACGTAAGAGCCGCCCTCCATTGCTCTATCAAATTCTCCGCGAACATGCTTTCATGGTGAGCAGCAAATGCTTCAGCAAACCTGCCCCGTTGTCTTTTTACATCCGAGGGTTGCACTCGGTAGAAAATGGGGATAACAATTTGTTTCTGTGATTCTCTACATTCAAGGATCTTAACAAGCTCTTGCAAGCACCAATCTGAGGAGGCATAGTTTTCAGAGATTATGATGATAGAAATCCTTGACTGTTTAATTGCTTGATAAATCACTCTTGATATATCTTGTCCTCTTTCGAGTTCATCATCATCCATGAAGAAGTTAATTCCCCTGCGTAGCAAACTGCTGTGCAGATGGTCTGTAAAGCTGTTGGCTGTATCCGGACCACTAAAACTAAGAAAGACATCATATTTCCAAGAATTGGTGGAAGGAGAAGACGAAGAGGCTACTAGTTCAGTGGTAATATTGGAATCCATATTGTTCGATAATTGCATGAGCTGAAATAGTTGGGAATGGTGTATATATATACACACACCTGCAGGCCTCTTGCTCAACGCGGCATGAATGTGAAATCAACGGGCACAGCCTGGGAAGAGTTTGTCCTAGATGCATTTGTAATTCATTTTTCGGTCTTTGGCCCCATTAGCATAAAAAAATAATACTCAACAACCATTTTTCCAATTTGATTTGGTAAAGGGTCTCCTATTCTTAGTTGACTCCTTTATGAAGAAAGAGACATAAAGGAGTTGTTGCATGAATAAAAAAATTAGCACTTGAGCACTAATATAAAGGAGTTGTTGCATGAAGAAAGAGACATAACGGAGTTATTTCTAATAATTTTCCACCTTCGATGTCGGAAAGGTAGACTGGTCGTCTTTTCTTTGTCCCTTTCTTTGTGGCTTTTGATTTGTTAATTACTACCCCAAGGACTGGGGGAGTGGGTTTTTTTCTTTCTATTTATTTAATTTGGGGGGTTTGGTAAAAGGAAAAAATAGAGATGTGTTCTTTGTTTCTTCTTTTACTTTATTACTTTTTCTGGATGAGCATGAGCCTTGTGGAAATTCGTTGATGGAGGGAGGGAGAGGGTCTGAAATTTCCAAGATATTTACATAAATACCCTTGTCTTCTTTATTTATTTACCAAGTCTACTCTACATTACATAAAGAAAGACCCAGACCAAGTGGGGAGAGGATCCAATGTTTCTAGCCTTCCATTCACTCCATCCTTGTGTTCTGGTCACATTTGCTTCATATTTCTTATATTCAATGAACATTTTGACATCATTCTTTCTAACCACAACCAACCAAAAAAAGGCAAAAATGCAATGCATGCATTCTTTTAACCATTATGTCATACTGCTGACCCCAACCCAAAAAAAAAAACTATTATTCCCATCCATAAATCAAATTTAGTTTCAAAATGAAAAACCCAACTAAGAAAAAGGCCAAATTTTGTATCATCTCTTCTCTTTCTCTCTCTAAGGGCACAAGCCACAGCGTCTCACCATTGAACTGGTTTCTAATTTTCAAACATAATAATTTGAAATCATTAGTGAAATATGAATTTTTCAATAGGTGGGCTAGTTAAAGTTGATATTTTTTTTTTGTACTTATCGTTTCTATATAGTCTTTCTAGAAATAAAAGTAAACATTAAATCATATCAAACATGTTAGTTCATAACTTCATTCACTAATTTCTAATAAGCAGTATCATAAAACAAATACATATTAAATGCAACTGAAGAACACATATCATCGAAATGAAAATATGGTCAACAAAATTGAAAGTGTACATCATTTCATAAAGAATTGAACTTTTTTTTAGCTTTAATAAGTTAATATATACTGGGTTAATATTTAAAACAAGTTAAATATATATAGGTTCGTTGTCGTAGCAGGCAAAACCTTTTTGTTAAACAAAATGTGGCTGATGATGCAGTATGACTAAATTTCAACAGCATGCAAAACCTTTTTGTTCAGTTAATGATTCTTATTGTACCCATCGGAAAGTGAGGGGACCAGAATATAATTTGGTAGGCTCTCATATCATGTTAAACAATCATTATCCCTAAAAATTACTAATGATCTTAAATAAAATATGAACAACAATGTCTGTCAAAATTCACAAAATTATTAGGAAATAAGTTAACAATGTATATCAACCTTATTATTTTTATTAGACGTCACATAATTCTATTTCAGATAAATTTGTTTAACAGATATTTGGGGCCCGTTTGATAATTATTCCAATTTTAGTTTTTAGTTTTCATTTTTTGTGATAGAGTATATAGGAAAAAGAGAGAGAATGAAATGAGAATGAGAGTGAAAATGGGATTGAGAGGAAAGATGAGAGAGAAAGACGGGAGGGTGGAGTATCAAAAGTGAAAACCAAAAATGAAAAAGCTGAAATCTATTTGAAATTGTTTTCACTTTTGTTACTCATCCCTCCTATTCTCCCCTCTCATCCTTGTAAACTATAATTGCTGCACATGATAGAACACACATCTTTGGTCTTCCATTAGAATTGTCGAATATCAAGAATATACAAGAGCACATCTCCTCAACCCAATTAAATTAATTGAAAACGAAAAAACCAACAAATACATTTTTGCCAAAAAAATAAAAAGATACTTGAAAGGCATGAATTAAGCATGGGTTACTAATGTTAAAACTTTATAAAAAAAATATGTTTTATAGGCGCGGATAGATTAGAAATAATATAATAAAACATCAAATAAATAAAAATATATGAAAACAATATAATGTATTTCTATTTTTAAAGGGAATGATTATAAGCATTAGTACCTAGGTTAGTATATTAGGCACGGATGTACTAGAATATGTACACGTATTAGGAATGTAGGACCCGTTGCAAAAAGAAAAAGAAAAAAAGTCATGGAGATTTACAATCAGTGTGATATTAAACAACAGAAGATTCATTTAAAAGACACTGATATGGAACAATCCATAATACAACAATAGACACAGTTTTAAGTACCTAAAGGAAGCAATTGTTTTTTCAGTAGTGACTTTTAACTCACATTTAAGGGGTCAAAAGAATTAGTGGTACACTGTGCTCCAAAATCTCTTTGTTCATCTAATATGATTGTATTGTATGTATTGCATTGTGTAAAAATGGAACAAAAAATTGAGCGTCCCTTGCTGTATAATGGGGGAATAGGGTTAAAGAAAAGCCTACATCTGTAGCATTTTAAGGGAGGGCTTAGAGGGCTTTCTTTACTTCAAAGACGTTGTTTTGCCCCTTTATTTGTGCTGCTTCAACGTCATATATATGGAGATGCCACTGCAACCACAACCCCTTTGTTTTTGACCGCATCAATTGCCTCTGCAAATTCCTTGAAGTCCTTCACGCTGCGGGACAAAAGGATAACGAGTAAAAATACTGAACTAGGTAAAATATTTACGTATAATAAAAGTAGCATCACGTAGGATTTAAGTTATGGGTATGCTCTGACGGTGACGCTAGTGGTGAGAGTAGCCAATCTTCCCTTACATTTTTTTCTCATAAAATAAAACATAGCATCACGTGAGCTGTCTATTGCCAAAAAAAAAAAAAAAATGGAACACCTATGAGGATAATAATACCCCACATGCGAACATTTAACAACGCAAACTTTTACCTGAGTGACTATCACAGTCACAAAAGCCTCCATATGCCCCACCATTAACTCTAACATGATCCCCCAACCATGTATTTCTAATGTATTTGGAGATAAAATACGCACTCGCATTAAGCTGAGAACCAGTGTTGTAACTGTTAGCAGCTTTTCCAACATAATTAACCTGCAGAAGGTAAGAGCTTAGAATTATTCCTCCACAAAATATGCAAAAAAAGGAACCAGGCCAAAAAAGAATATTATTCTAACCTGAGTAGGTCTTTTTTTTTTTTGGATCACACCTGAGTAGGTCCTGCTACTTGCTCTCTCGCGGTGAGGCAAACACTTCGTGAAGAGTCGGTCTCTTCATGACTGCTCGTTATGAGCCCAAATGTTCCCCAAGGCCTAACAAGCCTTTTATCTTCCAACTCTCTTTTACCTTCTCAATGGCCCACTCCCTTTTAGGCCCATTGCTTTCAGCTTTCCAACGAAACCGACCACAGGCTCTGCATTGCTGCCAAGAAATGGTTGATTTCATAACTAATGAACATTAATCACCACATTATATTGGGGTTTTTGCTAAAATAGCACTTTTCAGAATTTTTATTCTATAATAGCTACTGCTTCATACAATGTCTTTTTGTTGTCCCTATAATACCTTTTTAATGTAAGGGGGCTATTTTAGAATGGCAAAAAGTCATTTTTGGTCATTGTAGTTTGCCACTTTTACCACTTTGGTCACCGTCATTTCAATTTGATCAATTTTGTCCCTATAGTTTCAATTCCGAGCAATTCAAGGACAATCCCCAATTTTTTGTCAAATTACTTTAATATGGAGGGGCATTTCGGTCCAATCTTGGATCCCCTCCACAACTACTCCCTAGCCACCCAAGCAATCCCTAATGTAGTTTTTCTTATGCTTTCAAGTCTCAAGCCCCTACTTTATCTTGAGTTCATGATGAGAGGTTTTAGGCAATGCATGTAATTAGTTTTGGAGTTTGATGAGAGAGAGAGAGAGAGATAGTGAAGGGAAAATGTGGTTGTGGAGGGACGGGATAAGGTGATTGTCAAGGTGGTTGGGTAGTGGCTATAGGAGAGGGAGTGGGTTGAATTAGGAGAAGGAGGAGGTTGCGTGGGGAGGGGGAGGAGGGATGAGAGAAGGTGGTTGGGTAGGGGCTGCTAGGTTTTTGTGGGGTGGTTGTGGAAGGGCTGTAAGTTGGACCAAAATGCCCCTCCATATTAGAGTAATTTAACAAAAAAAAATTGGGGATTGTCCTTGAATTACTCAGAATTGAAACTACAGGGACAAAATTGATCAAATTGAAACTATAAGGACCAAAGCAATAAAAGTGGTACACTATAGGGATCAAAAATGACTTTTTGCCTTTTAGAATAGAAATGGTGAAAAATGGCTATTTTAGCCAATTTCACTATTATATTTATATGCAACAATTTCATTTTATTATGTTACCCAACTTGAAACGAAGCATTCAATTCACACTCTCTTTCATAAAACCCAAAACCAAAAAAAGAACAAGGCCTTCAGTATCAAACACACACAGCAATTCTCAGTATCAAACACACATAGCAATTCTCATGTCTCATCTCCAAAGTAAGCATATATATTCCAAATATTTAAGTTACTTGAAAACTAAGTTTTCAAATCTCTATTATTAGCCTCTCCACGAGCTCTCCCACGCCACCATGTGAGGGCTCTCCAAAAAAGATTTTTTTAATTTTGTGCTAAAAGAGTTTTTTTTTCTCAATCACTCATCATTAAATATTTGTTTTGTTTTATTTTGTTTTTGTTTAAGTACTAGCAAAGGATCTACTAATGTAGTTGTTTGGAGTATTTACTCCCTCAAACAAGGTTCTGGGTTCGAGTGCTAGCATCCTTGATGACACGTGATTCAAATAAATTTAAAAAACTTATGACACGTGATTAAAAAAAAAAAAAACTTATGACACCTAATTAAGAAAATAAATCTCTCATGCGCATGTGGAGAGGCTAGTCTAATATAAATAGGAGCGCATGTGGAGAGACTAGTCTTATATAAATAAAAGCGCACGTGGACAAGCTAGTCTAATATAAATAGGAGTGCATGATGTAGGGCAAACATGTATCACAATCTTTTCTCACAGTTAAGCTACTCTCAACCAAGAACCCAAGATGGCCAATCCAGGCTTGCCGCCTAACATGCCACAAGCTATGAATATGAGAACCTTGGCGAGTATACGTAACATGCCTCAAGCTATGAAGACTTCCATTAGCAATATGGGAGTTAACAGAGTAATGTGTATTGCCAGAATTACGTTTAGTTTATGCGATGTAACGAGCCCTAAGCTACTAATAGGGCTACCCCACGAGCGCAACGTTCTCACTGAAGCCGAGCACAAATTTTTGAATGATGAAAACGAGCACATATTGTTGAATGAAAATTATGAGCCAAATAGTAAAATTAGAGTTAAGTTGCTAGAAGAGCCGAACCGTACGACTGAGTTGAGTTTAGTTAAGTTTGGAATTCAAGTTCGGTGCTGCTGATGGCCCTGATAGTGCTGATCTATGGTGCTTCAGAGCTCAGGGATTTATTTGGTTTGCTATTCATCGTTAATTAGTTAGAGTATAATATGAGGTTTCTAATGGGATATTACTTATAAGCATAGTATTGACTTACATATGCATACATGTGTGTGTTTATATATATAATTAAGGCATAATACGTATTAGCTTTGCTTCTAATAACTATGAATAAACTACACATACATGCGTATACACGTGCGAAGGGTTTTTCATGTGGTTGTTGCAAAACAGATTAGGGTTAACAATTTTAGAATGATTCCAACCCAACCAGAAATGAATGGATTACTTGACTCAAACTTAACTGAAAGTTTAACTAGTATTACGCGAAGATAATGATTTTCTTTCAATTTTTAAATGTGTATTACATAATATTTTTATTATTGTGTTAGTATCATGAGTAAGTTAATATTTATTTTACAAGTAATATAATGTTTGATTTTAAAAATAATAATAATAATCATTAATTACCCAAAAGACATATGTGCCCATTACATCAACTCTATTTTTGTATCATCATTAAAAAAAAACCATATCTTTTATTACAAATAAAATGAATTAAACGATGGGTGTTTCTATCTGGACCCAACACTTTTCCTCTCCCCACCACCCAACGAGTTTTAAAATCCCTATTTTACCCCTAAAATAAAAAGTCTCAAGCTCAACCCCCGTTAGATTGGTGGACGTGTTTGAGACGACAGAAGATAATCATTGCTTTCAGCAGTTCAACAACCCCAAATACCGACATAAGCCTCTGCTTTAGCTGCCAAGAAATGGTTGGTTAATTTCATAAAATATCAAAGGATATAATCCGCAATAATTCTCTTTTATAAAATGAAGGACTTTTTCAGGGACAGGGCTTGGGCTTACTATGAAGCATTGAAAAAGAGTGGGTGGGGTGGGGTGGTTGAGATTGTGGAGAATGAAGGGGAGGACCATGTGTTCCATTTGTTCAACCCAAGTTGTGACAAAGCTGTGGAGATGGTTAAAAAGGTGGTTTCTTTCATAAATCAGGACTAGGACTAGGTTGGGCTTGGCCTTCGGCTTGGGTGTGTTTTGAAATTTCAATGTCATCTTAAGATTTGTCATTGTAATAGAATATGAGCATATTTGCAATGCTGAATTAGTAGCGCCTTGATTTTTATTTGCTGGGAAAACATCAATTTCACAAATTTGAGTCGTCCATATTTTAATTTTTGGCTAAACTACATGCACGTCAAAATTTTGCTGGGCATGACAAACAGAGTCTTTTAAGCTGCAAAGTTACAAAGACATTACAAGTTCGTAGTCCAGATCAAGGGTCAACAGCGATGGCTTCCAATTCCATCTCACTGGTTGTACTGCCCCTTGCATTCCGAATTAATTTTGAAACAACCAAACACACAAGAAAGAGGACAGGCAAAATGTTTACTTTGAAAGGATTGTCCTTATGCCGAAGCACGCACACAAGCTGAACCATGGAGGAAGCCCACTGAGTGATTGCATAAATTAATCCACAAATCTCAGGGAAAGTACCAAAAAGGGTGACTGAACATGGACAATAAAACCACCACAGCAATTTTCCGCACTTGCCAAATTCAACTTTTCCTCTTCTGCCTTTGTGAATGAATTCCGAGATGCAAGTGGCTAGAGCCATAATAGCCAGCCCCATACCAAAGAGTGCATAGAGGGGCTTTCTTGGGGAGGAAAGCTGATCACATATAGCTGAAAAGATCTCTAGCATCAGGCTAACGATTAAAAACATCCACTCCGCTGAAAATGCCTACAAAAGAAATTAGTAGTTCAATTAAAGTTTAAGAGATATATCTTGCAAGAAAAAATTATAAGCAACTGATCGAGAGGTGCTTAGAAAATTTAAGAGATATATCTTGCAAGAAGAGTTTGCACCTTATTTAAGGAGCTTTTAGCACTAGACCATATCCCATCTGGTTGCTCAGGCAAACTTTCCTGGCGTTGAATTCCAATTGTTCCCTGGTATGAAAAAGCTAGCAACTAAGCTATTAACAAATGCAAGTTCCTTATCAAATAAAATGAAAGTGCTTTCAGGTAACTGCAAGGCAAACTCATTTGTTTCTTGGCAACATATTGAAAAGCAATTGCATTAATAAATTAATATAAAAATAGGTAAAAGAATATGGTTGTCAAATTGAATAAGGCGTTTCAAGGCTTCCAACTTCGTTTAGTCCCTATTTTATGAAAAAACAATTGTGAGAAAACTTAATATATACAACTCACTGTCACATCGTCAATATTGGAGAATTAATATAAACAACTCACATCTTCTTCATCTTCAAGTAACTTTTCAGCTTCATTTAATCTCTATTATTTGAAAAAGAAAATATATAAAAGAGGAAAAAGGGTTTCGCCAGTCAAATTGATAAGACAATACATGTTGTGCGTACCGTGCTTTGCAAGTCACGCGCCCTTTTAGTTATTTTGAGGATTTCATGAATATTTGAGTGCCATTCATCTATACTTTTCCTATATAAAATTGAACCCATAGTTGTGAGGGCTAATGGATTCCCTTGAGCATAGCCTACGACTCTACTTGCGAGTTCTAGATAATCATTCGGAATTCTACTTGTTGCAAATATGTTTTAATTTCTGGCTAAACGGCATGCACGTCAAAATTTTGCTGGGCATGACAAACACAATCTTTTAAGCTGCAAAGTTACAAAGACATTACAAGTTCGTAGTCCAGCTCAAGGGTCAACAGCGATGGCTTCCAATTCCGTCTCACTGGTTGTACTGCCCCTCGCATTCCGAATTAATTTTGAAACAACCAAACACACAAGAAAGAGGACAGGCAAAATGTTTACCTTGAAAGGATTGTCCTTATGCCGAAGCACGCACGCGAGCTGAACCATGGAGGAAGCCCACTGAGTGATTGCATAAATTAATCCACAAATCTCAGGGAAAGTACCAAAAAGGGTGCCTGAACATGGACAATAAAACCACCACAGAAATTTTCCGCACTTGCCAAATTGAACTTTTCCTCTGCCTTTGTGAATGAATTCCCAGATGCAAGTGGCTAGAGCCATAATAGCCAGCCCCATACCAAAGAGTGCATAGAGGGGCTTTCTTGGGGAGGAAAACTGATCACATATAGCTGAAAAGATCTCTAGCATCAGGCTAACGATTAAAAACATCCACTCCGCTGTAAATACCTACACAAGAAATTAGTAGTTCAATTAAAGTTTAAGAGATATATCTTGCAAGAAAAAATTATAAGCAACTGATCGAGAGGTGCTTAGAAAGTTGTAGAGTTTGCACCTCACTTAAGAAGCTTCTAGCACTAGACCATATCCCATCTGGTTGCTCAGGCAAACTTTCTTGGCGTTGAATTCCAATTGTTCCCTGGTATGAAAAAGTTAGCAACTAAGCTATTAACAAATGCAAGTTCCTTATCAAATAAAATGAAAGTGCTTTCAGGTAACTGCAAGGCAAACTCATTTGTTTCTTGGCAACATATTGAAAAGCAATTGCATTAATAAATTAATATAAAAATAGGTAAAAGAATATGGTTGTCAAATTGAATAAGATATTCATGTGTGTGCATTGTACTTACCTCGACGTCGTCAGCTTCAGACTTGTCAGCTTCAGGCATTTCAAGGCTTCCAACTTCATTTAGTCCCTATTTTATGGAAAAACAATTGTGAGAAAACTTAATACATACAACTTACTGTCAGATCTTCTTCATCTTCAAAAAACTTTTCAGGGATTTCAGCTTCATATAATCTCTATTGTTTGAAAAAGAAATTGCATTAACAAACTAATATATAAAATGGTTTCTCCAGTCAAATATTGAAAAGACAATACATGTTGTGCGTACCTTGCTTTGCAGGGTTGGTGGTTTAATTTTTTTAAAGTCAGGCACCTGAAGATTTTTAAGAATATATGAGGCAGGAGCTGTTTTGACTCTTTCTATTACAGAGAGCCACGCTGCAATACTTTTCCCATATAAAAATGAACCATATTTTTTTGGATTAATGGAGTCCCTTGGCATTAGAACTGAAGAGTTCCAAAGCTTCATCAGATTCTAACTCCTTCACTTGGTATGTGAACTCAACTCCATGGGCATGAAGCAAATGTTGATCCCTAGTTGTTATGATAATTCTACTGCCGGCACCAAACCAATCAGAGCTTCCAGCTAAGTATTTTAACTGGTCCAATTGATCCACATCATCAATAATTAGGAGAACCCTTTTGTGGCGCAACCTACTCTTACTGATATTGACTCATGAATCAGCATTTGTGAGACTCGATATTTTCAGCCCGAGAATGTCATGAAGAAGAGTCTTTTGTAGTTGGACTAAGCCTCCTGGTGCCTCTGAATTTTCTCTAACATTTCCCAAAAAGCAGGAACCTGCAAACTTACGGGCAACTGAATTATAAACAGCTTTACTAAGTGTTGTCTTACCTATTCCACCCATCCCCCATATACCTACCATGCGAACATCAGCTGCTCCTACACCTAAAAGATCATTCATTTATTGTATGTGAGAGTCTATTCCAACTAGATAGTTCGTCTCATACGTCAAATAGGCACGGTTTAATTGTCGTGAGATGTCTCCATTGACGAGTGGCAGGAGAAGAGGAAGAGGCTGCTGGTTCAGTGGTGATATTGTCATCCACATTTGCTCTCGACTGATAAAATTGAAGCAAATGTCAAAAACTCTATCAAGAGTTGGGAACTCTATATAAAGGGTACTAATCAATTAAAGTAGACTATATCTACCGATATGTGTAAGTGTAACTAAATATATACTCACAGTAACATCGCCAAGTTGGTCCTTTTTTTGAGTATCGGGGCTGATCTCATCTCCTCCAGGAGAGCCTTTATTGGTTTCGGTTGCTTCTACTCCCTATTGTATGAAAAGCAATTGCATTAATAAATTAATATAAAAATAGGTAAAAGAATATGGTTGTCAAATTGAATAAGACATCCATGTGTGTGTATTATACTTACATCGCCGTCGTTAGCTTCAGACTCGTCAGCTTTAGTTATTTCAAGGCTTCCAATTTCGTTTAGTCCCTATTTTATGGAAAAACAATTGTGAGAAAACTTAATATATACAACTCACTGTCACATCGTCAATACTAGAGAATTAATATATACAACTCACTGTCAGATCTTCAAGTGACTTTTCAAGGCGTTCAGCTTCAATTTTCTTTTCAATTCCAACTAGACCCTTTAAATCACTTGACGATTTGTTATTCAATTTGGTCAAAACATCTTGAACAACTTTCTCAACAAAATCGGCCTCTGTCCTGCAGGCAAATATCGTTATGAAAGACAAACAATAGTAAGTATGCATCAAATGATAATAAGTAGAAATTGATACAAGCTAGAGATTCAGTATACCCTGTTTTGCTTGAATAATGAAACCCAGACATATTAGCTGCCTCCTCCAAAGTAGCCCTCCAGTTGGCCACCTCATCCCTACTGCGCTTAACTGGATGATCTTCAAGTGCATAAGTTCCCTGCTGTTTTCGTACATCTGATGGATCTATGCGACAAAAAATGACTAGTGCAATTTTCGATTTCTTGATTGCTTCTTTAAGGGAAGGTCCAATGTCGTCTCCTTTCTCAAGTCTGTTATCTATGTAGGTCTCAATTTGCTTCCGAAGTAAAGCCGCATGAAGATGGCTGGTAACAGCTTCGCATGTGTCCTCACCTTTGAAACTAAGAAACACAGCGAACTTTTCTTGAAGGGGAGCAGGAAAAGGAAGAGAAGAAGAAGAAGAAGAAGAAGAAGAAGAAGAAGAAGAATCCATATCCCTATCCAAAACCTGCAAACCTGTCAAAACATGCATATATGCAAATAACGCTAGGTCCAAAAAATCTCCACAAATAAGTATAAGAGAGCTAGTAATTAAGTTAGAGACAGATAGTCCTCCAGATCAAGAAAGATGCTGCAGACTAATATATAAACATGCATATATGCAAAGAGGCTGCTGGTTCAGTGGTGATATGGTAATCCGTATTGTTTGATAATTGGATGCGCCTCTTCCTTAACCTCACATTTGCTCTCGACTGATAAAATCGAAGCAAATGTCAAAAACTCTGTCAAGAGTTGGGAACAAGAAGAAAGTTTTCTGATCGGAGCTTCCGAAATGGGACTTCTGAATTGACCTCGGGTTTGGGTCTTGAAGAAGAACAAGAAGAAAGAGGAGAAGAAAGAGAGAGAAGAAAATGAGAAAGAGAAATGCAGCCAGCCCACACACTGCAGAAAGATAAAAGGTGGGGAGCAACCCATGTGAAAGCATCCAATGCAAAAAATTTAAATTAAAAAAAAAAGAAAAAGAAAAAAGAAGAAGAGGGAAACAGAATTTTGCCAATGTGCCAAACAAGCCCCTGTCTCTCCTTCAGTGCATCATGCATCAATACAGGCTTTTGAGAATTAATGCATGCAAACAAGATATCTGCCAAGCAAACTCAGTGGCACTATTGTGAATTCAAACAAAGTCAGTGGCATAATCATAAATTCAGACAAGATGGAGGAAGCAATTATTGGCGATGCGAGGCAATTTTTGCAAAATACCAAAAATGAAATTTGAAATTTAGATCAGGTCTTTAATTTTTGTTTTCATTCCTATTTTTTGCAACAAAATAAAAGAAAAGAGAAAATTCCTCTTCCTTTACTTAAAAAGTACAGAGTGTATATTTTTATCATCTCCATTTGCCACATCAATCTAATCTACTCCACTGTCTCTCTCGTATGAGACAAATTTGTGTTCAATATATAATTAACCAAACTTGATATTAGAACACCTCACTTAATAAACACTAAAAAACGAAAACACCAATTTCAGAAAATATATGAATATATATATATATATATATATATATATATATTTAAAAAGGAAGAAATATCCCGTAAGCTAAAATCTAGCATCAACCAAGGTGGTTGGTGTAAGTGGTTCGGCACTCTCATTCCTTAAGAGAGGTCAGGGGTTCGATCCCTGCTCTCGTACGGAGTCACCACTTTGGCCAACACTTTACCCCTTACGGGCCGACCCGGTGTGAGTGAGGATTAGTTTGGGTTGTGGTTAAGGCTTAAAGGTGTCACCCATAGTTGGGGCTCATCCAGGACCACCTCATGGTTTAGACCCAAAAAAAAAAAAAAAAAAAAAAAAAATCTAGCATCCGGTAGGGCCCAAGCTACATCTGGTACATCCCACACTTTAAACCTCTTCTCTTGTCCTTTTCAGTCCCGTTACTCTCCCCTAAACCTCCACCGACGGGCAGAAGGTTTACTTTGAAAGGGTTCTCCATGCCAACTTGTATGAGAGCCAACATTTATAAAAAAAAATATATATATATATAAAACTAAGAAAGACATCATATTCCCATTGACGGGTGGAAGGAGAAGAGGAAGAGGAAGAGGCTGCTGGTTCAGTAGTGATATTGTAATCCATGTTGTTTGATAATTGGATGCGCCTCTTGCTTAACCTCACATTTGCTCTCGACTGATAAAATCCAAGCAAATGTCAAAAACTCTGTCGAGAGTTGGGAACTCTATATAAAGGGGACTAATCAACTTTCTCATGCCGGCCTCTTGCTTAGTCGTAGTTTCCTGCTACCTGCAGTGAACCTTCAGTGGAGAGTGTAAATTAAGGACACCATTGTTGAAATAATTATACCTCGCCGTGTGAAATAATTATACCGCGTACCGTGTTGAAAATTGGCAACAAACCAAAGAACCATTACTTCTTTTTGTAACAAAAAGAGGAAACAAAGCCATGTGAGCCTACCTGCAGTGAACCTTCAGTGGAGAGAGTAAATTAAGGACAGTATTGCTGAAATTATTATACCGCGTACCATCACTGTGTGAAATAATTCAACAAGACGAAAGGTGGACTTGGATTCTTCGGATTCTGAAGATGGCCTGGTCCACCAACCGAAAGAGACTCTATCGCTTTTCTTTTCCAGTGCTCTGCAGGTCTTTCAATTTTGTTTTCATTCCTATTTTTTGCAACAAAAGAAAAGAAAACAGAAAATTCCTCTTCCTTTACTTAAAAGTACACAGTGTATATTTTTATCATCTCCATTTGCCACATCAATCTAATCAACTCTACTGTCTCTCTCTTCAGAAATGGAATCCAAGATGAGCATAAGTCTGGTGTGGAAAATGAAGATGAGGATGCTGCCATATCTCCTCAGATTCAAGTTCAACAAGAAAGGAGTCCTTTTCTGTCTCAAATATCAACTCAACACATCTCAAGTGATATAAGCAGTGAAGAAAGGAACACTCAAGCTTATGATCACTCACCATTGAAATGGAGAAGACCAGATGATGTGCTTGCACAGTGCAATCTATGTATCATTGAACCAGAGAAATATGCAGAGGCAGCTCAAGATAGTTCATGGCTAAAAGCTATGGTAGATGAACTCCAAATGATTTTAAAAAATGGTACATGGGAATTGGTTGACAGACCAACTGAGAAGTCAAGTGGGTTTACAAAACCAAGCTGAAGCTCTGTGAAGACCAGCATTGTTGAAATAATTATACCTCGCCGTGTGAAATAATTATACCGCGTACCGTGTTGAAAATTGGCAACAAACCAAAGAACCATTACTTTTTTTTTTGTAACAAAAAAAGAAAAGAGAAAATGTTGTGATGGCCTTTCGGCCAAAAAGAGGAAACAAAGCCATGTGAGCATACCTTCAGTGGAGAGAGTAACGGTATTGCTGAAATAATTATACCGCGTACCGTCACTCTGTGACATAATTCAACAAGACGAAAGGTGGACTTGGATTCTTCAGATCGCCTGGTCCACCAACCGAAAGAGAATCTATCGCTTTTCTTTCCCAGCGCTCTGCAGGTCTTTAATTTTTGTTTTCATTCCTATTTTTTGCAACAAAAGAAAAGAAAACAGAAAATTCCTCTTCCTTTGCTTAAAAAGTACACAGTGTACAATATATAATTACCCAAACTTGATTGATATTAGAACACCTCATTTAATAAACACTAAAAAACGAAAACACCAATTCCAGGATTCCCAAACATAGATTATTATAAATAAACCCAATCCTAGACATGTATTTATAAAAAAACCCATACTATTTAAACATAGAAACACACCCAAAATCAACTCCAAAATCAACAATTGTATATTTTTTGGGTGTGTTTATAAATGGGTTTTGAGTGTGTGTAATGATGGGTTTTGGGTGTGTTTATAAAGTGTTTTGGGTGTTGGGTTTTTTTATAATTTCAGCCCCCATTTTGGGTGTTTTAGTGAAACTCCCTAAAAAAAAAAGGGAAAGAAATATCCTGTAAGCTAAAATTTAGCATCCGGTAGGGCCCAAGCTAAAGTATCTGCTCAGTAGACCTGACAATATTGTATACGACCTGTTAACACGACACGAATTCGTACGAAAATTTCAGTATTCGGGTCCGAGTTATCGTGTTGACCCATTAACCACACATTAAGTTAATGTGTCGTGTCGTGTAAATTTGCAAATGCCTGTTAACCCTCGAAGCTCAGGAGCATTTTTGTAAATTTATATATTTCTTCTTCTTTTTTCCTTTTTTCTCCTTCTCTTTCTTCTTCTTTTTTTACTTCTAATTTTTGGTATAGATTGATTAATTGTTTTCAAACCACCTTGCACAATTAAATTTAAAATATGAACACAACAACCATGCAATAATTTACCCTTAAATGGGAGCTCCAGTAAAATTGCTTTAAGATAGTTTTGTACCACGGCATTACTAGATGCATTATCTAAAGTTATTGAGAAAATTTTATCACGTATACCCCACTTAACTTATTCAGATGCTATAAGATCTCCTACTTCTACACCTGTGTGGTTCTTTTCAACCCTAATAAATGAAATAATTCTTTTATATAGTCTCCACTCGTCATCAAGGAAGTGTGCTGTGATACACATATAATAAAGATTTTGATGTTTGGCCTTTCATAAATATGAAGTTAAGCTTATCTTACCTTATAATTATGGAAATATTTTTTCAACTCCTCTTTCCCATCTTGATGCATACACCCATAGGCTTTTCTCAAAGAACCATCCCTCGTATTTATCTCAAAAGACCATGTTGACTCACAATAAACACAACTACAAAAAATACTTTGCGCGACGAAATATGTTTGTTGCGCAAAGTACAATTTCGTCGCGCAAACTTTGCGCGACGAACTTTTGGTCGAGCAAGTTCTGTCGCGCAAAACCCGTCTCGCGCAAGTTTGCGCGACGAAAATTATTATTCGTTGCGCAAAGTATATTTGCGCGACGAACGATAATAACTTTGCACGTCGAACACTAACGTCGCTCAAAGACACTTTGCGCGACGAATGATAGCAACCTTGCGCGCCGAATAGTACCACTTTGCGTGACGAATATTATCTACTTTGAGCGACGAATATTATTTACTTTGCGCGACGAATCCTAATGTCGCGCAAAACTTTGCACGACGAAATATTTATTTATTTTTAAAAAAATTTAATTAAAAATAAACTAGTTAGTTTGCGCGACGAAATATTTTGTTGCGCAAGGATTTTGACATTTTGTTTTATTATTTCTCTTATATCAATTTCATTATATTAATTTTTTCAAATTTTTACTTTTAAAATTTAATTTAATTGTATGATTTTATTTTTTTAATTACTTTAATTTAAATTGACATATTTAAAATAAAATTATATATGAAAAATAGTGGTCAAATTATCCAATATATATAATATTCAAATGTACACATAAATTAACAAAGTACAATAATAAAATCTACAAGCCTATTGTGATGGTAGTGGCGGAGGATATGTTTTTCGACTTTAGCCGTCAAAGTCTCGACAATTCCCTACAAAAAAAAAAAACAAATATTGTCAAATATAAAAAAAAAATAACATAAAATAATAACAAAAAATTGGCATAAACTCAAAACTAACTCTAAAAACACATATTATTGAAAAAATTTTAACATTTGGAGAGAATATACTATTTGACAAGATTTTGAGTGAGTGAGAATGAGAGGGAGAAGTGAGTGTGAGAGAATTAGAGAAGATAGTGAGAGAGAGATGAAAGAGTGAGTGAGAGTGAGAGATGATGAAAAGAGAGATAAGAGAGTGAGTGAGAGTGAGAGATAGTGAAGAAAGAGATGAGAGATTAAGTGAGAGGAGTGAGTGTGAGAGAAATGGTAGGATTTGGTGAGAGATAGTGAAGAAAGAGATGAGAGATTAAGTGAGAGGAGTGAGTGTGAGAGAAAGGATAGGATTTGGGGAGAGGGAAAGTGAGAGGAGAGGTAAGAAGAGTAGAAAATATTGAGAAAATGGTGGAGGAGTTATGTTGGTTTTAAAAACCGGATTACTTTGCGCGACGAAATAATATATTGGTCGCGCAAAGTCTTTTAAAAAAATTTCCCATTTTTGGTGCCCGCCCAAATTTTTAGGGTTTTGCGAGACGAAATTTTGGTCGCTCAAAGTTTTGCGCGACCAAAATATTCCCGCGTCCCATTTTTGGTACCCGCCAAATTTTTCGAGTACACTTTGCGCGACGAAATAATATATATTGGTCGCGCAAAGTCGTAATTTTTTTTTTTTAAAATTCCCATTTTCGGTACCCGCCCAAATTTTTCAAGTACACTTTGCGCGACGAAATAATATATATTGGTCGCGCAAAGTTGTAAATTTTTTTATAAAAAAATTCCCATTTTTGGTACCCACCCAAATTTTTCGAGTATACTTTGCGCGACGAAATACTATATATTGGTCGCGCAAAATCGTAAATTTTTTTTTAAAAAATTCCCATTTTTGGTACCCGCCCAAATTTTTCGAGTATACTTTGCGCGACGAAATACTATATATTGGTCTCGCAAAGTCGTAAATTTTTCTTTTAAAAAAATACCCATTTTTGGTACTCGCCCAAATTTTTAGAGTATACTTTGCGCGACGAAGTACTATATATTGGTCCCGCAAAGTCGTAAATTTTTTTTTTATAAAAAAAATACCCATTTTTGGTACCCGCCAAATTTTTCGACTATACTTTGCGCGACGAAATACTATATATTGGTCGCGCAAAGTCGTAATTTTTTTTTTATTTAAAAAATTCCCATTTTTGGTACCCGCCCAAATTTTTAGAGTATACTTTGCGCGACGAAATACTATATATTGGTCGCGCAAAGTCTTTAAAAAAATTTTAAGCTACTAATAAATATATATACTATTCAATTTCTTAAGTGTTATACATACAAAATAAACAAATTTAAAGCTACTCAACGATCCAACCGTCAAACTTCTTTATTTATACTTCGAGATCATTTACGCTAAAATTCAGAAAAAATAAACATTAAGAGATCAATTAATGGGACAAAATATTTCGACGGTTATAAAAGAAAAATGAAGATTTAACGGTTATTTCAACTCTGATTTTGATGATTTTTTACAGCTACACTCCTTGACCCTATATGAATACAATGACTGCATTCGATCGTCAATTTAAAATATTTACACTAGTAGATACCACAAAATCTTATGTTATATTTAATAAAAGTATAAATAAACTCTTAATTATTAGTGAATATATTGTTTTGATGGGATATGTATTCTATGAAACTAGTTTCAACTATCTAACCGTCAAATTTGTTTGTTTATACTTCGAGATCGTATACCCCAAAAATCAGAAAAAATAAACATTCAGAGATCACGTTATGGGACAAAACTTTTCGATGGTTATAAACAAAAATCACAAGTTAACGATTATTTTAACTCCGATTTTGATGATTTTTTACAGTTACACTCCTTGACCCTATATGAATACAATGACTCAATTTGATCTTCAATTTAAAATATTTTCACTAGTGATACCACAAAATCTTATGTTGTATTTAATGAAAGTATAAATAAACTCTTAATTGTTAGTGAATATATTGTTTTGATGGCATATGCATTCTGATGAGCACAAAATTAATACAAGTTTTATCCTTAAATTTATATTTGTTAGTATTTTCTTTTGTTTTATATAAATCTATTAAAGTATTTTTATTGTTTCTTTCCAATCTTTGTTTTTATATTTAATGAGTGGTTGTTTGTAGATATTAAGTGTCTTCCACCAATAGCATGTTGAGGAAAAGAAGTAAGTAATGTGTTGCAAGAAGAAAGTAAAGGATGAGAAGAAATATGTGCAGCCAAAGCCAAGGAAATTTGCTCGAGACAACTTGTGCAGCAGCAAATGCAATTGAAGATAAAACAAATGAAAAGAAGAAGCAATCAATTGCCTGAATATACTCTAGGACATGCATGCAAAGCTTCCATCATTGAAGAAATAAAGAAAGAATGAATAAACAATGAAGGAGAAGTTCAAATTGACTACTTGCAACCAATGAATGCAAAGAAGAATGATGATGCTTGAGTTGTTATCTAGCTACAATTTGAGGAAAGTTGCTGCAGTTTTTATGAGAAGATACGATAGATGAGCAAGTGGAGCAATTGATAAGAAGACTCAAAGATCTTTGTGAAAACCAAAGTCAAGGAACTAGGCCAAGATTAAGGAATATATTTGAAAATGATGGGTACTTATTTGAAATGATAAAAGCTTGGAGTAAAAAAGCAAGTGGAGAGTGGTGTGGAGAAATTCAAGAGTGATACCCGACAATGAGAAGAAGGAAAGTATGGAAATGCATGACAAAGTGTTCAAGTGGAAGAAAGTTTTGAAGAATTTAGATAAGGAGTCATCATCACAATGAATTAATTAAAGGAAGCAACTTGGCAATTGGTTTGATGGCAAGTGGAAGACATATTAAAATCATGAATATTGCTCCCATCCTCCTATAAATAGATGGAGCTACGGCATTGTAAAACTACACCAAGCTCCACAATCTTGAGCTTTTTCTCTTTTCCCTCCATATTTCTAAGTCTTAAATTCTGTTTTTAGTTTTATTTTATTATGGGGAACTAACTCCCTAGCTAGGGCTAGGGAGAAAACTTTTAATATAAGTGTGTAATTTTTATTAGTTTGATCCAAACTTAAGCTTTAATGTGAATTTGTAGTTTTTGTTCAAATGGAATTTGTAGTTTTCTTTTTAATTAATTGATGAATGTTTGATAATCTATTTCATGGGTTCAATCATGTTTTTCCCATTGTGTAGTAAAAACTTTCATGCTTTTAAAAGAGAAGAGAATTACTAAAGATTAATAGAATTTTGATGAAGATTATTTTTTTGATAGTTTGTTGCCAATGGTACAAGTTATGCTTAGAATACTTCTAAAGGAAATTAAAAAGAGCTTTAATTATTTTGAACAACTACATTGGAAAATATTTTGTGGATCAAATTATTAAGAGTTGCATGCTTATGTTAAAAGTGGAAACCCAATGCCTTAGTGTTTTAATCAATTAAATTTTCTCTAAATCAAATCTTGCATAAATCTACCTCTCAATCACACTTGTTCTTTTTCATCTCTGTTATTTTCTTTACACTGCTCTCTGTGGATACGACACTCGGACTTCCGAGCTACACTACTATACGATACTATCTCCTTTGATTTTTGTAAAAGTGGTACGAACACATTCTACGAAACTGGTTTCAACAATCCAACTGTCAAACTTGTTTGTTTACACTTCAAGATCATATACGCCAAAAATCGGAAAAAATAAACATTCAGAGATCAAGTAATAGGACAAAACTTTTCGACGGTTATAAACAAAAAATCATGATTTAACGGTTAATTCAACTCTGATTTTGATGATTTTTTACAACTACACTCCTTGACCCTATATGAATACAATGAACCAATTCGATCGTCAATTTAAAATATTTACACTAGTGGATACCACAAAATCTTATATTATATTTAACAAAAGTATAAATAAACTCTTAATTGTTAGTGAATATATTGTTTTGATGGCATATGTATTCTATGAAACTAGTTTCAACGATCCAACTGTCAAATTTGTTTGTTTATACTTCGAGATCATATACCCCAAAAATAAGAAAAAATAAACATTCCGAGATTACGTAATGGGACAAAACTTTTCGATGGTTATAAACAAAAATCATGATTTAACGGTTATTTTAACTCCGATTTTGATGATTTTTTTACAGCTACACTCCTTGACCCTATATGAATACAATGACTCAATTTGATCTTCAATTTAAAATATTTACACTAGTGGATACCACAAAATCTTATGTTGTATTTAATGAAAGTATAAATAAACTCTTAATTGTTAGTGAATATATTATTTTGATGGCATACGCATTCTACGAAATTAGTTTCAACGATCCAACCGTCAAACTTGTTTGTTTATACTTCGAGATCATATATGCCAAAAATCGGAAAAAATAAACATTCAGAGATCAAGTAATAGGACAAAACTTTTCGACGGTTATAAACAAAAAATCACGATTTAACGGTTATTTCAATTTCGATTTTAATGATTTTTTACAGCTACAGTCCTTCACCCTATATGAATACAATGAACCAATTCGATCGTCAATTTAAAATATATATTTTCTAACAAAAACCCAATCCGAACTAGAATAATATATTTTTCTAACAAAATAATTTATTTATTTTATTTATTTTTGTAAAGACTTTGCGAGACGAAGATTATTATTTCGTCGCGCAAAGTCATCCAAAAAATTTTAAAAATAATTTTTTATTTTATTTATTTTTGTAAACACTTTGAGAGACGAACGAGAATTCGTCGCGCAAGACTTTGTGCACCGAATTTTTGTCTTTCGTCGCGCAAAGTCATGCATAGATTTTAAAAAATAAATTTTTATTTAATTTATTTTTGAAAATACTTTACGAGACGAACTACACTTCGTCTCCCTCATTGTAATTTAGATTTTATTAAAATAGAATATCGCTTGTATATAAAAAATAAAAACTGTGGAGAAAACGTATTACAATATATCACCAACTCATCCATAAAGATTTGAGTAGGGTACCAAAAAGGTAGTATTAGAATGGGTGACCTCCTCGGAAGATGCTTGGTGCATTGAGCTAGAGTTGATGGGCTGTGACCAGCTGTTAGAATTGGATTGGTGTGGGATACTGATGTAGATGTTGACAGTGGAATCATTGTGACATGAAGTTTTTCTATGTTGTCACATTCACTCTTACGTTCGTTTCTTCTTTTCTTTTTCTTTCAATAATTGTAAAATTTTGTGTGGCCAGATCCTAAACATGGTTCACCAATTTCATTATTGTTCATTTTCCAACCCCCCACCCATTCCAATCTTTTGTAGTTCATATATATGACTGTATGTGCAGATATCTTATGTGGGAAAAGACCAACAATAATTTATATATTCTGAGAGGAATATCAAAATGTGGTCTAATTCAAGACCCAAACTTGTATGAGCCACCATTTATAAATAATTAAAAAAATAAAAATTATATATTAAGCAATTATACTTCAATTCTTGTACAAATCTGCTGCTATTTGGTGATTCACTATATAACAGAGCTACAAGAAGATAATGAAAAGTATAAGACAAGGATGGATAAGGTTTTAAAGTATATGCCAAGGGGATTATGGGAAATGGGATGGTCATATCCAAATTCATTTGAAAATATTAATTGCTCAGCTATTGGGTCATCTAATAAATCCTTTAGAATCATGCTCGAGCATACTCTAGCACACTCTCATATTATAGACTCTAATCCACCGTAGAATACATGAATAAGATTACAAAAAATCATGACCATTGAAAAGGCATAATCAAGGCAAACCAATACCGTTCAAACCGTCAATAGAGTAAACAATCCCAAATACCGTTGAAAAATCATGAATAAGATTATGAAATCATGACCATTGAAAAATCATGACCGTTGAATATTCAAGGCATATTCAAGGCTCAACCCGTTAGATTGGTGGACGTGTTTGAGACGAAAGAAGATATATAATTGTTGCTTTCAGCTGCTCAACAACCCCAAATACCGACATAAGCCTCTGGCCTTAGCTGCCAAGAAATGGTTGGTTAATTTCATAAAATATCAAAGTATTCTCTTTCATAAAACCCAAAACAAAAATCACAAGTCTTTCAGTTTTACACAACAATTCTCATTTCTCATCTTCGATGGACCCAAAATCCTCATGTTTCCCTCTTTTCGGCCGGGTAGGCCGATTGAAGGAGTTTTTGGTCCTTCTTTTTTGAGTGCGGGGCGTGCCACCACCAAGCCCCGAAATTGGGCTTGAATGGAATGTGAGTAGTGCGGGGCATCCCCCTACTCTCCTCTCTACCACAACCACGCCGTTTTGCTAACATCCGAAGCAAACGTCGTCGTTTTGTCTGTGCACTATAGGCGGGCCCCTAAGCACCCACTCCCTGTTGCGTATGAAGATTCATGGGAAGCACTCCAATGGGCTGCGGCCCATTCTAATTGTAATGGGCCCGAAACCTGGCTCAACGATTATGTTGACTTTGACCGTGTTTTCGTGGGCGGGGACAATGCCGGGGCCACCCTTATGAACCATGTGGTACATCAGGCCGGAGTCCATGGGCTGAGTGGGGCGAAGATAGTTGGGATAATTTTGTTTCACCCGTATTTTGGGAACGAAAAGCCCAAAAAGCTGCTTTAGGTTATTTTTCCGGCGTGTGGTGGGTTGAATGACCTGAGAGTGAACCCGGGCAAGGATCCGAAATTGGGGGAGATTGGGTGTGGGAGGGTGTTGGTTTTTGTGGCTGAGAAGGACTTTTTCAGGGACAGGGCTTGGGCTTACTATGAAGCATTGAAAAAGAGTGGGTGGGATGGGGTGGTTGAGATTGTGGAGAGTGAAGGGGAGGAACATGTGTTCCATTTGTTCAACCCAAGTTGTGACAAGGCTGTGGAGATGGTAAAAAAGGTGGTTTCTTTCATAAATCAGGACTAGGGGTTGGGCTTGGGTGTGTTTTGAAATTTCTATGTCATCTAAAGATTTGTCGTTGTAATAGAATACGAGCATATTTGCAAAGCTGAATTAGTAGCGCCTTGATTTTTATTTGCTGGGAAAACATCAATTTCACAACTTTGAGTCCTATATGTTTTAACTAGCAAAAGATGCCCGCGCGATGCTGCGGGTTTTAAAATTGCGTAAAATATGTATAAAGCGATGAAAATAGACAGGGAACATATCAACTACCCAATTGCCAAAATACTCAAAGGATTTACCAACATGTTCAAATATTGTAATCATCTGAACCTATCATTACAACAACAAATTAACACCAACCAATTGTCAATTGATGCCATTAGCGAATTCCTATGCTCTATTCACAAAACTTAAAACAATTAATTGAAATTTCACTCTAGAAACTCACCCCTTGCTTAACAGAACTGAAAACACCGACCAAACCGCTCTATCCAAAGCAACGAAAGACCACCTGCAAAATATCAAAAGAAAACATGGTTTTTTTATAATTTTAAAAAAAAAAAAGGAAGAAAAAACAGAAAAATCGGAGAAGAAATTAGCTTGAGTATTTTATGCATGCACAATCTTTTCATTAAACCAAAAAATTAGCTTGACCAAAATCTGTATGGAAAAAAACCACAAGGAAAATGTATGTAATTGAGTTCCTTAAGTCTCCATTCAACGCAAAAATCAGCAAAAATCTGCTTGGTAAATCAAACCCACATGAAGTTGGATTTTCAAATCCCACATATTTCCCAAACCAGTCTTCTTCAAGTTATCATAAAGTTCTAATTCATCAAAATTATCTATCAGCCTCAGCATGTAGAATGCAAGACAGCGGTCTGCTTATATACCAAAAAACAAATAGGCACACAAACACATATATTACAACTAAAATTATTACAGTTGGTTCATTAGGCACAAATAACTTGAGTTTAATTAATTAGCACCACAATAAATAAGTCAATAATCCGAAGCCACCATAATACCAGGTTCACATGATGCCTTAAATCTAAACCTAAAAATTGGTTAGAATATTAAACCAAGTTAATATCATCAAGAAAAAAGTAAGCAACATACATGAGAAGCTCTATTTGAAAATTGGAATCATGAATCTGTGAACGCTCGACAAACTTATAATTTGGTGTGAAAAGTTGTATGAAAGTACAAACTGTCTAATTGTAAGAAAAAGAATGATGCTGGAAATCTTAAAGCAATGATCTTGAAGTTCCTCTAATTGGGAATTAGTGATGCAAACACAAAGTAATATTATATTCCTCCCTCAAAGCCATTTTCATCAAATAAATGCTGATTTTATCAAGAGTGTTTAACTGGGTTTTCAATAAATAAATAAATAAAAGTTCAACGCAAGATGATGAGCATTGTAGATTTTTAAAGTAAATCATGAACTAACCACCTTGAATTAAAAATGAATGTTGTTTTAGGAAATGTATTAGTTGACTTTAAAATTGGAGTAGAAAATACATCAGCAAAATTCATTCTAGTTGAATTTAATTGTTTGCAAGTGAAGAAGCTGTGATAACTAAACTGAAATAATATGAATAATAAAGAGATTTTCTTACCATTTGATCAACCAATATACACTGTAAACCACCGAATTGATCATCATATCCAATAAGTTTTGGTCTCCACATTCTGCATACACGGACTTTAATCTTCTTGTTAAATTGAAACGGATGTAAATCATGGATGTGAACGAAACTCATTGTATCATAAAGCTGAAAATAAAATATATATTTTGTTAGTATAAAAATGTACACATCTATGTATGAAAATTAATATAAAAAAATATAAAAATGTATACATCTATAACAATATCTCTATTTGAATAAAAAAGCCCTATATCTCCCACAATCAAACCATCAATTTCATCACATGTTGGCTTTTCGTATTGTTTATTATCATTGGGCTGCCTACCCAATAATGTGATTTTCAAAGTTATTTCTGACTGTTCTAAAAAGTTTGATTACATTAGTTCTTGGCTATTTCTTGTGGAAGAAATACTTGGGAATGGAAGGTATAGTGCTACCACCCTTGTCTTTCTCTTTCTCTTTCTCTTTCTCACTCACACAAACACATATATTCTAGTGTTCCAAACAACCGATGCTCTAATAATAAGAATGAAACAGGGAGCATGGAAGGCAGTATGAGTGAGACTATAAGTAAAGCGAGAGTTGAAGCTGCGAAAAATAATGCAGAACCACCACTCTTCAATTTAAAAAGAGTTTTAGCTGCAACAAACAACTTCAATGTAGCAAATAAACTGGGAGAGGGAGGATTTGGCCATGTTTATAACGTGACACTTTCTAAACTGCTTGATAAATACTTATGTACAGTTTATCTAATATATGATAACTTGGACAGGCCAAAGACATAACAGATTTAGTTTCCTTGAAGGAGGCAGCAAAAATCTTCATTCCAGGTATATTGTAGCATGATTTCTGTTTTCTCAGCCTCTCTGATTCTGTAAACCAAAAACTTCAATATATAACTTTAATTTTCTGTAAGAGTTGATCTAAATTTACATTCTCTTTGTCTTAACAACTCAATCAAACATTTTTTGGAAGCAACCAAATCAGAGGATCTATTCCCATGGGATAAGGAAACAGATATGAGTGTTAGCGGTGGTCTACTTTCTAATTTGATAGCCAAATTATTTTCTCTATTTAAGTGATACAACAGCCAAGTGGGAAGAGAAGTAGCTTGTAATGAATTAAATAAAGTGGTGGTTCAAACTGTATAACCAATAAAGTGGTGGTTCGATCTGTATAACCAATAAATCAAACTTAGTTGTGATTTTCAATTATGTGCAGGTGTCAGAGTAGGGTTATTGATTCTATTGGGGGCAATTCTTTTGAACATAAATCAAACACAACCCAAAACAATAAAATAAAATAAAAAAGATGAAAAACAATCACTATATCAATCAACAAAAACAATTAAAAAGGAAGATCAAAAGAGAATTTCAGTCCCAAAGGATGTTGACTTAAAGCGAATTTCAGATTTTTACTTAATATTTAGACCTCTTTATTAGTCCCAAATGATGTTGAAAGAAGCTGTCAGCCTACTCCCAATCGGCTCAAATAATAAATATAACCAACAATTGAAATATTCATCAATTTTAACCTTTTTTTTGTTTTTTTCCAAAACCTGGCTAAACAATCAAAAGTCACCCTAAACAATTAAAATCACAAAAGAACTATATTTACATGATTGTTGTCATCAAAGATTTGAAAATTCTCAGCTAAACTCCAAAAATTTCAATTCTCAAAATATGTCTGTTAATTGATGAAATAAAGACTAAAAGATGCGCTAAAAAGGTGAGGTGATGCATACCCGAAGACAAAGGATGCAAGAATTCGCAGCCAAGAGAGATAGAAGATGCCTGAAGGTTGTAAAAGAATCTGTGAAAAATATCACAACGAACAGACAATTTCATAAACCGTAAGAGCCGTTGGATTCGCAGCTCGCCTCCCCAGAAGAAAATCAACGGCCTCCAAAGCATCTCCAAGAGAGAACAGAAATCTTCCATCACTGCCCCCCAACCAGCTAGTTCGAAATCAACGATGAACTCCTGCTGCTGAGTGAACGCATCGTTCGTTGGGGAAGAAAGGCTGAAGGAGAAGGGGCAAAAAGGAAGAGCAGAAAAGATTAAGTGGAGGGCATATTCGGAAATTCACTGTGAGGAAGAGAAAACAAAGCATGTAACAACAGTAAAATGAGGGGCAAAACCATCACTTCACTATTCATAATCTACAGTCTAGGAACAATGAAATCATGGATTCAGTTTTAGTATATTATAATTTCTGGCTAAACTGCATGCACGTCAAAATTTTGCTGGGCATGACAAACACAATCTTTTAAGCTGCAAAGTTACAAAGACATTACAAGTTCGTAGTCCAGCTCAAGGGTCAACAGCGATGGCTTCCAATTCCGTCTCACTGGTTGTACTGCCCCTCGCATTCCGAATTAATTTTGAAACAACTAAACACACAAGAAAGAGGACAGGCAAAATGTTTACTTTGAAAGGATTGTCCTTATGCCGAAGCACGCACGCAAGCTGAACCATGGAGGAAGCCCACTGAGTGATTGCATAAATTAATCCACAAACCTCAGGGAAAGTACCAAAAAGGGTGCCTGAACATGGACAATAAAACCACCACAGAAATTTTCCGCACTTGCCAAATTGAACTTTTCCTCTGCCTTTGTGAATGAATTCCCAGATGCAAGTGGCTAGAGCCATAATAGCCAGCCCCATACCAAAGAGTGCATAGAGGGGCTTTCTTGGGGAGGAAAGCTGATCACATATAGCTGAAAAGATCTCTAGCATCAGGCTAACGATTAAAAACATCCACTCCGCTGTAAATACCTACAAAAGAAATTAGTAGTTCAATTAAAGTTTAAGAGATATATCTTGCAAGAAAAAATTATAAGCAACTGATCGAGAGGTGCTTAGAAAGTTGTAGAGTTTGCACCTCACTTAAGAAGCTTTTAGCACTAGATCATATCCATCTGGTTGCTCAGGCAAACTTTCTTGGCGTTGAATTCCAATTGTTCCCTGGTATGAAAAAGTTAGCAACTAAGCTATTAACAAATGCAAGTTCCTTATCAAATAAAATGAAAGTGCTTTCAGGTAACTGCAAGGCAAACTCATTTGTTTCTTGGCAACATATTGAAAAGCAATTGCATTAATAAATTAATATAAAAATAGGTAAAAGAATATGGTTGTCAAATTGAATAAGACATTCATGTGTGTGTATATACATATGTATTGACAGGACCCAACCCAAATTCCTTCCCGACATTCATGTGCCCCTCAGGCATGCCTAGAGGGAGAGGCTCATTCATACAATCACTCATAAATATTCACTACCACAAGTTCACTAACTTAAGCATCGGAGAGGGTTTGGCCGGTACCACACCGGTGCCCTTCACGGTGGTCCTCTGTTTCTTGTGTGCAGGTGGACCCGTACTATAAAGGAGGTCTCAGCCCTGCTGAAGCCTCATTGTTGGCTGTGCTAAAAACACATACAACATAACCAATAATTATAAATCTAAAATCTCAAGTCATTATGTATATAATAAAAAAAATACAATCTCCAGATACAATGAAAATATTACAAATTCAAGTAGCCAAATAAATAGACTCCAAAATAGTATATATTAGTCTTGTACTTGGCCTAATTCTTTACCCCAACTTGAAAAACAATCACAAAGCTATAAATAAAATGAATGGGAAACATAAAGCAATGTGTTAATATGAAAACAATTACAAAGTCATCATTGTAAACAAAAAAAGAACAAACCTGCAACATAATTAACTTGAATAACATAAAGTAATATGCCAATTTGGGGTAGAGATTTGTTCTTTTCTTTTTTCTTTTTTTACTTTTTTGGATTGTATAACGATCATCAATCTTATAGGCTTTGAATATCCAACAAAAAGTGCAAAGAAAGCAACCAAAAGTTGAGACCAGCTTCAACCATTATCTCCAAGGCCATGTACAATTGCCACTCAGGCATTCTGTTTTCGCAACTTGACATGGCTGAAGAATAACAACAATAGAAATAGAAAGAAAAGAAAACTGAACTGCAATTCACTACAGAAAGAAAAAGACTAGGACTTTCCCTCGTCACTCTTGTCTTCAATTCTGCCCCATGCCTTAAGTCAAGCTCATACTTCCTTTATTTTGCGACAACATAGCCGCCTTATGTTGCCAATTGACAAACATGCACTATGTAATTGTTAATCCTTTTTTTAAATTTTTTTTTTTATAAAGAAACAAATATGTTAAAACAATTAAATTTAGTGCTTTTAACCATTCTAATCACACAAAACCTAAGGAAAATATTATTAAAAATATATATAAATATTAACATATCAATTAACTTTTACTTTCATTGCAAGTGTTAATATCTTAGTCACAAGTAAATAACAAACATTGATGAACATGCGGTAATTGAAATGCAATTGAATTTACAAAATCCAATTGGCAGACAGAAAGCAGGTAATTGAATATATGAAATCTAATTTCTCTGGGCATATATGAAGCAAATCCTACAAAATTCTCACCCAATAACAAAGATTTTTCTTTTTCAATAACAAAAATATCAGATTAGCAGAAAGTCAACACCTTTTTTTCTTTTCAAAACCATGTATACAAACAGCAAGCTAAAAAAACCTTAGCAAAACATTAAGAAATAATTTTCTTTTCTTCTTTTGGTGTAAACCAAATATTTCATAATTGAAAAATACATAAGAAATCTTACTTTTTTGTCATTACATAAGCAATTTTACTAAGTTGTTAATTATTCTCGTAGTCCTTTGGGTTCAAGCACCAATAGAGGCTCTGCAACACCAGCACCCACCAACTTGTTAAATACAAAATCAATTATACTAATTCATATTAAGGGCTAATTAAAGAAAGTAATCTTGATGGAAGAGAAAGACATAAAATTGACCTCCCAAATGGTCCAATGGAACAAACTCTTTGGGGTTGCAATGGTGAGGGAGAGAGATACACGCTTATGATGTGGCATGAGGAATTGTGGCTGAATGTGCGGTCAAATATAGTTCAGAAGAGCTTAAAACACAAAAAAAAGGGAAAAGAAAATACTCACAACCTACCTTTTCCAACAATAATCCATGATTAGAATAATGAGAAAGGGTTAGATGACACTATTATGCGCAGCTCAGCTCAACTTTGCCTTTGCAATCAAATCAGCCCATGCTTTTGGGTAATTTCCTTTCCTTATAAACATACCAGGAATTGACAAAACATAACAAATTATGCTATAATTGTTATGAAAAATTCTAATTGTAACACATGCAGGTGTGATCTGAGGGTGTTAAGTGCTGCAAATGAATTTTTCAACACAATATTGAAGCATCATGGGCTAATGGATTGTTTCTCAGAAATCAACACCAACCCATGCATTATTGATGAACAAGGCAGGCTTAGAATCTTACCCTACCATGATTTCCACTCATCTTCTCATGGCTGTACCATTTACCCTCCCAGCATGTGCAAGTTGATTAAACTAAACTAATTGCATATATTTAAGTACCCCAAAATCAAAATCACAAATTTAATTACACTGGTTTAGTATGTTTGTGGGGTTTCTTTTGTTACAGGGTCTAATAATGGAAAAGATTCAAGCTTCTGTTGCAACAGATGGGAAGAAACATAAACAGTTAATTTATGTTGGGGATGGAGCTCCTGATTTTTGTGCAGGTTTGAAGCTTGACGAAGGAGATTTTCTGATGCCAAGGAGGGATTTCCCTATCTAGGACTTAATTTCTGCCAATCCATTGTTTACCAAGGCAAAAATTTACGAATGGAATGAGTGTGATGAGCTCTGGGCTGTCTTGCTCAACACAGTTAATACATTCTTCACTGAAATGGGGTTGTCTTGCTAAACTCAGATGGGGTTCTCTTGCTTTCATTCAAGTACTCAATCCTAATTTGAGGATTTTAAAGTGAGGTTGATCATAAGCTCACTAACCCTAACCCCAAATCAATTGATTAAAAGTTAGCTCCAAAACTGAAGAACCCTAAATTGACCCATAGAAGCATAACTAGAGAGAAAGAGGAAGGAAAAGACTCACCTGATGACAGATCGATTTCCAGAGCACAGAGAATGATGAAGCGAATAGATAGAGACGGAGAGTGAGAGCAAGAGGGAGCGAGAGTGAGAGAGTGACTTCAAGATCGACAAATTGATATCCAATAGTTGCCGTTGTTCGAACCAAGAAGCCCAACTGAAGAAGAGAGAGCAACAATGGAACAAAGACTGACAGCGCCAAGAAGAAGAAGAGATAGGGGAGTCGCAGGAGTCTCTGAGCATTCTTGCTTTCGTTTTGTTATTGTTTCAGATTTCTTTATTTTCTATTGTTTTTGTTTTGGTTTTCTTTTACCTGGAGCAACCCATTTAACCGGTCACTTACTATCAACGGTGTAGATTACCCCACATCCCACAATAGCTTATCCAATGGTCTATAATAATGGCGCATCCATGCGCAGGGCGCACCGTAGAATTTTCCCTGCAGGTCTTTCATCATTCCTATTTTTTGCATCAAAAGAATAGAAAACAGAAAGTTTCATGTTCCTTTACTTAAAAAGTACTCCTACTTTGTATATTTTTATCATTTTTATTTGCCACATTGATCTAATCTACTCCACTCTCTCTCTCTTATGAGACAAATTTGTGTTTAATATATAATTAACCAAACTTGATATTAGAACAACTCATTTAATAAACACTAATGAAGGTCAGCTCTTAGGCCATCCCCAATGGGGGCTCTATATGGGGCTCAACCACCACAAGGCTCCAATATATACAAACCCTCTTTAAAAAGGCATCCCCAATGGTGCAAATTTGGGGCTCTAAAACTTAAAGCCCAGCCGGAGTAGTAGCTAAATGTATGACCTTGGTTGAAGCCCCTGAAACTGAGTGGGACCCACCAATTGAAAAAGCTGCAGCCCACTTTTGTGTTATTTCTCACTTGCCTGCGACTGTACAAGGCATACTTGCCTTCAATTTGATTGTTGATTTGCTGCTGGCCCACGTTCTTTGCATGTTGGCCCATATAAAACAACTTTGCAAAGTTGATTGTTGATTTGCATGCTGGCCCACGTTCTTTGCACGTTCTTTGCAAGGGATCCATATCCAACTTTGGGATGACCATTGTATCCATGAAATAAATGTTGATTTCCAAATCTTGTCCAAATTTTGATTTTTTTTGGTTGAAATGTTCACAAAAAAAAAACTAACATAACATGAATAAACATTAAAGTAAAATAGTTAACAAAAAAAAAAAAACCATGTAAATCAAATTACATCATAAAAAAAATATAGAGCCTGTCATGAATATAGAGCCCCCCCATTGTGGGAGAGATTCCTTTAGAGCCCCAAAGATTCCATCGGAGCTCTAAATGGGGCTCTATAAACCCTTTTTAGAGCCCCAACCATTGGGGATGGCCTTACGACTCTCCTTTGGGTGTCCTCTTTGCTGACTGCGGGGCCCTCTTATCCCATTTCCTTTCGGCCACTGTGGCCCATGTTCCAAAAACTTGTGATAGAGTGGCCAGTAGGCTCTCTCATTTTGCTTACTTTAAGTGTGAATCAGGATTGGCTTGACGAACCCCCTGACTTACTTCAAGATCTCCTCCTCTATGAGGATTGTAACCCTGTTTTACCTTTGGATCATAGATTTTTTTCAGTCCCATGACTTTCCCCTACACCTCCACCGACCCTCCCGCTCACGAGTCACGAGTCAGGAGACACGACTGCTCATGTCTACTACGTACAGCATAGGCTTTCCTCAAACCATCCCTCATATTTATTTCAAAAAGACCATGTTGACTCACAATTAATTAGTCTCTGTCTATGCATTATGTCCAAGGTTCTCATCCATATGTGATGTACCTTCACTTCTTTATTTAATCTTGACATGGCCAAACGAATGAGAATTAGGATAATCAACATGCCATATATAGCAAACATATTGTACTAAACTGTAGAGAAAACGTCAGACATTGACTTGGTCAAGTTAGCTAAATCATATATGTTCTCACTCAGCACCCAAGTTCTAATCTTCCTCGTCATAGTTTAGATTATATTAAAATAGAATATCGCTTATATATAAATAAAAATAAAAACTATGGAGAAAAATTATTACAATATATCACCAACTCATCCATAAATATTTGAGAGTACTAAAAAGGTATTGCTAGAAGGGGTGACATCCTCGGAAGATACGTGGTGCATTGAATTGGAGTTGATGGGTTGTGGCCAGCTATCAGAATTGGATTAGTTTGGGATACTGATGTGGATGCTGACAGTGAAATCACTGTGACATGGAAGTTTTTCTATGTTGTCAAATTCACTCTTACGTTGGTTTCTTCTTTTCTTTTTCTTTCAATAATTGTAAAATTTTGTGTGGCAAGATCCTAAACATGCTTCACCAATTTCATAATTGTTCATTTTCCAAAACCCCCACCCATGCCAATCTTTTGTAGTTCATATATATGACTGTATCTGCAGATATCTTATAGGGAAAAGACCCACAAGAATTTATTCTGAGAGGCTGGAATATCAAAATGTGGTCTAATTCAAGATCCCAACTTGTATGAGCCACCATTTATAATAAAAAATATATATATATATATATAATAAATAAAAATGATATATTAAGCAATTATACTTCAATTCTTGTACAAATCTGCTGCCATTTGATGATTCACTATATAACAGAGCTACAAGAAGATAATGAAAAGTATAAGACAAGGATGGATAAGGTTTTAAATGATACCACCCATGGGATGGTCAAATCCAAATTCATTTGAAAATATTAATTGTTCAGCTATTGGGTCATCTAATAAATCCTTTAGAATCATGCTCAAGCATACTCCAGCACACTCTCATATTATGGACTCTAATCCACCGTAGAATACATGAATAAGATTACAAAAAATCATGACCATTGAAAAGGCATATTCAAGTGCGAAAAATCATGACCATTGAAATGGACCATGTATTCCATTTGTTCAACCCAAGTTGTGACAAGGCTATGGAGATGGTCAAAAAGGTGGTTTCTTTCATAAATCAGGACTAGGTTGGGCTTAGGCTTGGGTGTGTTTTGAAATTTCAATGTCATCTTAAGATTTGTCATTATAAAAGAATATGAGCATATTTGCAAAGCTGAATTAGTAGCGCCTTGAGTTTTATTTGCTGGGAAAACATCAATTTCACAATTTTGAGTCGTATATATTTTAATTTTTGGCTAAACTGCATGCATGTCAAAATTTTGCTGGGCATGACAAACACAATCTTTTAAGCTGCAAAGTTACAAAGCCATTGCAAGTTCGTAGTCCAGCTCAAGGGTCAACAGCAATGGATTCCAATTCCGTCTCACTGGTCTCCTCTCTTGTTCTGCCCCTTGCATTCCGAATTAATTTTGAAACAACCAAACACACAAGAAAGAGGACAGGCAAAATGTTTACTTTGAAAGGATTGTCCTTATGCCGAAGCACGCACACAAGCTGAACCATGGAGGAAGCCCACTGAGTGATTGCATAAATTAATCCACAAATCTCAGGGAAAGTACCAAAAAGGGTGCCTGAACATGGACAATAAAACCACCACAGAAATTTTCCGCACTTGCCAAATTCAACTTTTCCTCTTCTGCCTTTGTGAATGAATTCCCAGATGCAAGTGGCTAGAGCCATAATAGCCAGCCCCATACCAAAGAGTGCATAGAGGGGCTTTCTTGGGGAGGAAAGCTGATCACATATAGCTGAAAAGATCTCTAGCATCAGGCTAACGATTAAAAACATCCACTCCGCTGAAAATGCCTACAAAAGAAATTAGTAGTTCAATTAAAGTTTAAGAGATATATCTTGCAAGAAAAAATTATAAGCAACTGATCGAGAGGTGCTTAGAAAATTTAAGAGATATATCTTGCAAGAAGAGTTTGCACCTTATTTAAGGAGCTTTTAGCACTAGACCATATCCCATCTGGTTGCTCAGGCAAACTTTCCTGGCGTTGAATTCCAATTGTTCCCTGGTATGAAAAAGCTAGCAACTAAGCTATTAACAAATGCAAGTTCCTTATCAAATAAAATGAAAGTGCTTTCAGGTAACTGCAAGGCAAACTCATTTGTTTCTTGGCAACATATTGAAAAGCAATTGCATTAATAAATTAATATAAAAATAGGTAAAAGAATATGGTTGTCAAATTGAATAAGGCGTTTCAAGGCTTCCAACTTCGTTTAGTCCCTATTTTATGGAAAAACAATTGTGAGAAAACTTAATATATACAACTCACAGTCACATCGTCAATACTGGAGAATTAATATAAACAACTCACATCTTCTTCATTTTCAAGTAACTTTTCAGCTTCATTTAATCTCTATTGTTTGAAAAAGAAATTGCATTAACAAACTAATATATAAAAGAGGAAAAAAGGTTTCGCCAGTCAAATTGATAAGACAATACATGTTGTGCGTACCGTGCTTTGCAAGTCACGCTCCTTTTTAGTTATTTTGAGGATTTCATGAATATTTGAGTGCCATTCATCTATACTTTTCCTATATAAAATTGAACCCATAGTTGTGAGGGCTAATGGATTCCCTTGAGCATAGCCTACGACTCTACTTGCGAGTTCTAGATAATCATTCGGAATTCTACTTGTTGGGAAGGCTTTAGAATTAGAGGTGTCAAACGGGATGGGCCGGCCCAGCACGACACGAGCCCATCCCGTTTAAATGAGGCACGGCACGATACGAGCCCAGCCCGTTTAAATGAGACACGGCATGATACGAGCACGAATATTAATGGGCCATGCTCAGTTCGGCACGAAAACTTAGGCCGAATTGGGATTAAAAAAAATAGGTCCAATGGAGGCCGGCCCATAGCCCGACATGGGCCGGGCTTGGCCCGAGCCGCTTCAAACACGGCCCAAGCCCGGCCCATTTAGCTTTTTTTTTTCCTTCTCAAAAAGTCAAAATGCAATAATTTGACATCTAATGTCATTGTTTATATGTTTTTATTTTAATCATAAACATATATTTGATGTCTTTCATTTTAGGGAAATTACTTGGGTCCTTAATTAATTAAACATATTAATTACAAATTAATTAAACAACATTGGACTTGATATCTAATCAATACATATGACATATACGCTTCTCCTATAATCAAAGCAAGACATTTCTTCACATATAAAATAATAAGTTGTTTAAAGATGAAAAGTTGAAGTGGACTCTGTGGAGTTGGACACTTTTTGCCCTCCGCCCCTTCATATTGTTTGGATGTTTGATTGATTAATGTTTTCAAATAGTTCATCATTTTTTGCCTCTAATTATATTTTTAATGTTTATAATTTGAATTATCTTGTGAAAAAAAAAATCAAGTGAAAAATATTCAAATTAAATGGGTTGGTTCTTGGGCCGGAGTATGGCACGAGCACGAGCCCAGACACGGCACGAGCCCGACCCGGCCTGTTTCAATGTGGATATGGGCTTTGGGCCGGGACGGGATCAATGATTTTATTAAATGGGCCAGCACGGAACGGCCCGATAAATTAAATGGGCCGACCGACACAGCACGAAAATGTTAAAAGCACGAGTTTAAATGGGACGAGCCGACCCGGCACGGCCCGTTTGACACCTCTATTTAGAATGGAAGAGCTCCATAGCTTCATCAAGTTCTAACTCCTTCACTTGGTAGGTGAAGTCAACTTTATGAGCAAGAAGCAAATGCTCAACCCTTGTTGGTATGATAATTCTACTGCCGGGCACCAAACCAATCAGAGCTTCAAGCTAAGTATTTTAACGGATCCAATTGATCCACATCATCTATAATTAGGAGAAGTCTTTTGTGGCGCAACCTACTCTTAATGATATTGACTCCTGAATCAACATTTGTGAGACTCGATATTTTCAGCCCGAGACTCTTATTTTGCATTGTATGTCAATGTTTTCTTAAACATTGTGTTCATTTATGTTGTTGGTCATAGCTTACAACTAAATGTCTAACAATTTCAATTTATCTCTTTTTTTTTTTTTTTAAGAATGAATTTTGAATAAAGACTTGGTGCACCCTACAGATGTCCCCAACAATAAAAGTAGACTATCTACCTGTATGTGTAAGTGTAACTAATATATACTCACTGTAACATCGCCAAGTTGGTCCTGTTTTAGAGTATCGGGGCTGATCTCATCTCCTCCAGGAGAGCCTTTGTTGGTTTCGGTTGCTTTTACTCCCTATTGTATGAAAAGCAATTGCATTAATAAATTAATATAAAATAGGTAAAATAATATGGTTATCAAATTGAATAAGACATTCATGTGTGTGTATATACAAATGTATTGTACTTACGTCGACGTGGTCAACTTCAGACTTGTCAGCTTCAGGCCTTTCAAGGCTTCCAACTTCGTTTAGTCCCTATTTTATGGAAAAACAATTGTGAGAAAACTCACTGTCACATCGTTAATACTGGTGAATTAATATATACAACTCACATCTTCTTCATCTTCAAGTAATTTTTCAGCTTCATCTAATATCTATTGTTTGAAAAAGAAATTGCATTAACAAACTAATATATAAAAAAGTCAAAAAGGTTTCTCCAGTCAAATATTGAAAAGACAATACATGTTGTGCGTACCTTGCTTTGCAAGTCATGCTCCTTTTTAGTTATTTTGAGGATTTCTTGAATATTTGAGGCAGGAGCTCTTTTGTACCTTTCTAACATAGAGTGCCATTCATCTATACTTTTCCCACATAAAAGTGAACCCATATCTATGAGGGCAAATGGATTCCCTTGAGCATAGCCTACGACTCTACTTGCGGGTTCTAGATAATCATTCGGAATTCTACTTTTTGGGAAGGCTTTAGAATGGAAGAGCTCCATAGCGTCATCAAGTTCTAACTCCTTCACTTGGTATATGAACTCAATTTTATGAGCAAGAAGCAAATGCTCATCCCTTGTTGATATGATAATTCTACTGCCGGCACCAAACCAATCAGAGCTTCCAGCTAAGTATTTCAACGGATCCAATTGATCCACATCATCAATAATTAGGAGAATCTTTTTGTCGCGCAACCTACTCTTAATGATATTGACTCCTGAATCAACATTTGTGACTCTCGGTATATTCAGCCCGAGAATGGTATAAAGAAGAGTCTTTTGTAGTTGGACTAAGCCTCCTGGTGCCTCAGAAATTTGTCTAACATTTCCCAAAAAGCAGGAAGCTTTAAACTTATGGGCAACTGAATTATAAACAGCTTTAGCAAGTGTTGTCTTACCCATTCCACCAATCCCCCATATACCTACCATGCGAACATCAGCATGTCCAACACCTAAAAGATCATTCATTTCTCGCATGCGAGAGTCTATTCCAACTAGATCGTTCGTCTCATATGTCAAATAGGCACGGTTTAATTGTCGTGAAATCTTTTCAATGATTGCATAAATAAATTTGGATTCATCATACCTGCCAGTTTAAAAACATCTTAATCAATACATGAAATAGAATTTTGCAATATAAATGTTTAAATAAGGCAAAGAACATATAATCCCACAAAAAAATGGAGGATTTGCTCGATTAAAAAGATGACCTACCTATATCTAGAAGGTTACGTTTTTCTCTAAAAAGAAGTTCTTATTAGTTTGTCCATATGGCATTCGTTGATTTTTGCCAACTTTTGAAAGATTGGGTTCAGGGTTTAGGATACAAAAATACAATTTTGCCTCTGCATTTAACAGAAAAGTTAACAAAACTAACGGCAGGACCATTTGTCCTAATGAAATTGAAGTTGAAGGACCACGGAAACCATTTTGGAAATTGAGGTACTCAAATGCAAATCGGGTCTAAGTTCAAGGACTAATAAAATGATTAACCCTTTGTTTCTTTCTAATAATTACCTTTTTTAATACAAAAATTTATATTTATTTGTAATTGTCTAAGAGAAATTCTAAATTTTTAACTATTTTTTACTTACATGAAAGCCTCATAACCATAAAAGTGGGACGTACATTTTTTCACGTAGGTCTGCATAAAATAAAATAAAAATTCACGTAGGGCAGTCCGATTAATGGAGGGGATGATTTACAGAGTTTATAGATAAGGAGAGAAGTATTTTCATTTAAATTTATCAATAGACAACATATATAGCTAATAAGTCGTTAGAAAAATACCCAAATTTGTTTAATTCCATCCCAGCCAAATCTGCTGCTTTCCTAAGAGCCGTCCTCCATCGCCCCACCTTCTCCAAATCATCCTTGTATTTGTATGCAAGGCCATCAAATGCTTCACCAAAAGTGCTGCTTTGGTGTCTTACATCTGAGGGTTCCACGTCGTAATAAATCGGCAGAACAATTTGCTGCTGTGATTTCGTACATTCAAGGATCTTAGCAAGCTCGTCCAGGCACCTAGTTGAGGAGGCATAGTTTGTAGAGAATATGATGAGAGAAATCCTTGACTTTTCAATTGCATAAAAAATCGCGTCTGATGTATCCGCACCTCCTTGCATTCGAAAGTTATCATCCGTGAAGGTGTAAATTCCCCTTTGTTCCAAACTAGTGAGCAGATGGTCTGTAAAGCTGACGCGTGTATCCGCACCTCTAAAACTAAGAAAGACATCATATATCCATTGATGGGAGGAAGGAGGATCCCATTGATTGGAGGAAGGTAATTCATATCCCCATTGACGGGTGAAAGCAGAATCATATTCCCATTGATGAGAGGAAGGAGAAGAGGAAGAGGCTGCTGGTTCAGTGGTGATATTGTAATCCATATTGTTTGATAATTGGATGCGGCTCTTGCTTAACCTCACATTTGCTCTTGACTGATAAAATCGAAGCAAATGTCAAAAAACTCTGTCAAGAGTTGGGAACTCTATCTCTATATAAAGGGTACTAATCAACTTTCTCATGGCGGCCTCTTGCTTAGTCGTAGTTTCCTGCTACCTGCAGTGAAGCTTCAGTGGAGAGTGTAAATTAAGGACACCATTGTTGAAATAATTATACCTCGCCATGTGAAATAATTATACCGCGTACCGTGTTGAAAATTGGCAACAAACCAAAGAACCATGACTTCTTTTTGTAACAAAAAGAGGAAACGAAGCCCTGTGAGCCTACCTGCAGTGAACCTTCAGTGGAAAGAGAAAATGTCAACCATTGACTTGGCCAAGTTAGCTAGATCAGATATATTCTCATTCTGCACCCAAATTCGAATTTTCCCCGTCTTAGTTTAGATTATATTAAAATAGAATATCGTTTGTATATAAAAAATAAAAACTGTGGAAAAAACGTATTACAATATACCACCAACTCATCCATAAATATTTGAGAGTACTAAAAAAGTAGTACTAGAATGGTTGACCTTCTCAGAAGATACGTAGTGCAATGAGCTGGAGTTGATGGGCTGTGGTCAGCAGTTAGAATTGGATTGGTTTAGGATACTGATATGGATGCTGACAATAGAATCACTGTGACAGGAAATTTTTCTATGTTGTCACATTCACTCTTACGTTCATTTCTTCTTTTCTTTTTCTTTCAATAATTGTAAAATTTTGTGTGGCAGGATACTATACATGCTTCACCAATTTCATAATTGTTCATTTTCCACCCCCCACAAGAATTTATTCTGAGAGGCTGGAATATCAAAATTCAAAATGTGGTCTAATTCAAGATCCCAACTTGTATGAGCCATCATTTATAAAATATATATAAATAAAAATAAAAATGATATATTAAGCAATTATACTTCAATTCTTGTACAAATCTGCTGCCATTTGGTGATTCACTATATAATAGAGCTACAGGGGATTATGATACCACCCATGGGAATGGGATGGTCAAATCCAAATTCATTTGAAAATATTAATTGTTCAGCTATTGGGTCATCTAATAAATCCTTTAGAATCATGCTCAAGCACACTCTCATATTATAGACCCTAATCTACCGTAGAATACATGAATAAGATTACAAAAAATCATGACCATTGAAAAGGCATATTCAAGGCAAACCAATACCGTTCAAACCGTCGATAGAGTCAACAACCCCAAATACCGTTGAAAAATCATGAATAAGATTACGAAATCATGACCATTGAAAAATCATGAATAAGATTACGAAAAATCATGACCATTGAATACTGAAGGCATATTCAAGGCTCAACCCGTTAGATTGGTGGACGTGTTTGAGACGAAAGTAATTATTGCTTTCAGCTGTTCCAACAACCCCAAATAAAATATCAAAGTATTTAATAGGCAATAATTCTCTTTCATAAAACCCAAAACAAAAATCACAAGTCTTTCAGTTTTACACAACAATTCTCATTTCTTATCTCTGATGGACCCAAAATCCTCCTCAACCGAAATATCAGTCGAGTTCCCGACGATCTTCAGAATCTACAAAGACGGCCGCGTCGAAAGACTTAAAGGCACCGAAACCGTCCCGCCTTCCACCGACCCGGAAACCGGGGTCCGATCGAAAGACGTCGTCCTCTCGCCCGAATCCGGACTCTCCGCCCGCATCTTCCTACCCAAACTCACAGACCCGACCCGGAAGCTCCCCCTCCTTGTTTTCATCCACGGCGGCGCTTTCGTCATCGAGTCCCCCTACTCTCCTCTATACCACAACCACGCCGCTTTGCTAACATCCGAAGCAAACGTCGTTGTCTTGTCTGTGAACTATAGGCGTGCCCCCGAGCACCCACTCCCTGTTGCGTATGAAGACTCATGGGAAGCACTCCAATGGGCCGCGGCCCATTCGAATCGTAATGGGCCCGAAATCTGGCTCAACGATTATGTTGACTTTGACCGTGTTTTCGTGGGCGGGGACAGCGCCGGGGCCACCCTTACGCACCACGTGGTGCATCGGGCCGGAGTCCATGGGCTGAGCGGGGCGAAGATAGTTGGGATGATTTTGTTTCACCCCTTTTTTGGGAACGGAAAGCCCGATAAGCTGCTAGAGGTTGTTTTTCCGGAGTGTAATGGGCTGGACGACCCGAGAGTGAACCCGGGGAAGGATCCGAAATTGGGGGAGATTGGGTGTGGGAGGGTGTTGGTTTTTGTGGCTGAGAAGGACTTTTTGAGGGACAGAGCCTGGGCTTACTATGAGGCATTGAAAAAGAGCGGGTGGGGTGGGATGGTTGAGATTTTGGAGAGTGAAGGGGAGGACCATGTGTTCCATTTGTTCAACCCAAGCTGTGACAAAGCTGTGGGTTTGGTCAAAAAGGTGGTTTGTTTCATAAATCAGGACTAGCTTGGGCTTGTGTTTAGGTGAGTTTGTAATTTCAATGACTTGTGTAATAGAATATGAGCATGTTATATTTGCAAAGCTGAATTAGTAGCACCTTTATTTTTATATGCTGGCTCAACATATTTTTTACACCATATTTGAATGAGTTTAGAGTTTAGGGTTTAAAGATTATGATTACATCATAATGGAATTCATTGAATGCTCAATATTAACATTATCACCAAAAAAATCAAAATCAAAATCAACATTTACTCTTGGTAGTCTCTCCTTCCACTTTCTTGCGGGAAGGTGTTGATATTTTTGGCTGCGGACAACCATCTGAGAGAGGCTGGGCAGATGTATTATGATGACCTGAAAAAGAGTGAGTGGGGCGGGAGTGTTGAGGTGGTGGAGCATGAGGGTGAGTGCCACGTGTTTCACTTGTTCAAACCAGAATGTGAGAAGACTAGAGAGATGGTCAAGAAATTTGGATCCTTCATCAACAAAATAAAAAATAAAGTTGGAACATCTTAATTTCATCCATTTTCTTTGGTGTGTATGATCTCATTCTCATACATGCTACAGAAAGTTAATATGTTTTCATATAATATGATCAACATGCGGTCCAATAATTTCAAGTGTCAGTATATCAATCGACTAAATTATTTGCCTAATAGTGTTTTTCTTTTGAATATTAGAAGAGATCTTAAATTTGAATATCCCTCTTTATATAATAAAATAAGAAATGTCATATGACCTTGACCTAACTTCAAGTGTAATAAGTAATTCTATTAATAGTTGAAGATTTCTGATCAATTCATGAATCTTTTAACTAAGATTCTGCTCTTGTTTTCTATCGTTACAATTGGGTTGTAGATTAATTAGTTTTGTTATCCATTGTACGCATCTTATAATATTTGTTCAATACAATATATTTTCCGACAAAAAGAAAAAAAAATTATGATCAAGCTTGAACAACACATTCATCATATCATTACTTATGGCTTTTGAACTTCATATAGTATCCAATTACATAAAATTATGAACAATGAAGAATTCATACACAAAATACACAAATGAAATAGCAAGTAACATAACAATGAATGCCATTCAACATTAGACCAAACCCACGTGTAACATAACATTTGAGAAAGAAAAAAAAAATCATTAATTTGTTTCATGAAAAAGTGCCTTTAATTAGACCTTCCTCTAGCTCCTGTATACAGACTGTTACTCATCTTCATTGGCAAGCACCTATGCTTGGAACTTGCAAGGTCAACACTGATGGGAGTCGAAATAATACTACTGGAGTGATTGGTGCTGGTGGATTATTAAGAGATGCTAATGGTGCTTGGCTCAAGGGATTTACTGGAAAATTGGGAGTGGGTTCTATCCTTGAGGCAAAATTATGGGGCATTTTCTGGGGGCTCTCTTTAGCTTGGGATGCTGGGATTCGGGTTGTGGAGATTGAGTGTGATTCCAGTGTTGCTGTGGACTTAATTAATAACCAGACTGGAGCCAACCATCCTCTCTCTAACATCATCAATTGTTGCAAACTAAAGATTCATGGTGATTGGAACTGTGTTGTCCATCATATCTACTGTGAGATGAATACTGCTGCGGATGCCTTGGCTGCAATGTGTGCTGATTTGGCTCCTGGCATTCAAATTCTTGATCTGCCTCCGACGTCTCTTATTGACACTCTGGCTGCTGATGCCACTGGCACCTCCAGACCACGCCTTCTTCTTTTGTAGTCTCTCTGTTGTTGGGCTTTTGCCACTCCTTTTTACCCCCAAAAAAAAAAAAAGTGCCTTTATTAAAGTTTAAAATAATCAATTACGCACGACCAAAAGAAGGACCAAAAGAAAAGGTCGGTCCACTCACTTTGTTTTCTTTTTAAGTTTCTGCTTTTTCTTCCTTAGATCAAAATCCACGCTAAATTGTCTTAGTCTCTGCTCCACCATCTTCTCCCTCCCACTCTCTCAAATTCCTCTCATCTCTGAAAATGGAGCCAACCAGCAATGAAATCGATCGTGAATTTCGATTTTTCAGGACATACAAAAATGGTCACGTCGAAAAGTTCTACACAACCCACAGAATCCCACCTTCTAACGACCCCATCACTGGGGTCCAATCCAAAGACATCATAATCTCATCCGAACCCGCTATTTCCGCCCGTATCTTCCTACCCAAGATCCATGATCCGACCCGGAAACTCTCCGTCCTCTTCTACATCCACGGCGGCGGGTTTTGCTTCGAGTCCGCATTCTCCCCGCTCTACCACAACCACGTTGCCTCACTGGTCACTGAAGCCCGAGTTGTTGCGGTCTCTATCGAATACGGGTTGTATCCGGATCGACCCATACCCGCTTGCTACGAAGATTCATGGGCCGCTCTCAAATGGGTCGTGTCCCATTCGGCCAGGAATGGACCTGAGCCATGGTTGAATGAGTACGCTGACTTTGACCGGCTTTTTATAAGTGGGGACAGCGCTGGAGCGAACATATCGCACCATTTGGCGGTTCGGGTCGGGCCTGATGGGTTATCGGGTGTGAAAGTTAACGGGATTGTTCTGGTGCATCCGTTCTTTGGGGGTTTGGAGGAGGATGATGAAATGTGGCTTTACATGTGTCCGGAGAACGGTGGGTTGCAGGATCGTAGACTGAAACCGCCCGCGGAGGATCTGGCAGGGATTGGGTGTGGGAGGGTGTTGATATTTTTTGCTGCTGAAGACCATCTGAGGGAGGTGGGCCAGTGGTACTATGATGAGCTGGCGAAGAGTGAGTGGGGTGGGAGTGTTGAGGTGGTGGAGCATCAAGGTGAGAGCCACGTGTTTCATCTGATGAAGCCCGATTGCGAGAAGGCTACAAATTTGATCAAGAAATTTGGTTCCTTTATTAACCAAAAGTAGGCAGGTAAAAGAAACAAGTTGAAATTTTCAACATGCATTGTAAGTTGTAATCACATCCATTTACTTTCGTCCAAAAAAAATCACATCCATTTACTTTACCTTGCTTGCTTGGTATAATGCTGTCTCTGATTCTCATACATGCTTTGTTCACTAACCAGGAACAACTATAATGTGAACTTTGGAGATAAATTTAAGAAAAATCAGACTTTACTCGAGTATTATTCAATTTTGTTTGATTAGTATGCCTAGATTCTGAACACGTCACGATTACTAAATAGATTCGATTAACACGGTTGAGTAACGAAATTCGATTACTAACATGAGTTTTTAATGACAATCCATTTATAATTTTTGCACATGACTTATTTCAGTGATACCATGTGCAAACTAAAGTAATAATTCAGTGACATTGAAGTGGTCCTTGGGACCAATCAAAGTATATGGTCCCCTTGATTATTTCCGTAAATTTTGTCGGAAATTTTGGCTTTCTTCTAAGATGATTTTCATAGGACCAGATATCTCAAGTTTTGGCTCTTGTCTCAGCCAATCAATTGCAGGCTTTGTTTGTATTCTTCTCTGTCCTTTTTGGGGATTCCAATGAATTGAAACTTCGACCAAACAAAAATAATTGCAATAATAAAAAATTATGGTAAGCGGATGCCAGGTACAACCATATAATTCTGAGATTTTTATACATGTAAAGACAATGTGGGTTCTTTTTGAGAAATTATTTGATGTATCAGTACACTCGTAACATCCGATGACATATTAATGTGGTAGTACACCCGTAACATCCCGTGACATACTAATGTGGTGTTAAACATATGCCCGATGTTAAAATGCGAGACAAATCACTATGAACTTAGGATGATGGACTGAAGTTGGCTTATCTCACGTTATTCTGGATTATTATTTAAGTTTATTTGTAACAAGTCCAGTCATTTTTCAGACCATAAAAAACATGGGTTCAACCAACCAATTGTCAAATCCAATCTGTAGAAGTCCAATATAAAGCCAAAATTGTTACATTTCCAAACTATAAAGGAACCTCTAATGTAAATTTCCATAGCCACAGAAGACATTTTCACTGGCTAGCAGAAAAATCTAGATGTTGGAGATATTGTTGTGACCTTTTATCATTTGCTGGTTGGTTGGAATGGAGAGATCGATGGCAACATGTTGTGTCCTAACCCCGTCTTTATGGCCAAAACCAAAAAGTCCCACATGCATTGGGAACCTCAAATTGAATCTGCCCTCTTCATTGTTCACACATCTCTCTCTTCCCCACAGAAAGTCCTGCAATATCCGCTTGTACTCATCCTCCTCTACCTCCATGGATGCAAGCTTGAGCAATGAAGTAGCCAAAGACTTCTCTCCCTACCTCAAAATATACAAAGATGGTAGAGTGGAGAGACTTTCAGGCACTGATATTGTTCCCACCTCGCTCGATCCACAAACCGGTGTTGAATCCAAAGACGCCGTGATCTCACCTGACACCGGGGTATCAGCCAGGCTCTACATCCCCAAAACCAAAATCACCACAAACCCAACAAAGCTTCCTCTCCTTGTGTACTTTCATGGAGGTGGCTTTTGCATGGGGTCACCTTTTTGTGCCTATTACCATAGCTATCTGACATCTTTAGTTGCTGAGACAAATGTTGTTGCTGTGTCTGTTGATTATAGGAAGGCCCCAGAGAACCCTCTGCCTCTAGGGTTGGATGATTCATGGGCTGCTCTCAATTGGGTTCAATCTCATTTTGAAGGGCAAGGCCCTGAAGAGTGGCTCAATTCATATGCTGATTTTGAAAGAGTGTTTTTTGCTGGTGACAGTGCTGGGGCAAACATTGCTCATCACATGGCCTTGAGATTGGGGCATGAAGGTTTGGTTGGTGTGAAGCTTAAAGGGATTGCTTTGGTGCATCCATATTTTTGGGGGTCAGAACCAATTGAAGGGGAGACTCATGTGGTTGAAGCGAGAGCAAGGGCAGAGGGTATATGGAGATTTGCTTGTCCAAGTACTAGTGGAGCCGATGACCCTCTTATAAACCCGGGTAAGGATCCGAAACTGGCGAAATTGGTGGCTGATAGGGTCTTGGTTTGTGTGGCTGAGCAGGATGTGCTGAGGCAAAGAGGGTGGTATTATAGTGAGCTGTTGAAGAAAAGTGAGTGGGGTGGGGCTGTGGAGGTTGTGGAGGCAAAAGAGGAGGATCATGTGTTCCATTTGAACAACCCAACTGGAGAGAATGCTGTGGCTCTGCTCAAGAAGATTGCTTCCTTCATCAATCAGGATATATAAATGCCTGAAATTGGGTTCTCTGTTTCTAAATTGATGGTAATCTCAATAAGTCTTTAGTTCTATTATAAGCAAGCATTCAACTTGAACTTGCTGTATTCATCAATTCATGCCCTGTAATTCAGAGTGATCAAACCCAATGTTTATATTGGGATCCCAATCTTGATTCATTGGGAATTTGGTACTATAATATGTACGTTTCTGTGTTTTTTTTCAAGGTTTAGAAATAAAATAGGGAAGATGATGAAAAAGTACTCAAAATGCAGGAGAACGACTTGTATGACAAAATTGGACTTTTCGAAATAGTCTTGTTAGTTGAAGGGAGAAGAGAGGCTTAGAGAATAGTTGGTTTACTATTTAGGACAATATTGTTTATGTGGAATAAAAGGCTTTTTGAAAGGGTAACAAGATAATTTTATTTTATTAAGAAGGGTACAAGGCTTTAGAATTGGATACAAGAGTTAGCTGGGAGTTAGACAAGCTATAGCTTTAGCTTTCACTTGATTACTTTTTTGTATAGGCATCAAGCCTATATATAGGAAACTTAACCGACATAGCCCAAGTTCCACCGACTTGGCTTCTTCATTTACAGCCACTAGCATATACAACTTTCTAGGCTTAACTACATTATTCTAATATAATATCTAGTTAATGTAGTCTTGCTCTAGAGAATTCCTCCATTGATATTTGTCTTTAGCCATATGTGTCTTGCATCTGGAAACTTCATCTTTCTTAGAGATTGATGAGTAGCCGACTTACATTTTCTTCAAGCTTCTAGATTTTTCTATGTATTTTTTGGTACAGATGTGCATTAATTTCAACACTCCTTCTTAATGCACATTTGTGTTACTCCAAGCATGCTTCGTAGCAGTTCGAATTTTGGTCTTGGAAGTGCCTTAGTGAAGATGTCTGCAATTTGCTCCTCTGTCTTGCAATACTTGAGCTCAACTTCTTTGTTTGCTGAGACTTCTCGTAGGAAGTGATGCTTGATGGCAATATGCTTTGTCCTGCTGTGGAATACTGGATTCTTCGCCATTGCTATAGTAGACTTATTGTCGCAAAGTATTTTAGTAGCTTTTGTTTGGCACTCTCCCATATCTTTAAATATTCTTCTGAGCCAAATAGCTTGACATGCTGAACTTGCTGCTGCTACGTACTCGGCTTCTGCTGATGATTGAGCCACTGTCTCTTGTTTCTTTGAAGACCATGAAAATATTCCTGATCCAATTGTAAATGCATAGCCTGATGTGCTTTTCATGTCATCCACTGATCCAGCCCAATCACTGTCTGTGTAGCCAAATAGTCTTGGATCTGTAGTAGGCTTATACCATATGCCATAGTCAATTGTGCCTTGCAAGTATCTTAATATTCTTTTTGTTGCTCCATAGTGTATTTGACTTGGATTTTGCATAAATCTTGATAGTAGGCTTGTCGCGTACATGATGTCAGGTCTTGTTGTTGTTAAGTATAGTAAGCTCCCAATGAGACTTCTGTAAACTGATTCATTAGCTTTTCTTGATCCATCTTTCTTTCTGAATTTCTCATTGGTGATAAGTGGAGTAGCTACAGTCTTGCACCCGTACATTTTGAACTTTTTCAAAAGATTCTCAGTGTACTTTTTCTGGCATATGAAGATTCCATCTTCTTCTTGGTTTATTTCGATGCCCAAAAAATAGTGCATCAACCCAAGGTCACTCATCTCAAATGTTTTCATCATATCTTTTTTGAACTCTTGAATTATTTCTTCATTGTTTCCTGTGTAGATGAGGTCATCCACATATAGAGAGACGATTAAGATATTGGACTTACCTTGAGTTTTGGTGTAGAGAGTGGGCTCGCTTTTGCTCCTCCTGAAGCCTGCGTTGATGAAGTATTTGTCAATGCGGCTGTTCCATGCTCGTGGTGCTTGCTTGAGTCCGTACAAGGCTTTATTTAGCTTGAGTGCTTTATCTTCTCCTCCTTGCTTCATAAATCCTTGTGGTTGCTCCACATATATTTCTTCTTCAAGCTCTCCGTTTAGAAATGCAGACTTTACGTCTAGCTGATAAATTCTCCATTTCTTTTGAGCTGCTAATGCTATCAGTGCTCTTATAGTATCAAGTCTTGCAACTGGTGCAAATGTCTCGTTATAATCTACGCCCGGCTGCTGCGAGTAGCCTTTAGCTACTAGCCTTGCCTTATGCTTTTGTATCGATCCATCAGGATTAAATTTTGTCTTATAGACCCATTTAACCCCAATGATCTCTTTGTCTTGTGGGCGATCAACGAGTTCCCATGTTTTGTTTTTCTCAATTGTTTTAATTTCTTCTTCCATAGCTTTTCTCCAGATTTCTTCTTTTACTGCAACTTCAAAACTTTCTGGTTCTATAGTTATGAAGTTGCAAGTTTCATATATATCTTGGAGTGATCTAGTTCTTTGTTGTGGAGAGCCTTCATGTTGTATAAATGGAGGAGTTGTGGGTGGTGGAGTCGTACCTGGAGTTTCTTCAATTTCCTCTCTGCACGGTTGTGTTATAGTAACACTCTTCTTTTCAACTTTTTCTTCCTCCCAGTTCCATGATGCTGATTCATCGAACTCAACATCTCGGCTTATCATGAACTTTTTAGTTCTAGGATTGTAGACTCTATAGCCTTTAGATTGGGAACTGTATCCCAGGAATATGCCTACTTCAGATTTTTCTTCTAGCTTGTGTCTTTTCTCCTTAGGAATGTGCACATAGCAAATGCATCCAAATACTTTGAGATGCTTTGCTGATGGCTTAATATTGCTCCAAGCCTCAATAGGAGTCTTATTTTGTAAAGCTTTTGTTGGACATCTATTTAGTAAGTATACTGCTGTATACACAGCTTCTGCCCAGAATGTGTTTGGTAAACCTTTTTCAAATATCATTGATCTTGCCATCTCCATGACGGTTCTATTTTTTCTTTATGAGACTCCATTTTGTTCAGGAGCATAGCCAACTGTTAGTTGATGCTCTACTCCTTCATCTTCACAAAATTTGTTGAATTCTTTAGAGGTATATTCTTTTCCTCTATCACTTCTTAGAATTTTAATATAGTGGCCACTTTGTTTTTCAACACGGGTTTTGAATTTTTTGAAGATATTAAATACTTCTGATCTTTCTCGCAGAAAATAAACCCACGTCATTCTAGTATAGTCATCTATGAACAGGATAAAATACCTGTTATTATCATGAGATGGAGTCCTCATGGGTCCACAAACGTCTGTGTGAACAAGTTCCAACAAGGCCTTGGCTCTCCAAGCCTTTCCAGATGGAAATGCTTGTCGATGTTGTTTGCCAAGTTGGCAACTTTTACAGACATCATGGATCTCTTTTATGTTTGGAAAATCTCTCATCATATTCTTTTGATAAAGAGTTTTTAGTGCATAAAAATTAAAGTGGCCAAATCTTTTATGCCATAACCATGAATCTTCTACTTCTGCTTTCATGGCTGTGGCTTTTACAAATTGCCAGTGGATAGGAAAATTTCTATTTTCCATCCTTACTTTAGTTATTATGTGATTTTTATTTATTTTATCGAATATTGTGCAGGAGTCTCCAGAAAAGTGCAGAGAGTAACCATTTTCAATCATTTGTCCAACACTTAATAGATTATGCTCCAGGCTAGGTACTAATAGAACATCTTTTATATATTTAGTTCCTTTATTAGTTTGGATAGAGATTGTACCTTTTCCTTTTGTCTCCACCAGTGTTCCATTTCCCAGTTTTACGTGGGATTTTACGGACTTGTCTATGTTGGAGAAGATGCTTTCATCTCCAGTCATGTGGTTACTACAACCGCTATCAATATACCATTTCTTGTTGGTTCCTTCTGGTGTGGCTTGATGAGCATAAAACATATGCTCGTTCTTCTCACTTTTTTCTGAGTAATTGGCTTGATAGTTCTTGGTCCGACAGTCTTTTTCTATGTGCCCAAATTTTTTACAATTTCGACATTTGGGCTTGCCACGGAACCAACAATATTTTTCTAGATGGTTTGTGTTTTTACACACCCCGCAGGGAGGATAGATTTTTCTTTCCTTTATTTCATTTTTATTTTCCCAATTCTTATTGGATTTATAATTTTCTCTTCTAGAACTTTCTCCAAATTTCCTTTCCCCTTCTTTAGTTTTCTGAGACCTTAAATTTAGTTTTGACTGAAAGGCACTTTCAACTGAATTTTCATTTCGCCTACTCAGTCTTTTCTCATAAGCTTCAAGAGAGCCCATTAGTTCTGTCACTGACAGACTAGTTAAATCTTTTGTCTGTTCAATGGCAGTAACTAAAGGATCATACTTATCAGGAAGACTTATAAGTATTTTTTCTACAATTCTTGAATCATTAATATTTTCTCCATAGGCTCTCAATTGATTGATTATTATTTTTATTTTAGCATAATAGTCTTGTGTGGTCTCAGAATCCTTCATTTTAATGTTTTCAAACTCTCTTCTCAAAGTTTGTAGTTTAACAGCACGTACCTTGACATTGCCTTGAAATTCCTCCTTTAAGGTATTTCATGCTTCCCTTGCAGTTGTGGCTCCCATGATCCTTGGAAAAATCGTATCATGCAAGGCTTGTTGCAGGGCATATAAGGCCTTTGCATCTTTTTGTTGATCCTTCTTCAGTTGCCTCAACTGTTCCACAGTTGGATTTTCTGGATTATTGAAGCCACTATCAACAATGTCCCATAAATCATGAGACATAAAATAGGTCTTCATTTTAATACTCCAGAAGTCATAGTTTTCTCCTGTGAAAATAGGAAGAGGGTCAGAGTTTTGGCTAGTGGTAGACATGATGGAGGACCAGTGAACCAACGCCCAAGATTGATCGGAACAAGCTCTGATACCACTGTTAGTTGAAGGGAGAAGAGAGGCTTAGAGAATAGTTGGTTTACTATTTAGGACAATATTGTTTATGTGGAATAAAAGGCTTTTTGAAAGGGTAACAAGATAATTTTATTTTATTAAGAAGGGTACAAGGCTTTAGAATTGGATACAAGAGTTAGCTGGGAGTTAGACAAGCTATAGCTTTAGCTTTCACTTGATTACTTTTTTGTATAGGCATCAAGCCTATATATAGGAAACTTAACCGACATAGCCCAAGTTCCACCGACTTGGCTTCTTCATTTACAGCCACTAGCATATACAACTTTCTAGGCTTAACTACATTATTCTAATATAATATCTAGTTAATGTAGTCTTGCTCTAGAGAATTCCTCCATTGATATTTGTCTTTAGCCATATGTGTCTTGCATCTGGAAACTTCATCTTTCTTAGAGATTGATGAGTAGCCGACTTACATTTTCTTCAAGCTTCTAGATTTTTCTATGTATTTTTTGGTACAGATGTGCATTAATTTCAACAAGTCTTCATTTAATTTGATTTGAAGTGAGTTGATGCATGATTTGTGGAAAATTAGTTTGTGTTTTAGATTTAGTAAACAATCATTAATCCCATCCATCCTCAAGGCAGTTTGCTTTATTTGACGAAGAAACATAGAACATAGTAGCAGTACAAGGCATAAAACAGATGAAGAAAAGAAGAAGCTGATAGAAATTACAACAATGGAAAAAATAAAACTAATTAATAAAAGAAACCATTTTTTTTAACAAGGCCACAGCATTGTCACAAGTGGGATTGAACAAATGGAACACATGGTTCTCCCCCTTTGATTCAATCACATCCACAGCCCCTTTCCATCCACTCTTCTTTAGTACCTCACTATAATGCCATCCCCTATCTTTCAAAGCATCTTTCTCAGCAACACAAACCAGCACTTTCTCACACCCCAATCCCCCGAGTTTCGGATCCTTGCCTGGGTTGAAAAGCGGGTCATCGGATCCACTAGTCGAAGGGTAAGCCAAACGCCACAAACCAACCATGTACTCTCTTACCACTGGGGGCAGAGCTTGCTCTGCCCCAATGGCTTCACTGCCCCAAAAATATGGATGCACCAACACAATCCCTTTTGGCTTAACACCACCCAACCCCTCAGAGCCTACTCTCAAGCCCACGTTGTTTGCTATGTTAGCCCCGGCACTGTCCCCAGCAATAAACACACGTTGGAAATCTACATGGCGATTTAGCCAATCTTCAGAGCCCTTTCCATCAGAATGGGAAGCAACCCATTTGAGAGAACCCCATGCATCATCGTAAGCGGCAGGCAGAGAGTGCTCTGGGGCTAGCCTATACTCAACAGAGACAGCAACAATGTTGGTCTCCGCGACTAAGGCGTTAAGGTAGTTGTGGTAAATGGGAGAAGAGGCGTGTTCGACCACGAAGCCGCCTCCATGGATGTAAACAAGAAGAGGGAGCTTTTTGTTGGGGAAGTTGGTGGTGGATTTTGTGGGGAGGTAAAGCCTGACAGATAATGCTGGTTCTTTTGAGATCACAACGTCTTTCGATTCGACGCGGGTTTGGGGATCTAAGGATGGAGGAAGGGTTGTTGTGCCTGTGAGCCGCTCAATTCGACCATCTTTGTATATTTTGATGAGAGGAGAAAAGTCATGAGCTAGTTCATTGCTCATGCTTGGATTCAATGAAGACAAGTTTATTTACTTAATGAAAATTACAAAATAATAAAAATGAGAAGAGAATACGAAACACAAGTATGGAGATTGGAAAGGGTTTCTCTTTCTAATGCAGAGAGTAAAAAAAAATTGTGTGGAGAATTCAATTTTGCTCACCACCTTATGGTGTTGCATTACAAATCGCACTCAATGTGGAGAAATTTTTGAGTGTTACGTGTCACATTATAATTAATTAGAATTAATCGTAATTAAATGTGTGGTTATGTAAGGCATGACTCCATTATTTTTAGGTAACAAGGGAGCTGAAGCCCCAAAAATAGGAAAATGAGAACTTAAAAATAGGGTGTTTCTTTCATAATAATTTGGGACTAGTGTCACTCAAATACGTAGGGGATAGGGAGGAGATAGGCAAATCGGAACAGAAGATCTCAACTCGTTATAAGACTTTAAATATCCTATTGATTTCTTTTCTTTTCAATTTTTTCTTATAAACATAGTATAGTAACAAACCAACAATCTTCCCAAATCAACAAAAAATCATATATGAAGTACATTCTTATTTCCTTACAAAATGTAAAACACTCTTGTGTTGGCATATGAAGTGACACACAAGTATCCTCCTAACTTACAGAATGGTAAACACTCTGCAGGGAAACATTATTTACAAAACTAGAGGGTACTTGCACAAAACAAATAAGAAAGAGGTGAAGCCACCAGTTATATACACCTGATTACACCGAAGATGTTTTCGCTTTGGAGACTATGGAAATCAAGATTGATGCAAGAAGGAAACAATCTTCTCAAGCATGGCCTCAGAATTCTTATTAGAGGGATTGAACAAATGGAATACATGGCCCTCCCCCTTTGTTTCAATGACCTCCACAACCCCTTTCCATCCACTCTTTTTTAGTACGTCACCATAGTACAATCCCCTATCTTTCAACGCATCTTTCCCAGCAACAAAAACCAGAACTTTCCCACACCCCAACTCCCTCAATTTCGGATCCATAGCCGGGTTGAAAAGCGGGTCATCGGGTCCAAAACTCGAAGGGTTCACAAAACGCCACAACGCAGTCATATACAAGCTCACAACTACAGGCAGAGTTGCCTCTGCCCCAACTGGCTGTGACCCCCAAAAAAATGGATGCACCAACACAATTCCATTCAGCTTAAAACCATTCAATCTCTCGGAGCCTAATGTCAGAGCCATCTGGTGTGCTATATTAGCCCCAGCGCTGTCACCAGAGAAAAACACACGCTGTGGATCTGCATATCTACTAAGCCACTCCTCGGAGCGGTTTCCACCATCAAAATGAGAAGAAACCCAATTGAGAGCAGCCCATGAATCTTGGTAAGCAATAGGCAGAGGGTGCTCTGGGGCTAGTCTGTAGTCAACAGAGACAGCAACAACGTTGGCCGCGGCGACTAGGGAGTTGAGGTAGTTGTGATATGTGGGAGAAGAGGCATGTTCAACACAGAAGCCACCTCCATGAAAGTAAACAAGAAGAGGGAGTTTACCTTGGGTTGAGTTGGTGGTGGAGTTGGTGATGGTGTTGGGGAGGTAAAGCCTTGCAGATATGCCCCTTTTTCGAGAGATTGCAACGTCTTTAGATTGAACGCCAGTTTTAGGATCAAGCGATGGAGGAACGCTTGATTTTCCTATGAGCCTCTCGATCGTCCCGTTTACATATATTTTCATGAGAGGAGAGAAATCAAAGGCAACGGCATGGCTCATGGGAGGAGATAAATCAAGGGCAACGCCCTGGCTCATGGTTGGAGCCATGGAAGAGAAGAGAACAATGAACACAATTATGGATAACATTGTAGGCATTTTTCTTTCTTGGCATGCATCTATTGGCAACATTAAGGGAAAACAATCTCTGTCATATATATAGATTTTAAGAATTTGTTGTATATATTAATAAAAGCTAATTTTACTCACTATCTTTAAATACCATGTAGTATTATCCTCCCACTTTGCGGATGGAGCAAGATGATGGACTCTCCTCCGACCCCTTTTTTGGTTGAGTCTCCTCCGACCCCTTTTTTGGTTGAGTCTCCTCCGACCCTTTTTTTGGTTGAGTCTCCTCCGACTGTTGGTTTTGAAATATCTTACTTTTATGATGACCCACCGAGTGAGATTTTAGACCTCAGTTTATCTTCTTCCCCCTTACAATTTGTGCCTGGACCACATAACTATAATTATACCCCAGAGTCTTGTACCAAGCTGCATGACTATACATCAATTCCAGACATATCATCAACCTTTGCAATGAAGAAAATTATGAAGTTGCATTGGTACAAACCTTCATGTCGACATTGCGAAGAGATGGGCAAGGCATGTAGATCAAAGATTAGTGAATATAGTCTTGCACATGTTCAGATATATGTAAAATCAAATCTGCTGTAATTTCCAATCGCTTATTTTCTTAGTCTCTTTCATGTCTTGTACCACGTAACTTATTTTGTTGCGTTGTGTCTTTCTTGGTTACATGAAACTGTTTTAGGGGAGGACGGAATATGTTGAAGCATTTGACACTTGAAAGAGTTATTTACAAAACTCGTTTAGGTTTCAGAAATTGTACGAACACCCCCTTAGATTTCAAATTGTTTTCACAAAACCCCTTATCGTTATTGTTCGTCCAAAAACTAAGGATTCATTAAAAAAAATCTTAAGCAAATGACAAATTTAACCTCAATGAATAAAAGATTTCCCATAACTTGCCACATAATAAAAGAGAGAACAAAAACAACCTTTGAGAATAGTTGAAAAGGAAGTAAAGGTTTTCTCTGTACGAATGGGTGGCGTATCAAGTTTTTCTTGCTCATCTCAATTCTCATATGTTTGGCACAATATGTATCACACCTAAGATCAGAGAATACAATTCGTCTCTTTTCTCAAATAAGAAAACAAGGTATATAAAAGCATATTGATAAAAATTGGAAGTAAAAAAATAAGGGTGCTAGAAGGAATCATAGGATCTATCTAGGCCAAAGACAAATTACTAAAGTAGTGCAGTTTGAGCCTTGAATCACTGAGTTCTTTAGTATAGATATATACAATTTTTTTGATATTGTTGATCTTGTTGCCATTGTTGTTTGGGTTCTTGAAATACAGAGAGCCAATGCGAAGAAGAAGAACTTGATTTGGTTAAACTGAATGCGTATTTCCTATATTATTTCATGTTTTTCTTTTATCTTTTAAGATAATGTGTTGTCAATGAAACCCCATTTCCGAACATAGAGATTTTGTGTTTGAGTAGCAAACTAAAACTAAAACTTGACAGTGCAGAAATTCCAAACATATCACAAGGTTGACTACCCACAACGTATCTCCGAAGATTATTTATCGTATGATCACACTACTGTTGCATATCGTTTGGGGTTATGTTGCTCGATACAAGTTATGGTTGGGGTGTCACAATAATTTACAACTTAAAAATTGGTAATTACTACTAAGGGAGATGTCAAGGGAGATGTCAAATACCAAACATCAAATTTAAATTTGATGGCTGATGTGGCAATTTGACATCCTGCATAGTTTTACTCCCCACCGATATGTCAAATTAAAATATTATTTTATTACATTAATGTTGATTTATTTATTACTTTCTTAAATGAATGTATTTTTATATTTTAGTATTAAGAGTAATTCATTAATCAAGTTAAAATACTTATAAATTAATTATAAAATGTACATAAATATAATTAAACAAAAAAAATCATCCATCTCCACGTTGGTTGATGAAAAGAACATAAAAAAGATCAACATAAATTTTCAACAGTAAAAAATTCAATAATATAGTGGTGTCAAGTGACGATAACAAAGGAAAAGAATTAAAAAGAAAAATAATAATGAAAGCATATAATGACAGCAGATACATGAAATAACAACAACAAGAAAAAAAAAGATAAGTATTAAATGAAATGATAAAGCCACAACCAGATGGGCAAAGAAATAATAAATTAATCAAAAGAGGTCTCTAGCACTTGACGGCAATTTTGACAGCAGAGGTTGGAGTAAATTTCAGCTGTTATTTTTATCCGTTAAAAGCGCCACATAGGATTTGACATCTCCTTTGGAGATGCTCTAATCACTTAGAGTTTTTATCAAAAATAGCCAAAATTTACCCCCCACTTTCAAAAATGTCAGTTTTTATAAAATCTTTCAGATATAACCAAAAACTCACATAAATAGACACAAATGCCCTTAAAAATTAAAATCCACATAAACCTAAAAAGCAAAACCCTACTACACAAATTTTGGATTCACACGCATGTCTGTATCCTTTGGTCGAACTACTGTTGAGCACGAACGTCTGTATCCTTGGTCTGAAGCAATTCCAACACTCCCAAATTCAACTTACTGATCTGTAATCCATGTAATCCCAGGTTTGTTTTTCTTTCTCTCTCTCCTTCCATCTTTGTTTTAATTCCATGGTTTTTTTATTGGCCACTTGAAATAGTTTATTCAACTTATTAATTTTGTTTGTTGGATTTGATTTGAAGATAAAGAACTTATTAATTGTATTTCTTTTTCGATTTGGATGAATAAAATATTTTCAATTTGGGTATGCTGGGATCATTGTAAGTTGAATTAGGGAGTGTTGAGGCTATACAGATGTGTTGCCCATTGGGATTGGCAAGAGAGTAGAAAGTACTTTACAATGATCCAGGCAAATCCAACCCCTAGCAAAAATAATTGGAAATTTCCTCTCTGTAAATCGGTTTCTTGTGTTTCGTGGGTGTTGTGAGTGTTTCTCCTATGGTAGACCCAAATTGCACATGATTACTGATTTGCTATTCTGACAGCAAAATATACAAATCATATATATTTGTTATTCTGACAAAAATATATATATGGTTTGAACATTGTTTTCTTAATGTGTATTGTATTATTTATTATGTTGGTTTACCTTTCAGGATAATGTCTAGTTTGACAATTTTGATTAACTACGATGGAAAGTGGGTTAACTCAACGAACAAAAATTGCAAAACTAAAGGATTACTTGTTTCAGATAAAATTACAATTGAGGAGCTTCGGAATAAGGTATATGACATTGTAAATGTGGACCGAAATGAGTATGAGATAACTATGAAAGTCATATACGATGCAATGAAAAGTGCATGGCCCGCAGAAATAGTTGATGATGATGATATGAGAGCTTTATTTTTTTGAAATTCTTTCAAGGACTTACAAGATTCCATTGTGCATTACATTGAAGCGTAAAATATTTTCTTATGGAAGTGGAAGCAATCAACCAATGCCAACGAACCTCAACTTGGGTACTCAAGCTGGTTTAGAAGACAATGATCAATATCATGATTCAGAAAATGACTTGGGAAATGCAGAAATTGAGGACTCAAAATATGAAGAGGAAAACAATACAACACAGCTAGATGAGTTGCTTTGTGAGAACATGCAATTTGAGGATATGCCACATGCAGAGGTTGATAATGTGTTCCAAGATAATGTTGAATTCAATGACTTGCCTCGTGAAAACATGGGATATATATATAAGTATATATGTACGTATGTATTTTTCAATAATACATTCGTATTCTATACATGTCTACTAGTTTTTAAAAAAGCAAACGTACAATAGTCGTATTGTACATGTACATACGCATTTCTAATGCTTAATACCCATATTTTTTACAAAATTTTCAATAATTCACATAAAGTTCACGTATTATACAAATAGTTCTCGTATATTATTGAATACCAATAATATATGTTATAAAAGTGATACTAAAACATTATACAGTGGCTTATTAATATCTACTTTGGATATGTTGAAACTAGCAAATTAATATCAATACAGTACAAACTAATGAAACTTGGAGGGTCCTCTTTTCTTTTTTTAATTTATATATTAAATAGTATAGATAGACCCTCTAGAATAGTATAGCCGTGCGGCTATATAACGATTTTTTTTTTCAAAAATAGTATAGCCGTGCGGCTATAATACGATTTTTTTTTTCAAGAATAGTATAGTGACACGTGGCGTCTAATCGCTGGAGGGTCCTCTTTTTTTTTTTTAAATAAAAATGAGTACCGCCGCTTGGCTATACTCTGTGTTTTTAACTTTTTTTTAAAAGTACAGTTGTCTTGACACGTGGCGCCTAGTGATTGTGCGCCTCTTTTTTAACATGTAAAAATAGTACAGCCGAACGGCTATACTAAGTTTTTTAATTTTTTTAACAACAGTATAGCCGAACGGCTATACTATTTTACAAACCCTTTAAGTAGCATAATATGTATTTCTCTTTTTTAATTACTTTGATTAGTAATTATGTTTTAGTTATTATTTACATTAAAGGGAAAAAAGAGAAAGAAAAATTGAATTACTATTTATTAAGTAATATAATTCATGACGTTAATTAACATATTTAATACTAATTATTCACTAAATAAATAATAATTAAAATATCATTACAAATTTAACTAATCAAATCAGTCAAATATATTATTTAATTACAAAAAATAAAATTTTAAAAAATTAATTAACCTAAACATCCTAAGTTTATATATATATATATATTTTTTTTTTAAAGACCTCTCCCGACGAAATTTCGTCGGAAGAGGTTTTTTTGTCAAGAAAAACCTAATCCGATGGATATTTGCCGGCATAGACCTATGTCGACGAAATTTCGTCGGGAGAAGTGTTATGTTACTTAAATTTTTTTTTTTATACAAATATAAAATTAGTTTCATTACTTTTGTTTTTTCCCCAACTTCTTTAATTTAATTAATATCTTATAGTCTTTTATACATATATATATATATATAAGTATATATGTACGTATGTATTTTTCAATAATACATTCGTTTTCTATACATGTCTACTAACTTTTAAAAAGCAAACGTACAATAGTCGTATTGTACATGTACATACGCATTTCTAATGCTTAATACCCATATGTTTTTCAAAATTTTCAATAATTCACACAAAGTTCACGTATTATACATATAATTCTCGTATATTATTGAATACCAATAATATATGTTATAAAAGTTATACTAAAACATTATATAGCGGCTTATTAATATATACTTTGGATATGTTGAAACTAGCGAATTAATATCAATAAAGTACAAACTAATGAAACTTGGAGGGTCCTCTTTTATTTTTTAAATTTATATATTAAATAGTATAGATAGACCTTCTAGAATAGTATAACCGTGCGCCTATACTATGATTTTTTTTCTTCAAAAATAGTATAGTGACACGTGGCGTCTAATAGCTAGAGGGTCCTTTTTAAAAAATAAAATAAAAATGAGTACATCCGGGCGGCTATACTCTGTGTTTTTAATTTTTTTTAAAAGTAGAGTTGTCTTGACACGTGGCGCCTAATGACTGGGCTCCTCTTTTTTTCACATGTAAAAATAGTACAGCCGAACGGCTATACTCAGTTTTTTTCATTTTTTTAAAAACATTAGAGCCGCACGGCTATACGATTTTACAAACCCTTTAAGTAGCATAATATGTATTTCTCTTTTTTAATTACGTTGATTAGTAATTATGTTTTAGTTATTATTTACTTAGTGAATATTAAGGGAAAACAAAGGAAAAGAAAAATTGAATTAATATTTATTAAGTAATATAATTCATGACGTTAATTAACATATTTAATACTAATTATTCACTAAATAAATAATAATTAAAATATCATTACTAATTTAACTAATCAAATCAGTCAAATATAATATTTAATTACTAAAAAAAAAATTAAAAAAATTAATTAACCTAAACATCCTAAGTTTATATATATATTTTTTTTAAACACCTTTCCCGACGAAATTTCGTCGGCAGAGGTTTTTTTGTCGGGAGAAACCTAATCCGATGGATATTTCCCGGCATAGACCTATGCCGACGAAATTTCGTCGGGAGAAGTGTTATGTTACTTAAAAAAAAAAAATTTATACAAATATAAAATTAGTTTCATTACTTTTGTTTTTTCCCCAACTTCTTTAATTTAATTAATATCTTATAGTCTTTTATACATATATATATATATATAAGTATATATGTACGTATGTATTTTTCAATAATACATTCATTTTCTATACATGTCTACTAACTTTTAAAAAGCAAACGTACAATAGTCGTATTGTACATGTACATACGCATTTCTAATGCTTAATACCCATATGTTTTTCAAAATTTTCAATAATTCACACAAAGTTCACGTATTATACATATAATTCTCGTATATTATTGAATACCAATAATATATGTTATAAAAGTTATACTAAAACATTATATAGCGGCTTATTAATATATACTTTGGATATGTTGAAACTAGCGAATTAATATCAATAAAGTACAAACTAATGAAACTTGGAGGGTCCTCTTTTATTTTTTAAATTTATATATTAAATAGTATAAATAGACCTTCTAGAATAGCATAACCGTGCGCCTATACTATGATTTTTTTTCTTCAAAAATAGTATAGTGACACGTGGCGTCTAATAGCTAGAGGGTCCTTTTTAAAAAATAAAATAAAAATGAGTACAGCCGGGCGGCTATACTCTGTGTTTTTAATTTTTTTAAAAAGTAGAGTTGTCTTGACACGTGGCGCCTAATGACTAGGCTCCTCTTTTTTTTACATGTAAAAATAGTACAGCCGAACGGCTATACTAAGTTTTTTTTTCATTTTTTTAAAAACAGGCTATACTATTTTACAAACCCTTTAAGTAGCATAATATATATTTCTCTTTTTTAATTACTTTGATTAGTAATTAAGTTTTAGTTATTATTTACTTAGTGAATATAAAAGGAAAAAAAGAAAAAGAAAAATTGAACTACTATTTATTAAGTAACATAATTCATGACGTTAATTAACATATTTAATACTAATTATTCACTAAATAAATAATAATTAAAATATCATTACAAATTTAACTAATCAAATCAGTCAAATATATTATTTAATTACAAAAAATAAAATTTTAAAAAATTAATTAACCTAAACATCCTAAGTTTATATATATATTTTTTTTTTTAAAGACCTCTCCCGACGAAATTTCGTCGCCAGAGGTTTTTTTGTCGGTAGAAACCTAATCCGATGGATATTTGCCGGCATAGACCTATGCCGACGAAATTTCGTTGGGAGAAGTGTTATGTTACTTAATTTTTTTTTTTTATACAAATATAAAATTAGTTTCATTACTTTTGTTTTTTCCCCAACTTCTTTAATTTAATTAATATCTTATAGTCTTTTATACATATATATATATATATATATATATATATAAGTATATATGTATGTATGTATTTTTCAATAATACATTTGTTTTCTATACATGTCTACTAACTTTTAAAAAGCAAACGTACAATAGTCGTATTGTACATGTACATACGCATTTCTAATGCTTAATATCCATATGTTTTTCAAAATTTTCAATAATTCACACAAAGTTCACGTATTATACATATAATTCTCGTATATTATTGAATACCAATAATATATGTTATAAAAGTTATACTAAAACATTATATAGCGGCTTATTAATATATACTTTGGATATGTTGAAACTAGCGAATTAATATCAATAAAATACAAACTAATGAAACTTGGAGGGTCCTCTTTTATTTTTTAAATTTATATATTAAATAGTATAGATAGACCTTCTAGAATAGCATAACCGTGCGCCTATACTATGATTTTTTTGCTTCAAAAATAGTATAGTGACACGTGGCGTCTAATAGCTAGAGGGTGCTTTTTAAAAAATAAAATAAAAATGAGTACAGCCGGTCGGCTATACTTTATGTTTTTAATTTTTTTAAAAAGTAGAGTTGTCTTGACACGTGGCGCCTAATGACTAGGCTCCTCTTTTTTTTACATGTAAAAATAGTACAGCCGAACGGCTATACTAAGTTTTTTTCATTTTTTTAAAAACATGCTATACTATTTTACAAACCCTTTAAGTAGCATAATATATATTTCTCTTTTTTAATTACTTTGATTAGTAATTAAGTTTTAGTTATTATTTACTTAGTGAATATAAAAGGAAAAAAAGAAAAAGAAAAAGAAAAATTGAACTACTATTTATTAAGTAATATAATTCATGACGTTAATTAACATATTTAATACTAATTATTCACTAAATAAATAATAATTAAAATATCATTACTAATTTAACTAATCAAATCAGTCAAATATATTATTTAATTACTAAAAATAAAATTTAAAAATAATTAATTAACCTAAACATCCTAAGTTTATATATATATATTTTTTTTAAACACCTCTCCCGACGAAATTTCGTCGGCAGAGGTTTTTTTGTCGGGAGAAACCTAATCCGACGAATATTTGCCGGCATAGACCTATGCCGACGTAATTTCATCGGGAGAAGTGTTTATGTTATATTTTTTATTTTTTATTTTATACAAATATAAAATTAGTTTCATTACTTTTGTTTTTTCCCCAACTTCTTTAATTTAATTAATATCTTGTAGTCTTATATATATATATGGCTTTTTATCACAAATGGTCCTTGACATTTACGAAATTATCACGAATGGTCCTTGAGGTTTTTTTGTGACACTAATAGTCCTTAACGTTTGGACTTTTTATCACAAATGGTCCCTGCCATCAAAAATTCTGTTAAGTGTCTGATGTGGAAGATAAGTGGAGCTCACATGTCCAATCACATTATGACATGTGGATTAAATAAATAAATAAATATTTTTTAATAATAAAAATCCATGTTTTTGTGCAACTTCTCATCCCCTCTCTATACTCAATCTCTCTCTCCTGATGTCCTCTCTCTCCTCCCTCTAGCCTCTCTCTCTTTCCCTCTGCCCTCGCCCTCTATTCTCTCTCCCCTTCTGCTCTCCCTCTCCCTTAAACATCCTTTGTTACTAGAACTATTCCTATCTTTTAGAACCTCCCAAACATCCTCTTCCTCAAAGTCTCCATCTCTCAAGGCCCTCCAAACTCCACTGCCCTGCCTTATTAGACCATACCTATTCTCCATTAGTGATTGCCTACCTGTCCAAAGATGACAAAAACATTTCATAGAGGTAAGAATTTTTTATGTGGATCATCTCCAGTCCAAAGAAACTGTTATACCAAAAATGAATACAAGTTGGAGAGAGAGAGAGAGAGAGAGTGGCTAAATGGTCTTTTTAATGGATTTTCATTTTAAAAAAAATATTTTTTTATTTATTTAATCCACATGTCACGATGTGATGGGACATGTGAGCTCCACTTATCTTACACATTATGCACTTAACAGAATTTCTAACAGCAGGGACCATTTGTGATAAAAAGTCCAAACGTTAAGGACTATTAGTGTCACAAAAAAACCTCAAGGACCATTCATGATAATTTCGTAAACGTCAAGGACCATTTGTGATAAAAAGTCTATATATATATATATATATATATATATATATATATATATATATATATATATATATATATATATATATGTGATGATGTTCCAACTATCAATGTGCACTCTAATGAGCCCAAGTCCAACAAACCAAATGCTCGGAACAAGGATAAAAACAATGTACATGGATCTGACATGATAGAGCTATGCAATGCAAGTGGAGATATAATTGCATGTCAAGTGTATGAGACTGAGGATATAAAAATGAAGTTGGGTCTTGATGCTATGACGAAAAATTATGAGTTCAAAGTGAAGAGATCCAATAAAGAAAGATTTGAAGTTAGTTGTGTTGATGATCGATGCATGTTGAAACTGCGTGCATCCAAGTTACGAAAATCCTCATATTTCACGGTGAAAAAATATTTGGGTTAATTACTCAAATGGTCCCCAAATTTATACACGATTTACATTTTGGGGCCTGAATTAAATTTTTCGTTCAAATGGTCCATCAACTCTATATTAATTACTCAAATGGTCCCACCGTTATATTATGTCAATATTTCCGTTAAATATGAGGGCAAATTGGTCATTATTTACCCTAAAATTTCGTTAAATTTAATAGAAAATTATACGGTGGGACCATTTGAGTAATTAATATAGAGTTGATGGACCATTTGAACGAAAAATTTAATTCAGGCCCCAAAATGTAAATCGCGTACAAATTTGGGGATCATTTGAGTAATTTACCCAAAAATATTTTACAAAACACTTGTGCTCATTGGATGTTATCCATCGCCATCATCGACAGGCAAGTAGTTCTCTTATTGGCCAATGCATAAAATCTAAGTACGAGGGTGTATCACGAGTACATAGACCCCACGACATCATGGAGGATATGCGAAAGGACATGGGTGTGAGTATAAGTTATGTGAAGGCTTGGAGTGCTAGGGAACATGCACTGGAGTTGGTTAGGGGATTGCCAGAGGAATCTTATGCGATGCTTCCATCATATTGTGCTATGTTAGAAGCCAAAAATCCTGGTACGATAACTCATATTGAAACTAACAGTAATAATCATTTTATGTATTTTTTCATGTCACTTGGACCTTGCATCAGAGGATTTCGCACTGTTATCAGGGCAGTAATTGCACTTGACGGAACACTTTTAAAAGGTAAATATCATGGGACATTGTTTGTTGCCACATGCAAGGACGGAAATAACCAAACATACCCTGTTGCATTTGGAGTTGGAGATTCAGAGAATGATGCATCTTGGAATTGGTTTTTGACAAAATTACGAGGAGCTATTGGGGATATTAATGACTTAGTTTTCATTTATGATAGACATGAAAGCATTCGTAAGGCTATCTCCACTATATTTCCGAATGCTCATCATGGGGCATGCATATTCCATATAAGTCAGAATCTTAAGAACCATTTTAAGCACGAGAAAGCGCATTCACTGTATTTTAGAGCTACTAAAGCATATCTTGTTCATGAATTTGATCGTGTTATGGTGCAAATATTTAATGTTGATTCCAAAGTGGGTGATTATCTTAATGCGGCTGGATATGAAAAGTGGGCTCATGCACACTTTAATGGGAAGTAGTACAACCTAATGACAACAAATATTGCTGAATGTCTCAACTCAATCACCAGAGATGCTCGTAAACTACCTATTACCAATTTTATGGAGTATTTAAGAATGAATATACTTCAAAAGTGGTTCCATGACCGTCGAACTAAGGCAGCCAAAATGGATTCACATTTGACCGAGTGGGCAGACAATTTGGTGCAAGAAAACAACAAGAAAGGGTTGTCATTGCAAGTATTTCAAATTCATTAAATTTTATTTTGTTGCAAGTTAAGGAATATATGCAGACATTTGACAGAGTGGGCAGACATTTTATTTTGTAGTTTGTGCTGATATTTTTATTTGTTATTTTATTTAAGGAATACATGCATGATAATATTCTACAGATCTTTTGAAGATATTTCAAATAAAATAATTGCGGAGTATTATAAATATATTTCTTATTTCTTAAATATGCAGGTTTCTCCCATTGAGGTTTACTCATTTCATGTATATGATGGATGTCGTGTTGAAGTTGTAAATTTAGAGAGGAAGTGTTGCACATGCCGAGAGTTTGATCTTGACCAACTACCATGTGCACATGCTTGTGCTGCATGTAGGCATCGACAAATTTCATGTTACCCAATGTGTTCACAATATTATACTACAAACTCATTGGTCATTACGTATGCAAAACCTATGTGGCCAGTTGGGGATCAGACAGATTGGGTGGTACCTAATGACGTACGAAATAGAATTGTCCTATCACCAATTACACGAAAAAGGTACGGCAAGCGCAAGGAAAAGAGAATCCCATCACGCGGAGAAGAGCCATCAACTCGTAAGTGTTCAAGATGTGGTTCAACTGGTCATTATCGACAAACTTGCAAGAATCCGATTGCACTTCATCCTACCTCGTAGATAGGTGTAATATTTTACTATTTAAATTTATGAATTAGTATGAGCAATGGATGAATATTTAATTTTATAATTTTCTTAAACTTTCTGGTGTAAACTTTTGAAGATGAGGAATAAAGCATGCTTTCCCTCACAATTTTTGTAGATTTGAGATGATATATAGTAGCGATGCAACGCTTTTGGTTTGGCCCATGTGAGGTTAAAATCTTTGCACATAGATTCAATACTTTGATAACATATCTTTTCATTTATCCTATCTCGACGTCTCTGCACATAGATTCAAGAGAAATAACGTCATCTGAGAAGGAAGGTGAACAACTTGTTTTATCAGCGAAGCTATAGTTCAAGCTAAAGTACGGACCCTCTCAGAGAGATTGTGGACCTCGACAGCATGGGATGTCTTTGTAGATGTTGATCCACAGACTTGTTTTTTTCCATTAGCATATTCAAACTCAACATCCTGTTTAAAATCATTAGAGAAAAGAACAATTACTTCTAATATCCAATAGTGAATTGCAGTAAGTACAGGAAATATCATATTCTTCATGGTCCCTACTGCTGAAAGGTCCAATAGCAAACTGCTAACTTGTACATGAGCTTTCTTTTTAAGTTTACATGGGTTTTAATTTTTAAGGGCATTTGTGTCTATTTATGTAAGTTTTTGGCTATATTTGAAAGATTTTATAAAAACTGGCATTTTTGAAAGTAAAGGGTAAATTTTGGCTATTTTTGATAAAAATGCCTTTTTGAGTTAAAATCTCACCCTGAATAGGTTCGATGGTCTTAACGAACCTAGTTAAGCTTTTGACAATATCGGTGCAATCCTGGCCACAGTAGTGGCCCGTACAGGTCTTACACAAAATGCGTGTTTGCAAAAGCCAATAGGCACATTTGACTGATTGGGATTTGTACGAAAAGCAAGACTTTGCATAAGCTGCTTTCCATTCTTTATATCTATAGCCACGCACCGTCCCCAAACGAAGTTACAAAATCACCTAGTTTGAAATTTGAAGTAAAAAAATGGGAGCTAATGAAAGCAGGGAAGGCTCTTGGAGCATCAAGGAAGTGTCCAATGGTGTAATTGCAGCTGCCGCTGTGGCAGGAATGGCTCTGCTGGCCTATGTTTTATATGGACTTGTTTCAGCTTCAGGGCAGAGGAGGAAGACGATGAAAGCTCCGGGCAGAGGTGACCAAATCTTAAGGGGTGATTTTCAGGCTAACCCAAAAGCTTATTTCAGAGACCTCCGCCGCAAATAGAGAGCCAGTCCCAGTGGGATGGGAGGATATTGCAGCACTTGCAACTCAGAGTTACTGCCTTTATTATATGAATAAATAAACTCTTGTAATGAGGGTCGACTTTTCTCTCTGCCCTCTCTCTTGCGTTTTGGTTTGCACCCTCTCTGTTTGAGAGTCTCCTCACCCTCTGTTGGTGATTTTGCTTGGGCTTTATGCTCATATCTGGTGGTTCTTATCCGTCCTTTTCCATAGCCAGTGTTGTTTTCCTCTTTTTTCCCCATCTCCTCTTCCTTTCCTTGTCCCAAAACTCAGATCTTGGATCGCTCCCTCCTCGGCTCGAATTCTCGCAACCTCTTCCGCTCTACTGTGTCATCCTCTTCAGATCCATGGCTCCATGTTGGCATCTGTTGGAGTGTGATTTTGGAATCTCCTTAAAGCGCTTTTGTCGCTTATCGGTCGCTGGAGGCTGTATACATCCTCCCAAGACATCTCTCCGAGTTCCTATGTTCTTTGTTCTTGGTGCTATCTTGATGGTGGAGTTGCTGGGTTACTTCGGTGCTGGTGCAGATTGGTGGTTCTCCCTCCATATGGTGGCGGCTAGGGTTTTTTTAGGTTTGTTTGTTATTTTGTTGGCCCTAGTTTGTTTGTTTTGTTGGGCTTTTGTTTGCTCTGGCGTGGGCTTTTGTTACTTTTTTCATTTTGTTGGATCTTGTTTATTGTGTGTGGTTGGGCTTTTGCCGTGGGATTGTGTTTCTGATCCTATGTCATTTGGTTATCTACCATAATTTTCTTATCTAATGAATTTCACTTTGACCATAACAAAAAAAAAGAAAAAAAAGAAGCTAGAAAGCTATTATAGCAAACCACTTAGTTTGGCATTGCTTATTTGGGGTAATAAGTGATTTTTTTTAAATTTTGAGAAGCCCAGCCTGTTTGGTAAACTATGAGAAAATCACTTATTGTTAAAAATTCATGTGAGAGAAAGCTATAAGGGAAAGCAGCTAATGAGGTGCTTTCATTTTCTGATTATGCAGGAATCAGTTTCGAAGAGGCGCTAGGTTTAATGATTATACGGGAATTAGTACCAACAACACTCTTAACAAAAAGTTTACCAAACGCCAAACTGCTTTCTTTCATAGCTGATTTCTCTCACAGCAAGTCTGACAGCGATTATTTTCACAACACAGCAATGCCAAACTGGCCCTTAGTGCTAGTTTAGCATTGCTTATTTGGGGTGATAAGTGATTTTTAAAAAAAATTGGGAAGCCCAGCCCGTTTGGTAAACTATGAGAAAATCACTTAGTGTTAAAAATTGCTGTGAGAGAAAGCTATAAGGGAAAGCAGCTAATGAGGTGCTTTCATATTCTGATTATGCAGGAATCAATTTCGAAGAGGCCCTGGGTTTGATGATTATGTGGCAATCATTTTTTGATTATACGGGAATCAATACCAACAACACTTTTAACAAAAAGTTTACCAAACGCCAAACTGCTTTCTCTCACAGCAAATCTGACAGCAATATCCTCTATTTTGTCTAATCTGAATTTTTTTATATTGTTTTCTCTTTCTCTTGCAAATCAAATATATTAAAAATAAAAGTAGAAACTCAACCCCCACCAACCTCCCAAATGTCTCTATCTGTCTCCTCCTAGCCAAATTCTCTCTCCACCTTGCTAGATGTAAAGAGCCAAAAGTTGGTTCTCCAAAATAGAGTTGGAAGGAGGATTTTCCTTCTTTTTAGCCAAAGTAGTTAGGAATGAGAGGATAGAGAGTCTGCTGGAGATGCTCTTATATCCTAGGAGGTGAGAATGACTTGTGTGGTTCACCTCTTTCTTACATTAAAGTTTGAGAGTTCAAAATATCCCCTCTTTCTCTGATAAACATGACAAAGTGCAATCTATCCAAGCCAGTCAGATCACACATACTTAAATTTACAGAAGAAAGGAAAAGAACAAAAATCATAATCATACTTGTTTGATCACCCAATCTTTTTTTGGTGCATATCATAATACCTAGCTTCTCTAAATTAGGTATAAAATGGTTTTGCAGGAAAATAAAAATAAAAATTCATATTTCACATCAGATGTTTTATTTTTTTTAAGCAAGAAACATACATAAAACATAATACAAGGCATAAAACAGATGAAGAAAAGAAGAACACAACAAAGAAGAAGAACCACTAACCTGGCTTAGAGGGTATGGTCATATTACTAAGCACACCAAAGTTTCAGGCAAATTATTCTAATTCAAGAAAGCAACAATCTTTTTCTCCATGGCCACAGCATTGTCACAAGTTGGATCTTCCAAATGGAACGAATGCCCCTCCCCCGCTGCTTCTATGACCTCCACAGCCCCATTCCACCCACTCTTTTTCAGTGTCTCACTATAATGCCATCCTCTATCTTTCAACCCATCTTTCTCAGCAACACAAACCAGCACTTTCTCACAACCCAATTTCCCCAATTTCGGATCCTTACCTGGGTTTATAAGCGGGTCGTCGGATCCACTAGTCGAAGGGCAAGCAAAACGCCACACAGCAGCCATATACTCTCTTGTAGCTGCAGGAATAGTTAACTCTTCCCCAACTGGCTCTGTGCCCCAAAAGTACGGATGCACCAAAACAATCCCAATCAACTTAACACCAACCAATTCCTCACACCCCAATTTCACAGCCATGTTGTGCGTTATATTAGCCCCAGCACTGTTCCCAGCGAAAAACACTCGTTGGAAATCTGCAAATCTATTTAGCCAATCTTCAGAGCCGTTTCCATCGGAATGGGAGGCAACCCATTTGAGAGCAGCCCATGAATCATCGTAAGCAGCCGGCAGAGGGTGCTCTGGGACAAGCCTATAGTCAACAGAGACGGCAACAACATTGGCCTCAGAGACTAAGGCGTTGAGGTAGTTGTGATGTGTGCGAGAAGATGAACTTCGAACGCAGAAGCCGCCTCCATGAAAGTAAATGAGAAGAGCGAGTTTGGTTTGGGGTGCGCTTGTGGTGGATTTTGGGATGTAAAGCCTTGCAGATACGGCTAGTTCTTGTGAGATCACAACGTCTTTTGATTGAACGCCAGTTTTGGGATCTGTTGATGGAGGAACTCTGTCTGTGTCTTTGAGTCTTTCAACTCGACCATCTTTGTATACTTTAATCATCGGAGAGAAATCATAGGCTAATTCTTCGTTGCTCATGATTTGAGTTGAACAAGGAAGAGAAGAGAGTAAGAACAAGCAACTATGGAGGCCTCTTATTTCTTCTCTGTTTTTCTTATGCAGATTGCAGAGTTCAGAGCAGGAGCAAAATTTACGGTTATGTTGGGGACTTGAAGGGCTTTAATGCACCACTTAAATTTGTTCTAACAAAACAAATTGTGTTGTAAAGAATGGGGTGGAAGGAAGGAAGAAGAAAAGAGAGATCAGTTAGCCACAAAGATTGTAAACACTAAAGTTGTAGTCCTATTATTTTACATAGTGAAAAAGTTACTACTGCTGCTCTCAGAGGACGTAGGCATGACTGAACCTCGTTAAATATTATGTCTCATTTACTTTACAACAGCTCAAAAAATTGGTTGTTGTTGGACATTTTTGTCAAAAAGGACAGACAAGACAAGTCATTTCAGATATATTGATTTTAATTTGAAGTAAATTATTAAACAAAATACTACCACGTGGTCATACTACTGTAGTATTATATAATTTCTCTTATCGTAGGAGCTACCTTTAATAAATATATATGAATAAAACTCATCTAAGTTAATATCCCCATCTCTTACTTTAAAAAAAAATAATAAATAAATAAGTTAAGATCCCCATCAATTGAAAATTCTTCTTGATTAAAACAGTTATGCCTAGAGGAAGAAGAGTTCCAAAGATTGCATCGACAAAAAAGAGAAAAAAAGAGAAACCTATGAGACCTAGAGGGATTCTTATTAGTTTTGAGCAAAACTTGTTCAAAGAAAATTGAGCAGAGATTTGATTCAAATCGTAAAACAAAAACAAAATATAAAATTGAAGTACTTATTCACATGCATGGTTATATAGGTTTAATACAATGTGTAGTTTTCTTTTTTACTGGTATTATATTTGTTCCATAATGTTAAACACTCTGTATTTGTTCCATAAGGTCTGCGTTTAATATTCTAATTATATGGTCTATGGATCTCTAATTTAGTTTTTATCTTATAAGAAATATCCTACTTGAAATGTGTATATATGTGGTTGTGAAATAATTTCGAATAGAAACTTTAGACATAATGACTTGAGGTTCCATGGGACGGCTGAGAGAGAGTTCTGGTTCTCGTGTTGCTGAGCAGGATGTGTCGAAGCAAACGGGATCGTATTGCACTGAGCAGGGGGCTGTGGAGGTCATGGAGGGCAAAGGATCCATTTGAACAAACCCATTTCCGAACACAGATATGATCATGCTATTGCTGCATATTATTGGAGTTGTGTAGCTGGATACAAGTCATGAATGGACAAATATAATCTCACATCAAGTACGTGGGCTACTGCCAATTGCACTGAGGTCTTGACCAAATTAGTGGGCCCTACAGGTCTGTTATACAAAACACGTTTTTGCAAGGGCCATGGATATACCCAGCAGGCACGTTTGACTGATCGCCAGTATATCCAAGGGGCTGAGAATGACTTGTGTGGCTCACCTTTTTCTTTCATAAAGTTTATGTTCAAAATAGCCCCTCTTTTTCTGATAAACATAACAAAGTACAACCAGCAATCTATCCAAACCATTTGATCTCTCATGCTTAATATTTACAGAAGAAAGAAAACCAACACCAACACCAATCATATTTCACATCAGATGTTTTATTTATTTAAGCAAAAACCATACATAAAGCATAATCCAAGGCATAAAACAGATGAAGAAAAGAAGAACCCAACAAAGAAGTACAACCTTCGACCAAAAAAAAAAAAAACAAAGAAGTACAACCACAAACCTGGCTTAGAGGCTATGGTCATATTACTAAGCACACCAAAGTCTCAGGCAAATTATTCTAATTCAAGAAAGCAAGAATCTTTTTCTCCAGGGCCACAGCATTGTCACAAGTTGGATCTTCCAAATGGAACACATGGCCCTCCCCCGTTGCTTCTATGAGCTCCACAACACCTTTCCACCCACTCTTTCTCAGTATCTCACTGTAATACACTCCTCTATCTTTCAAGATATCTTTCTCAGCAACAAAAACCAGCACTTTCACACAACCCAATTCCCCCAACTTCGAATCCTTACCCGGGTTGAAAAAGGGGTCATCGGATCCCCTAGTTGAAGGGTAAGTAAAACGCCACAAAGCAGAAATGAACTCTCTTCCAGCTGCAGGGGCAGTTGACTCTTCCCCAACTGGCTCTGTGCCCCAAAAGTAAGGATGCACCAACACTATCCCAATCAGATTAACACCAGCCAATCCCTCACACCCCACTTTCAAAGCCATGTTGTGTGCTAAATTACCCCCTGCACTGTCCCCAGCGAAAAACACACGCTGGAAATCTGCAAAACTGTTTAGCCAATCATCAGAGCCGTTTCCATCAGAATGGGAAGCAACCCATTTGAGAGCAGCCCATGAATCTTCGTAAGCAGCAGGCAGAGGGTGCTCTGGGGCAAGCCTATAGTCAACAGAGACTGCAACAACATTGGCCTCGGAGACTAAGGCGTTGAGGTAGTTGTGATATGTGGGAGAAGATGAACTTTCAATGCAGAAGGCGCCTCCATGGAAGTAAACGAGAAGAGGGAGTTTGGTTTGGGGTGAGCTTGTGGTGGTGGATTTTGGGATGTAAAGCCTTGCAGATATGGCTGGTTCTTGTGAGATCACAACGTCTTTTGATTGGACGCCAGTTTTGGGATCTGTTGATGGAGGAGCTATGTCTGTGCCTCTAAGTCTTTCAACTCGACCATCTTTGTATACTTTAAGCGCTGGAGAGAAATCGTAGGCTAATTCTTCATTGCTCATGATTTCGGTTGAAGAATGAAGAGAAGAGTATAAGAGCAAACAATAATGGAGGCCTCTCTCTCTCTCTCTCTCTCTCTCTCTCTCTCTCTCTCTCTCTCTCTCTCTCTCTCTCTCTCTCTCTCTCTCTCTCTCTCTCTCTCTCTCTCTCTCTCTCTCTCTCTCTCTCTCTCTCTGTATTTCTTATGCAGATAGCAGAGTGGAGAGTCGTAGCAAAATGTATGGTTGTGCGCATGGTCTTAAATATCGGAGGTATCGGAAGTATCGGAAGTCAAAAAATACGGAAATATCGCAGGAAATATCGGGATATTATCGGTATCGGAAAAAATTGAATAAAAACCACGGAAATTGTAAGAAAAACTTGGAAATTTTTATTGAAACTTTGTAGGATGTTTATTTAGTCAATTATCTATTAGTTTATCACAAAAAATTGGAAGGAAATGCATTGCATGATGGATTTAATTGATTTAAGTTGATTATATAGCAAACTGGCAAACACCGTAAGTGTAGAAATATGTAGTAATTAATGAAAGAAGATTAAACACACCATAATCATTTATATATAATGAATTACTACAATATTTTACACTTTATACATTGCATGGTAAGATACATGAGTGACTTAGTACCACATAGAGTTCCTATGAGGTTCAAAATTTTCACTATCTTCATCATCTCTATGTGTAGAGTAAGTATATTTTGAAGAGTAGTCATCAAATGATAAATCCCCAAAATAGTTTTCCATATAATTGTTAACATGCCACCCATATGGATCCGAGATTGGTTGACGTTGTCCATAAGCAAAATCATTTGAAGATTGAGTCTCGAATTCTTTCCATGTGTCACTTGATTCCATCCCAACAGGAATGGGATATGAAGGGTAGGGAAATGGTTGGTTATGAGTATAACCATAGTTACTACTTCCTACTCCAACAGAGTCCGAAGTTATAGATAACGAGTCATCTTCTTGACTTGACAATGTCCCCTTGCCTCTTTCTCTACGAGTATAGTTCTTCCCTATGGCACCAATTCCTGGTCCTGCCCGTAAAAGCAGGTGAGTGGTTGAATGGTAGGGTAAGTAATGTAAGTTGAAAAAACGTTGGTGAGTTTTATATTTTATCCATTTTGTAAACCAAGCCAGGAATCCAAAGCTAAGTTTTATATTTTATCCATTTTGTAAAAGCATGTGAGCATTCTGTCGGCTAGACATGCTTTGTTTATTAGCTCAATGAGCTACTTTTGTATTACTCTAGGAGACATGCTTTCCGTAGAGTGCCCAAATCAGTTCAATGAGCTACTTCAATTCTCTACATTTTTTGAGTTTCATATCGGGATATTATCGGGATATTATCGATAATATCTCGATATATTGACCAAATCATTCATAAAAGTGTTGAAAATATCTTTCCGATATTATCGGGATAATATCGATATATTGACGATAACTATATGGTTAGTTGTTAAAATATCGGACCCCCAAAAATCAGATATTATCGGGATAATATCGGGGATATTATCGATATTTAAGACCATGGTTGTGCGTTGAGGACTTGATGGGCTTTTATGCACCATTTAAATTAATTCTAAAAAATACAAATTGGTTGTTGTTGGACATTTTTGCCTTCCTTAATGCATCTAGTTTTGGCAAATAGAAGGACAGAGAAGTCCTTTCAGATATTTGATTTTGACGTAGAGCTTTATTTATGTCATATCAAGATTATATGAGATTGTTTGCTATCGAGTACCAAAGTTACAAACCAGCAATCTAGTTGATCTCTCATACGTAAAGAAAGACAAAGAATTCACTAATGTAGTGGTTTGGAGTAATTGCTCTCTCAGGAAAGGTTCAGGGTTCGAGTCCTAACATCCTTGTAGTATATGTGAGTTTAGTATACTATCACCATTCTCAATAATAAAAAAAAATCCTTTAAAAAAAAATTACTAAACAAAGAAAACCAACACAAATCATATCCATACTTGGAAATGAGAAGAGATCAAAATTCACAAACCAACTTTGTTTTCTTAAATGAGTACCAATTAAGTTGAAGAGGAAGACTGTCTCTCTCCCTCTAAGTTGGAATGAGGCAATCATTTCTTAATTATTTCAAACGGAACTTAAATGCTCAATGAATAAAAGATTGTAAAAGATTTCCCATGACTTGCCACATAATAAAAGAGAGAACAAAAACAACCTTTGAGAATAGTTGAAAAGGAAGTAAAGGTTTTCTCTGTACGAATGGGTGGCGTATCAAGTTTTTCTTGCTCATCTCAATTCTCATATGTTTGGCACAATATGTATCACACCTAAGATCAGAGAATACAATTGGTCTCTTTTCCCAAATAAGAAAACAAAGTATATAAAAGCATATTTATAAAAATTGGAAGTAAAAAAAAAAAGGGTGCTAGAAGGAATCATTGGATCTATCTAGGCCAAAGAAAAATTACTAAAGTAGTGCAGTTTGAGCCTTGAATCACTGAGTTCTTTAGTATAGATATATACAACTTTTTTAATATTGTTGATCTTGTTGCCATTGTTGTTTAGGTTCTTGAAATGCAGAGAGCCAATGCGAAGAAGAAGAACTTGATTTGGTTAAACTGAATGCGTATTTCCTATATTATTTCATTTTTTTCTTTTATCTTTTAAGATAATGTGTTGTCAATGTAACCCCATTTCCGAACATAGAGATTTTGTGTTTGAGTAGCAAACTAAAACTTGAAAGTTCCCCTTTGTTTAGATTTCGTATGCTTCATCAATACTTGACAATGCAGAAATTCCAAACATATCACAAGGTTGACTACCCACAACGTATCTACGGAGATTATTTATTGTATGATCACACTACTGTTGCATATCTTGGGCGTTATGTTGCTCGATACAAGTTATGGATGGGGTGTCACAAAAATTTACAACTTAAAAATAGGTAATTACTACTAATTTTACTTATGCCTTTTTGAGTTAAAATCTCACCCCAAAAAGGTTCGATGGTCTTAACGAACCTGGTTAAGCTTTTAACAATATTGGTGCAATCCTGGCCAAAGTAGTGGCCCTTATAGGTCTTACACAAAACACGTGTTTGCAAAAGCCAGTAGGCACATTTGACTGATCGCCATTAGAACATCTCCAGGAAAGTCTCCAAATTTTAGTTAAAATAGCTAGAAAGTTATTATAGCAAACCACTTAAAAGGTGTTTCCTTCAGCAATGTTTCTCAGCATGGGTTGAGAGTGAGATCTCGCCTTTTTTGGAAAGACCGTGCTCCTCCATGGTTAAGCATTCTTTTAGATAAGGATATAGCTATGGTGTAATTCATTGTTTGTTTTTGAGATGCGGTGGTACTCTTTTTCCTTGACCGGATTTTCCCCCATTGGGGGTTTTGGATGGCAATGTTTTAATGAGGCCACACTAACGCTCTCCATTCATTTGTAAACGTTATCATTGGTTGGTGCTACGGTTGAATGAATCTTTCTATTTGATCAAAAAAATAATAATAAAAAATAAAAGTAGAGACCCAACCCCACCAACCTCCCAAATGTCTCTATCTCTCTCCCTCTTTTTCTCTCTCCTCCTTGCTAGATAAAGAGCCAAAAGTTGGTTCTCCAAAATAGAGAGCCCAGTATGGAGTCTGCTTAAAGGAGGATTTTCCTTCTTTTTAGCCAAAATAGCTAGGAATGAGAGGATAGAGAGTCTGCTGGAGATGCTCTTATATCCTAGGAGGTGAGAATGATTTGTGTGGTTCACCTCTTTCTTACATTAAAGTTTGAGAGTTCAAAATATCCCCTCTTTCTCTGATAAACATGACAAAGTGCAATCTATCCAAGCAAGTCAGATCCCACATACTTAAATTTACAGAAGAAAGAAAAACAACACCAATCATAATCATACTTGTTTGATCACCCAATCTTTTTTTGGTGCATATCATAACACCTAGCTTCTCTAAATTAGGTATAAAACGGTTTTGCAGGAAAAAAAAAGAAAAAGAAATTCATATTTCACATCAGCTGTTTTATTTTTTTTAAGCAAGAAACATACATAAAACATAAAGGCATAAACCAGATGAAGAAAAGAACACAACAAAGAAGTACAACTACTAACCTGGCTTAGAGGCTATGGTCATATTACTAAGCACACCAAAGTTTCAGGCAAATTATTCTAATTCAAGAAAGCAACAATCTTTTTCTCCATGGCCACAGCATTGTCACAAGTTGGATCTTCCAAATGGAACGAATGCCCCTCCCCCGCTGCTTCTATGACCTCCACAGCCCCATTCCACCCACTCTTTTTCAGTGTCTCACTATAATGCCATCCTCTATCTTTCAACACATCTTTCTCAGCAACACAAACCAGCACTTTCTCACAACCCAATTTACCCAATTTCGGATCCTTAGCCGGGTTTATAAGCGGGTCGTCGGATCCACTAGTCGAAGGGCAGGCAAAACGCCACACACCAGCCATATACTCTCTTGCAGCTGCCGGAGTAGTTAACTCTGCCCCAACCGGCTCTGTGCCCCAAAAGTATGGATGCACCAAAACAATCCCAATCAACTTAACACCAACCAATCCCTCACACCCCAATTTCACAGCCATGTTGTGCGTTATATTAGCCCCGGCACTGTTCCCAGCGAAAAACACTCGTTGGAAATCTGCAAATCTATTTATCCAATCTTCAGAGCCGTTTCCATCGGAATGGGAGGCAACCCATTTGAGAGCAGCCCATGAATCATCATAAGCAGCCGGCAGAGGGTGCTCTGGGACAAGCCTATAGTCAACAGAGACGGCAACAACATTGGCGTCAGAGACTAAGGCGTTGAGGTAGTTGTGATGTGTGGGAGAAGATGAACTTCGAATGCAGAAGCCGCCTCCATGAAAGTAAATGAGAAGAGGGAGTTTGGTTTGGGATGCGCTTTTGGTGGTGGTGGCGGTGCTGGATTTTGGGATGTAAAGCCTTGCAGATATGGCTGGTTCTTGTGAGATCACAACGTCTTTTGATTGGACGCCAGTTTTGGGATCTGTTGATGGAGGAACTATGTCTGTGCCTCTGAGTCTTTCAACTCGACCATCTTTGTATACTTTAATCAGTGGAGAGAAATCATAGGCTAATTCTTCGTTGCTCATGATTTGAGTTGAACAAGGAAGAGAAAAGAATAAGAACAAGCAACTATGAAGGCCTCTGTCTCTTCTCTGTTTTTCTTATGCAGATTGCAGAGTTCAGAGCAGGAGCAAAATTTACGGTTATGATGTTGGGGACTTGAAGGGCTTTAATGCACCACTTAAATTTGTTCTGACAAAACAAATTGTGTTGTAAAGAATGTGATGGAGCCCACTAACTATTCATTTGAAGACTTGTTGGGTAAAGTGATGATGAAGGTGTTGTAGAAGTGGAGTCCATATATTGGAAGAAATAATTGCACATCCACAGGAGGCTTCGCCTATAAATGGACTTCCTCCCTTCATTGTAATTCGACACCAACCATTAGAGAAGAAAGTGAGAGCCCAGACAGAGAGGAAGGGAGAAAGAAAGAACAATGAAAGGAGAGAAAAGAGAGCAAAGAGAAAAATCAGTTAGCCACAAAGATTGTAAACACTAAAGATGTAGCCCTATTATTTTACATAGTAGAAAAGTTAGAGATTTTCTATTTAAACTTCACACTTCTCTTAGTTCACCCCATCTTTTAATTTAAATTTTCACAATTTCTAAGAAAACCCCACTATCTTCCCAAACTATCCTTAAATACATCCCAAACTGAAAAAATAAGAAATAAAAGAGATTTTCTATTTAAACCCCACAATTTTCTTTGTTCCCAGCAGAAAAAAAAAACAAACAAATGAAACCCCAAACCCGAAATTTAATACTTTCTAGAGTAAAAGAACAACTTTACCTCTCTCCAAGTAGAGGAGTTTGTAGAAGAGTTTGTCCTGATTTGATCCAATTTATACTTTACCTATGTCCTGATCCAATTTAAATAGGATGTAGATGAGATTGTATTTTTCTAAAACTTAATATGAAGAGTGGTGGGGTGTCTGTATAGATGTACTAGGGCTAATTATTAAGTTGGATGACCTTTTTTGTCTTTTTCCATAATAAAACTTACAGCTTAATGATTTAAGTATTGGGGTGAACAAAGAGTAGTACGAGTTTTAAATAGAAAATCTCAAAAGTTATTGTAGCTGCTCTCCGAAGACGTAGGCATGACTAAACCTCGTTAAATATTGTGTCTCATTTACTTTACATGCGGCTCAATATTTCCTCATATACCATTCATTTTACAATAAATTGGTTGTTGGACATTCTTGTCAAAAAGGACGGACAAGACAAGTAATTTCATATATATTGATTTAAATTTGAAGTAGAGTTATTAAACAAACAACTACCACATGGCCATACTAACGTAGTATTATATAATTTCTCCTATCGCAGGAGCTACCTTTGATAAATTTATGCGTAAAACTCATTTATATTAAGATCCCCATCTCCTATTTAAAAATAATTATTAAAAACAAAGTTAAGATCCCCATCAATTGAAAATTCTTCTTGATTAAAACAGTAATGGAGGGCAAAGGATCCATTTGAACAACCCTAAACCCACAAGAGGATAAACTATAAATAATCAACAGGTCACAACGTCCCCACTGTAGCTGAAGTTATCATTCCCACTGTAGGTCATGTGAAGAAATCCATCATCATCCTTATTTTCCTCATCAACTAAACCCATAGAGGCACCTGTAACATTCATTGAAAGACAAGGAGAGTTGGGAACGAAGATACTATATATATATATATATATATATATGCCTATTTTAAAAAAAGAGTTGCATGCGCATCTCACCTGTGGGAGGTACAGTGTTTTTGAAGAAGACAAATATAGGTTTTTTTTTACTTAGAAAGATCCACATCCGAACATAAGCAATAAAATCTCCAAGAAGTGCATCCTTGGGGACAAGGTACCTGCCGTCAGATAAACAAAATCTTCAATTGAGATAACGTTAATAACCAACACAAATTGAACTTGTAGTTTGACTTTGTGGTAATAACGTAAGTACGTCTAAATGCACAAATTTAACACATGAATACATCGTATCTATAATCTATGTAAGCATAAATTACATGCACACTTTAAAATGCACAACAACAAAAACACAACAGCATATATACATCTTCTGTTTTTCCTGAACGATTTCTAAACATACATATATATATATATATATATATGTGTGTGTGTGTGTGTGTGTCAAAAGCACAAACAAAAAGAGAACATTTCTATTCCATGGTATGGTAGCAATAAATCAAATCAAGATATACTTAAAAGTACAAGGGAATTGAATTGGCAACTAACTTCTTCACGTCAATCTCAGCAATATCACTCCTTGCATCCTTCTCCACAGCCACCTGCACGGAAGCTCAAATTAAAACGAAGTATAACCATCGAATGCATCCATACAAAGTAAACATATTTAATGCAGTGAAATTCTTACTGGTACCCAATCTGGGTCCGTCTCCCTCAAACGCCAAGGGTCTATATGTTTTTCAGTACTAGCCCTCAGATCCCTGAACATAAATCAAAAGCATAAGCGAAAAAGACATAATCCTATTCCACTACAGCCGTACCAAAAAAAAAAAGATAATCAAACCACAAGGGAATTGCAACTAACTTCCTCCCATCAGAGCCAGGAATTTCATTGCTTGCAGCCTTCTGCACAATCAGATGCATGAGGCTCAAGTTAGAACATAGTATATATTTCCACTGAATGACATAGCCATAGGCAGTAAAACTACTTAATTCAATGAAATTCTCACCGCATGCTTCGCCAAGTAACTAATATTCCAATAGTCTAAAAGTATAGCTCTAACCGGAGATGTTTTTATTGACGGTTTCCTGAACTTAAAAAATAAATAAATGAAAAGGCGAACAATATTCTTGTTCCATTATTGTGGCAATACGAATCAAGAGAATTAAAGCACAAGAGGAATTAGTAGCAAACTTCTTCTTCTTCTTATTAATGTCAGGAATGACACTCAGGGAAGCAGCAGCGGCAGCATTCTTCACAACCATCTGCATAAAGACTCAAATTAGAACATAAAATTCCACTGAATGCCTGCCTAGAAGGAAGTAAACATATATGATTCAGTAAAATTCTTACTGGGGCTGGATCTGAAATGTTCTCTTCTGCTCGCATCGTTTCTAAAATATCCAAAGCCAAAAGAAGAAAACAGATGAAAAGGCCATGCATGATATCGGCATATGGGTATTGCAAAACCTATATCATTAACCCAAAAAACAAAAAGACAAGAAAACAAACCCAGATGATTTTCAAGCTTGCAAGAGCTTTCGGCCATGGCGAAACTCTCACTACGACTGATCTCTGCAAATTAGAAACAACAAACAACATCGAACACCAGCCAGTAGATCAAGATATGCGTTGTGACTTGGATGGTTTTTACGAAAAGTTAACATGCAAAGGATCGATTAGGGTTTGGGGAATTGATGAATTGATTGGTTAAGAACATTAAAGAACAGAGGGTCAAAATCAATTGAAGGGGAGAAAATTATTGTAGGCAAAGAATCATAAAATATACATACGATACATAAATTTAAGGGTTTCACATTGGGGAACAGACCTGTATTGCAATTTGCAAGTTCCAACGCGAAAGGTTTTCTTTGTCATCTAGGTTTTCTTCGGCGTGTTTTATACTAACTTTCTCTGGGCTCCGTTTCATGACCTGGACTACGACCCGAGGGCCATATCCCATTATATTCTTGGGCCCTTTTTTTTTTTTTTTTTTTAAAAATTTTGTTTTGGATGATTATATATAACTAGTCCCTTGGTAAAAATATGACCATTATCTGATTTGTTTTTAATTTTTAATAAAAAAAAGTATAAATTTATCTTATTATTTATATTTGATTAATTATTTTAATTCTTAATATTTGCATTTATTAAGGAAAATTCCCTTATTAAAAAAGGACATTTCTCTTATTTTAAATGTTTCAGAAGAACGAAAAGCATTACAGGACTATTTGTGATAGGAAATTATCCAAAAGAACGAAAAGATTGCATGACTATTTGTTCAAGGAATTTGGGATGAAAAAGCTTGGTTCTTTGAAATACTTTTGCAATTATGATTTTCATTTTCAAACCACAAATGATCTCTAAGGGTTTTGAAATGAAAACTATCATGCATGCCATTGCCAGCATGTGTGGGTAGGGGTGGGTACGGTCCGGTTCTCATCTCAAATTGAAATTGGTACTACTTAGTGTAATTTTAAAAAAAATTGGCTTGTTTGGTTCTCATCGATTCTGGTTTTGAACTGTATTATTATTATTTTTTAAATACAAATGCTAACAAAAAAAATTATTATTTTGGCTTAAAAATTAACAAATGATCCAATTCATACAAAGAGAGATGTTTTGAAGTTGGACTTGGAAAAATATTAGTTATAAAATTAAAAATGGAGCATTGGATTTAAATAATTTTGTAATAAAAAAAAATTATACACAACCGATTCGGTTTGGTGCTATGTGAAATCAAATTTGAAACCAGTTTGAACCGATTCGGTCCAATTTGGACTCAGTTTGTTGACTTTTTTGGTCAACCAATTTTTTTTCCCTTTTTTTAATCCGATCTAGTTTGGTGTTCCTATTTTCCGCTCCCAATGCCCACCCATATGTGTGGTCGAGGTTAACAACACGACAAATCCAACTAAGCACACTAAATCAATATAAACCCGCACGCAACGCATGGTATGACTAACTATTAAGAAATTTTGTACGCTACTCGATGTTAAGTTAGGGGGGTTGTATTCAATTAGGATTATAAAGCGTTTAAAAAGAGGTTTTACAAGTCTGGGTGTATTCAATTCCGACTTGTACGAACTTTTAAAAAGTCCATTCAAATATGGGTGTATTCAATTAGGATTATAAAAAAGTTGAATCAAATCTAGGTGTATTCAAAAGGTCATATATTTGGAAGGATTTCATTAAGTGATAAATTTTCGTAGGTTTTAAGGGGAGAGCTATAAATAACAAAGGCCATAATAAATCCAACCTCTTCCCTAAGTATTTCATTAGACATTTTTCTCTCGCCCTAGCTTTTCTCTCTGCAACAAATGACGAATAGCTTCCTTCCTTCATCTGTGAAGGTATGCTCCCTATTTTTTCTTCGATCAATACCTCGTTGGGTTTTCTTTTTCCATGATTTTTCTTCATCGTGTTTTTCTTGTTATTAGGGTATAGTTTGGGGTTAGAGTTTATGCTCGTTACTAGGGTTTTCGTTAAACATAATTTTATTTCATGTTGTTGGAGGAAAAGATATTATGAATTTGGCTTTTTATTTCATGTTGGTACAAATCAAGTATCAGAACATCTCTTGAAATTGGATCACCATTAGATACATTGACAGCAATGCTACTATATAAAATAATTTTACTTTTTATACTTTCCATCTATTTTTTTTATTTATAATTTGTTACGTGTATTATTAACAGAGACATTGTTAGGGAGGAGTTTAATAAAGTCATGGCTTTGATGAGATCTCAAAGCAAAAAAAAAAACAAGGATGGCCACAGGCTCAAAGTTTCTGTAGAAGACGGAGGCCTACTTGAGCACTTCTTTGGCAAAGATGGCAAAAAAAGTCTCACACATGAAACATTTGAGTTTTTTTTCCTCTGGCAGTCAGCTGATCTTTTCCCATTTGTTTTTCTTCTATCTATTTCTGAATTTGAAGTCTGGAATAAAAGCCATACAAATCTTAAGAAAGTTAATTAAAAAATTATATATAAGTCTTCTGAAAGTCTATCAAGTTCTATACGAATTCTAAAGTTCCATCAAGTTCTATGAAAGTTGGCACTTAAACAAAATCTTTTTAAACGCTCTAGAATCCTAATTGAATACACCCCCCTTAGAATAGTGCTTTACTACATATAGATGGATTAGGAAAAGGAAAAGAAAAATAAGTATCAAATTAAAGATTAAAGGCCTTTTCAAGAAGCAAATAAATGCGTCTTATATCTAAAAGTCCAAATGTTGTAGTTTAGACTATATGAAAAAGAATATACAATTAAATACATAAATGATTAAAGTAATAAATATAGATGAATCAATATATATATATAGTCCAAATGTTGTAGTTTAGACTATATGAAAAAGAATTCGAATGGGCTGCACCACACACAAAGGTGTGTAAATAAACTCCATGGGGAGAGCTTTCCCTTCACCCATGCCCGGCTCGGAGAGGTGACTCCTTTGCCACCTTTTTTCTCACCAAAAAAAGAATATACAATTAAATACATAAATGATTAAAGTAATAAATATAGATGAATCAATATATATATATATATATATATATATATATATATATATGAGACGGATCCGTGGTACTATGTTTTTGATACAAGTTTTGACACAATTTTATAATATTTGGATGCAAGCACTTTCAACGGTTAAGATTACATGTGATTTCACTATTGTTTGTGCCTGATGAATCACGGCCATAAGCTGGCCGAAGGAGCCCTTTCTCTCGGCCCTGGCACTTGTTCGTAAAAACTGAAACGCAGCGTTTCGCCAGGGTACTTCGCCTTCCTAAAAGATAAAAGAAGAAATGCTAAGGCATTATCATCTCGGCCTCAAGCGCAGGCCCAGGCCCAGGCCGAACAAAATCACGGTCAAGGCATTAAAGGCAAATCATCACGTGACAGCAGGGTCCCAGGCTTCATTTAATAAAGTAGTGCCTGTTTAATGCAGCAAACCCATTGGCCACAAAGAAGCATTTAATGCATGAGGGAAGGTGGGAAGTGACTGAAGTCAGGATTTGGTGATGAGGATCAGAGTGATTAGACATGGACATTCTCACAAGAATTCTGACAGCCTGAGATATTGGTTCACCAGCTATCCAGGCCATAAATGCGTCTCCACGGCCAGAGGCTCAGAACCCACGATCAAGAGCGGCGGTCGAGATTCACCGGGATTTCTGGGGTCACACCACCATACTTCACGATCCCAAATGTCGATTGGACTGCCCACTTGCGCTAATCAGACTCCACTATGCGTAAATTCAGCCTCGATTACTCATCCAGGGACTCTTCCTATAAATACAAGACTCGAGCTACATTCAAAGGGTTCAACACCAAAGCAAAGCCTCCCACGGAGCAACTTATTTTTTCCTGTAATGCACTTTCAATATCTTTACTTGCTTTTCTAGGAGTAGTGGTAGATTGTAAGGAAAATCCATTCATCAATATATCATACGACCCTTGATTTTCAAGGCGCCGGAGCACCATCCTTGTTGTTCGTTCACTCACCCCATATATCACACGACCGTCGCTCCCTGAGCAGCGCGTCGGAGCACCGCCCAAAACCCACCACCAACACCATCACTCAACGGCCTTGTAGTTCAGGCCGTGAACCTAACAGCCGAGACCAGTTCCTCTCTCGGCTACAATCGTTTGACTAGGAAGACAGATCAAACAGGCGCACCACTTATTCATCCAACACTCATCAACACATCGACGCACGATAGATCGTGCTGGCACGCCCGCGCACAACCGCACCGCACCCAAAAGCAGGAAACCGCGTGTTAACGCACATCCCCTCGGCCCGGAACTCCAGGCCGTGAGATTTGCGCGGCAGACAACTATTTAACTTACAAATTGATGAATAATAAAATATAGAACTCCTCACTTTTCTTTTTTTGTTGTTGTTAAACTCCCCATTTTTCTAGGTAACTTTAATATGCCAATAAAAATCATTCTCTCTCCTCAATAAAATTTGCAATAAACAATAATTAATCTCATTCTTCTCAGAAACAATCCAACTTAATTCAATCAAAAAACTAGAATAAAAAAGAAAACTCATATTTCCGTGATCAAAACTGTGTTGCGGATGCCCTAACTGCGAAGAGTTATAATTTTGGTCCTGGCCTCCATGTGTTTTTTTATGCTCCGGCTTTTCTTAGTGCCATATTAGCTGCTGATGTTTGAGGTGTTGATAGACCTCGTCTAGTTTGTGTTTAGTTTCTTTTTGGTTTGGAGCTTTAGCCCCCCTATATACCAAAAAAGAAAAAAGAAAACTCATAAACTTATAATCTAACAGGTTCAGATTAAAAAGATTCACATAGCATTTTAGTTTTGTAAAATGATGAAAGTACTAGCCCTCCATGTTATTGCTGCATATTATTGGGGTTGTGTAGCTGGATACAAGTCTATGAATGGGACAAATATAATCTCACATCAAGTTGGTGGGCTACTGCCAATTGCACTGAGGTCTTGACCAAAGTAGTGGGCCCTACAGGTCTGTTATACAAAACACGTCTTTGCAAGGGCCATGGATAGACCCAGCAGGCACGTTTGACTGATCGCCATTATATCCAAGGGGCTGAGAATGACTTGTGTGGCTCACCTTTTTCTTTCACAAAGTTTATGTTCAAAATAGCCCCTCTTTTTCTGATAAACATAACAAAGTACAAACCAGCAATCTATCCAAACCATTTGATCTCTCCTGCTTAATATTCACAGAAGAAAGAAAACCGACACCAACACCAATCATAATCATACTTGTTTGTTTGGTCACCCAATCTTTCATATTTCACATCAGATGTTTTATTTATTTAAGCAAAAACCATACATAAAGCATAATCCAAGGCATAAAACAGATGAACAAAAGAAGAACCCAACAAAGAAGTACAACCACTAACATGGCTTAGAGGCTATGGTCATACTACTAAGCACACCAAAGTCTCAGGCAAATTATTCTAATTCAAGAAAGCAACAGTCTTTTTCTCCAGGGCCACAGCATTGTCACAAGTTGGATCTTCCAAATGGAACACATGGCCCTCCCCCGTTGCTTCTATGAGCTCCACAACTCCTTTCCACCCACTCTTTCTCAGTATCTCACTGTAATACACTCCTCTATCTTTCAAGATATCTTTCTCAGCAACAAAAACCAGCACTTTCACACAACCCAATTCCCCCAACTTCGAATCCTTACCTGGATTGAAAAACGGGTCATCGGATCCACTAGTCGAAGGGTAAGTAAAACGCCACAAAGCAGAAATGAACTCTCTTCCAGCTGCAGGGGCAGTTGACTCTTCCCCCCCAACTGGCTCTGTGCCCCAAAAGTAAGGATGCACCAACACAATCCCAATCAGATTAACACCACCAGCCAATCCCTCACACCCCACTTTCAAAGCCATGTTGTGTGCTAAATTACCCCCTGCACTGTCCCCAGCGAAAAACACACGCTGGAAATCTGCAAAACTGTTTAGCCAATCTGAAGAGCCGTTTCCATCAGAATGGGAAGCAACCCATTTGAGAGCAGCCCATGAATCTTCGTAAGCAGCCGGCAGAGGGTGCTCTGGGGCAAGCCTATTGTCAACAGAGACTGCAACAACATTGGCCTCGGAGACTAAGGCGTTGAGGTAGTTGTGATATGTGGGAGAAGATGTATCAGATTGAGGAAATCAACTCTGAATTTCATATACACTTTTCAGCAATTAAATACACATAGGAATAACAAACACTTGTTTGAAATCCTAAAAGATAAAACAGTTTGAAACTATCTCCTAACTCTAAGGAACAACTATTTGAATGAATACAAACTGGAGAAACTAACGGGCTAATATTATCTGTACAATGAATTCAAAATAAAGAGACTAACGGACTGGTACAAGTGGTTACAATCCTCTGATATGCCCCCTCAAGATGGAGCTCGAGATCGAAGTCCAATCTTGAATTTGAGATCCAGAAAACGAACACGATGCAGAGGCTTGGTAAGTGCATCTGCGAGCTGATCTGCGGAGGATACATGAGCAACCCGAAGGACACCGTTCTGTACCTGGTTCCTGATGAAGTGAAAGTCAACGGCAACATGTTTCATTCTGGAGTGAAACACGGGATTGGAACAGAGTTGTGTGGCTCCAACATTGTCGCAATAAATAACGGGACAGCAGGGCAGTTGAACACCAAGATCAGTGAGGAGATAGCAAAGCCAGTTGAGCTCAGCAGCTGCATTAGCTACTGACCTGTACTCAGCTTCAGTGGAAGACCTTGCAACAGATTTCTGCTTGTTAGAACTCCAGGAGACTGGAGTAGACCCAAGATAGGTGACATAAGCACTGGTGGATGAAAAATCATTCTTGTCACCTGCCCAGTCTGCGTCCGAATAGGCGTGGAGATTCAATGGGGACTGACGATGTAGTTGGAGACCTTCATTAATAGTGCCACAGAGATAACGTAAGAGACGTTTAACAAAGCTCCAATGATCGGTGGTTGGAGTGTGCATGTACTGAGCGAGTTTGTTAACCGCAAATGCAAGGTCTGGTCTTGTAATCAAGAGATATTGAAGGCTGCCAACAACTGTTCTGTACTCGGTGGGATCAGGTAAGGCAGAGCCTAACTTTAGCAACGGTGGGCTAGTCGGAATGGGAGTGAGCACAGGTTTGGCATCAGTCATATGAGTTCTAGCGAGAATGTCCAAAATGTAACGCCGTTGAGATAATAAAATACCGTGCTGATTGGGGATTACCTCCACACCCAAAAAATAAGACAGCTGGCCAAGATCCTTAATTGAAAACCGATTAGCAAGAACATCAACAAAGGAGTCAATCATCTTAGTGTTGTCTCCAGTGATGATTAAGTCATCCACATAGACAAGTAGATACATACGATGGCCAGCAATAGTGAGAACAAATAGAGAGGTATCTGCATGGGAATTTTTGAAGCCAGAATAAAGAAGAAAAGTGCGAAGTTCATGATACCATGCTCTCGGTGCTTGTTTGAGGCCATAGATGGCTTTTCGAAGTTTGCAGACATAAGATGGATGATCTTGATCAACAAAACCTGGGGGTTGTTGCATGTGGACGTGCTCGGAGAGGTGGCCTTGGAGGAAGGCATTGTTGACATCAAGTTGACGCAAAGACCAACCCCGAGATACAGCAAGACTGAGGACAACACGAACTGTTGTTGGTTTGACAACAGGGCTGAAAGTGTCTAGATAATCGACGCCTGGTCTTTGATGAAAGCCTTTTGCGACCAAACGTGCTTTGAACCTGTCAATAGAGCCATCAGAGTTACGTTTAATTCTAAAAACCCATTTACATCCAACTACATTTTGTGTAGAATCAGGTGGAACAAGTTCCCATGTCCCGTTTCTAACTAAAGCATCACACTCATCAGACATGGCTTTACGCCACTTTGGATCTTTAAGGGCAGTAGACACGGTGGTTGGTTCAAGGTCGTTGGATTTTGAGAGTTGAGTAAGAAGGTTCATTTTAGTGATGGGTTTATGAATGTGGTTCTTGGCTCGGGTGGTCATTGAGTGAGTTGGAAGGGGATGAGGGTCAGGTGGGTTAGGAGGTGACGTTGGGATTTGTGGTGAGGGGGTTGAATTGGTTGAGGATGTCAAGGAGGGTTGGTGTGAGTGGGGGGGCTGGTTTGTGTTGGGGAATGGAACCTGTACTGGAGTGGATGTTGGGGCTTCATTTAGAGGTTGCTGAGAGACGATGACTTCAGATGGCATAGTGAGTGGCGGCTGGGAAGAGGGTGAGAGAATTGTAATTGGGGCAGGAATCCAAGTGGCAATGGGGTTGAGATGACGACTAGAGGACGGACTAGACAGTGAAGAGTAAGGAAACTGTGATTCAACAAATTTGACATGTCGTGAGACATAAATTTTGGAGGTTGAAGGATCAAGACAGTAGTATGCACTTTGAGTGAGAGAGTACCCAAGGAAAACACACGGCTTGGACCGTGACTCAAGTTTGTGTGAGGTGTAAGGTTTGAGCCAAGGGTAGCATAAGCAACCAAAGACCTTTAATTTCGAGTAGTTTGGGACTGTCTGAAAGATTTTGTGGTAGGGGGAGGAGAGATTTAAAGTGGGAGTGGGCATTCTGTTGATGAGGTAGACGGCTGTGGCAAAGGCATAGGTCCAGTAGGAGATTGGTAAAGAAGCATGAGTGAGGAGGGCAAGGCCGGTTTCAACGATGTGGAGGTGCCTCCTTTCGGAGTAACCATTGTGTTCAGGTGTATGAGGGGGGGTGGTGAGATGAGAGATACCATTGGTGGAAAGAAAATTAGAAAGGGAAATGTACTCACCACCATTGTCAGAGTAGAGTGTTTTGATGGTGGAATGGAAGTGTTTTTCTACAATGGCTTTGAATCTTATGAAGACTTCTTTGACATCAGATTTGTTTTTGAGTGGGTAAAACCAGATATATTTAGTGAAATGATCAATGAAGATTACATAATATTTAAAGCCATTATGTGAGTAAATTGGAGATGTCCAGACATCTGAAAATATAATTTCAAGAGGTTGAGTAGAGACAATTGCAGAGCTGGAGAAAGGCAATTTGTGGCTTTTATTGCAAAGACACGCATTACATGAAAAATCAGATGACAAAGAGGAAGAGACGCCTAAGCAATTGCTAGAAACAATATGTTTGAGAATTGGAAAAGCAGGATGTCCTAAGCGATGGTGCCAGTCTAGGGACGAGGTCTTTGTTGCAGAGAAGGCAATTAAAGGGGAGGAGGTTGGCCACTCATATACACCATCTTTAGTCTGACCCTTGAGCACTGTTACCCCGGTCTGAAGTTCCTTCACAAGAAAAGTTGATGGTAAGAACTCAATGGAAACATTGTTAGAAGTGCAAAACTGTGAAATAGAAATCAGGTTCTTTTTCATAGTTGGAACACATAGAACATTGTTTAATGTAAAATTATTGTGGGGAGTTTTGAGAGAGGTGGAACCAGTGTGGGTGATGGCAAGGTTAGAGCCATCTCCGATCATGATGTCATCAGTGCCCATGTAGGGAGCATGCAGGGAGAGGTTGTTGAGATCAGACGTGACATGGTGTGATGCACCACTGTCCAGAAGCCAGGATGATGAGGTGGAAGGATGGGTGGCAAGATGAGCTTGTGGTTGCCATGGTGTGCCTTGTTGGGAAGAGCTGGAGGAGGGGGGAGTGTGAACTGGTATGAGCCGAAATGATGGACACCGTTTGGCAGTGTGACCTTGAGTCCTGCAAATTTGGCAGTAGCCAAGGTATGGCCTGGGAGGAGGACGAGTGCCCTGTGATGGATTTGGAGTTGCAGCAGGTGGGCGGTTGGTGGAGTTGGAGGATGGGCGCCAATTGGTGGTGGTGTTGCCTTGTGGTGGAGAAGGACGCCAGTTTCTGGTGTTGGTTCTGGATGTGGGATTTGCAGTAGCTGGAAAATGGTGTGGCTCAGGTGGGATGCTTTGAAGGGAGGCTTCAAAATTGAGGAGTTTTTCGTGAAGTTCTTCAAAGGTGATAGAGGTGTCTCTTGCTTGGACCGCGCGGACTAACTCTTTGTACTCATCACCGAGGCCATCGAGGATTTTGTCTGTGATTTCTTCTTCATCAAGGGAGGCGCCAAGAAGAGCAAGATCGTCGGCTCGAGTTTTGATGGATTGCATAAACTCAGTGATGCTAAGGGAGCCTTTGGTGGTGTATTTGAGTTGGTGTTTGATTTGTTTGATGCGACCACGAGAGGGTTTAGCATAAGTGTTGGCTAGAGTTGTCCAGGCTTGTTTAGAGGTTTGGGCTTGAGCTATGAAGGAGATAATGGTGGGTGAAAGGGAGCCAATAATGGCGTTGAGAATCAGTTGATCCTGTCGGATCCATAAACTGTAGCTGGGATTGGGTCTGGTGGTATTTTCTTGGGTCAAGGTGGCTGGAGGACATGGTTTGGAGCCATCAATATAGCCAAGAAGATCATAGCCAATGAAGAGGGATTGGAATTGTAGTTTCCAGGAAAGGTAATTGGTAGAGGTAAGTTTGAGAGGAGCTTGAGCAGCAACGTTGATGCTGATGAGAGTTTGATGTGTTGCATTGGTGTTTAGGATGGTTGCAGGTGCAGACTCGGTGGCCATGAGTGCTGAAGAACAGGGGAGACGATGAGAAATGGATCGGCTTAGACTACTGATACCATATCAGATTGAGGAAATCAACTCTGAATTTCATATACACTTTTCAGCAATTAAATACACATAGGAATAACAAACACTTGTTTGAAATCCTAAAAGATAAAACAGTTTGAAACTATCTCCTAACTCTAAGGAACAACTATTTGAATGAATACAAACTGGAGAAACTAACGGGCTAATATTATCTGTACAATGAATTCAAAATAAAGAGACTAACGGACTGGTACAAGTGGTTACAATCCTCTGATAAGATGAACTTTCAATGCAGAAGCCGCCTCCATGGAAGTAAATGAGAAGAGGGAGTTTGGTTTGGGGTGAGCTTGTGGTGGTGGATTTTGGGATGTAAAGCCTTGCAGATATGGCTGGTTCTTGTGAGATCACAACGTCTTTTGATTGGACGCCAGTTTTGGGATCTGTTGATGGAGGAGCTATGTCTGTGCCTATAAGTCTTTCAACTCGACCATCTTTGTATACTTTAAGCATTGGAGAGAAATCGTAGGCTAATTCTTCATTGCTCATGATTTCGGTTGAAGAATGAAGAGAAGAGTATAAGAGCAAACAATAATGGAGGCCTCTCTCTCTCTCTTCTATGTATTTCTTATGCAGATAGCAGAGTGGAGAGTGGGAGCAAAATTTATGGTTGTGCGTTGAGGACTTGATGGGCTTTTATGCACCATTTAAATTAATTCTAAAAAATACAAATTGGTTGTTGTTGGACATTTTTGCCTTCCTTAATGCATCTAGTTTTGGCAAATAGAAGGACAGACAAGTCCTTTCAAATATTTGATTTTGACGTAGAATTACAAAATAATTCTACTTTATTTATGTCATATCAAGATTATATGGGATGGTTTGGAGCAATTGCTCTCTCAAGAAAGGTTCAGGGTTCGAGTCCTAACATCCTTGTAGTGTGTGTGAGTTTAGTATACTATCGCTCATCTCAATAGAAAAAGTCCTTTAAAAAAAATTACTAAACAAAGAAAACCAACACAAATCATATCCATACTTGGAAATGGGAAGAGATCAAAATTCACAAACCAACATTTTTAAAAAAATTAGTACAAATTAAGTTGAAGAAGAAGACCGTCTCTCTCCCTCTAAGTTGGAATGAGGCAATCATTTCGTAATTATTTCAAAGGGAACTTAAATGCTCCAATTCAGGGACGGACCTTTAGTTTGGCAAACCTGGGCTAGGGGGCGGGGGGGGGGGCCACACAAAAAAAATCCTAGCTCACCCAATTTAAATAACCAACCTCATCTAGTTGGGGTGTGGGGGAACTCACACACAACACAACAAAAGAAAAAAAAAAGACAAAATAAAATAACTCACACACATCATGTAGGAAAGAAAAAAAAAAAAAAAAAAAAAAGAAGAAGCACCACCCTACCCTCGCATGTAGAGAAAGAAAAACCCTCTTGCAAGAGCAGCTTTTTAATCATATCCTTGGGGAAACAGAGCAACACCTTATCCTTACCCATGAGGTTCCAACATTTGATCCTTAATTGACCTAGGAGTTGTTCCCGGGCATCCTAAAAAAAAAAGGTTATTATACATCCCAATCCAATCCCTTGGAAAGAAAAAGGTAGCACCGAAAAAAGGAAAGAGCGAACTGCTCTTTTCGCTTTTCCAATAATCACACAGCGGAACTCTTCTTTCATGAATATCATACCACGTTTTCTTGGGTGGACGCTTAAACTATGTGCATAAGGAGGGCAACTGGGAATCTTACAACAGAAACTCATTTGGTTTAGGTGGCAATTGATGATGTGGCTGCCGGTGAGGTGAGGAGGGGAGGTTGGTTTGGTTGTCATGGGAACGGGTGGGGTGGGTAGTCTGGAGGTTGTTTGCTAGGCTCTTTTATTTATTTATTCTAATTTTCTGTTTTTATTTTTACTTTTATTTTCTTGACTTAAAAGTGTTAACTTAGAGTTAAGTTCTTAAAAATCGTTTTACAATGGGGTAAATTTGCCTTTAAAATTTTGAAGATAAGGTGGGTGGGAAAATAAGACAAGGAGATGGGAATAGCAGCATTGCCCTCCATTAGGAAGGGATTGGTCATTTTAGTTTTTTGAGTATCAAAACCAAATTCGATAATTTAACAGTTCACGTATATATATATTTTAAATCTAAATAAACTTCCTCAGCAGCACACCAAAACAAATTCATGGCTGATGTTGTGAAAGGAAAAAAAAACCAAAATCAAAGAAACGAATGCTGAAAAATACTATATTTCATTGGTGTCCGATGGTAGTAAAATTCATGAGTTCATGCGTATAATACTTACCATAAGTTTTTCTTTTTTCTTTAAAACTCCCATGTGAATTTTGATCTCTTCCCATTTCCAGAAAAAAGATAACCCAATGTTAAACACTATGTATTGACATGTGACAGTTTGGCATCTTATTATGCAGAACTTGCACAATTTCACTTTACATCCAGTAGTAGGTATGAAATCTTTGAAACAAATCTACCCTAAATTAGGCATAAATGCATTTCTTGATTTTGCAGGACAAAAAATATAGTTCCATATTTAACATCGGAATGTTTTATTTATTCAAGAAACATATATAAAATAAAACATACAACAATGGAAAACCACAAATCTCTAACTACACCCAAGTTTCAGGCAAATTATTCTAATTCAAGAAAGCAACAATCTTTTTCTCCATGGCCACAGCATTGTCACAAGTGGGATTGATACAATGGAACACATGCCCCTCCCCCTCTGCTTCTATGACCTCCACATCCCCATTCCACCCACTCCTTTTCAGTGTCTCACTGTAATGCCATCCTCTATCTTTCAACACATCTTTCTCAGCAACAAAAACCAGCACTTTCACACAACCCAATTGCTTCAATTTTGGATCCTTACCCGGGTTTAAAAGCGGGTCGTCGGATCCACTAGTCGAAGTGCAAGCAAAACTCCAAATTCCAGCCATATACTCTCTTGCAGCTGCAGGAGTAGTTAACTCTGCCCCAACTGGCTCTGTGCCCCAAAAGTATGGATGCACCAAAACAATCCCAATCAACTTAACACCAACCAATCCCTCACACCCCAATTTCACAGCCATGTTGTGTGTTATATTAGCCCCAGCGCTGTCCCCAGCGAAAAACACACGATGGAAATCTGCAAATCTATTTAGCCAATCTTCAGAGCCGTTTCCATCAGAATGGGAAGCAACCCATTTGAGAGCAGCCCATGAATCATCATAAGCAGCTGGCAGAGGGTGCTCTGGGGCAAGCCTATAGTCAACAGAGACAGCCACAACATTGGCCTCAGAGACTAAGGCATTGAGGTAGCTGTGATATGTGGGAGAAGATGAACTTCCAATGCAGAAGCCGCCTCCATGAAAGTAAATGAGAAGAGGGAGTTTGGTTTGGGGTGCGCTTGTGGTGGTGGTGGCGGTGGTGGATTTTGGGATGTAAAGCCTTGCAGATACGGCTGGTTCTTGTGAGATCACAAAGTCTTTTGATTGGACGCCAGTTTTGGGATCTGTTGATGGAGGAACTACGTCTGTGCCTTTGAGTCTTTCAACTCGTCCATCTTTGTATACTTTAATTATTGGGGAGAAATCATAGGCTAATTCTTCGTTGCTCATGACTTGGGTTGAAGAAGGAATAGAAGAGAATAAGAACAAACAACTATGGAGGCCTCTTTCTCTTCTCTGTCTTTCTTATGCCGATAGCAGAGTGCAGAGTAGGAGCAACATTGATTGTTAGGTCGTTGACTTGGTTGTTATTGGACATTTTTGCCTTCCTTCGGGTCAGGTTCGGTAGTTATAAGGTTGGATCCACTGGTAACTGATTTGGTCAAGAAGTCACTCATTTCATTTGTAGCATTGGCTAAGGGAGTAGGTTTGATTGTTAGAAGGGGCAGGTTGGGAGTTCGACGGGTCTGGAATAACACTATTTTGATATCCCGTCCAATTATGGCATGTCATACATGATAAAGTTTCTACATAACAAAGCAGTATTATACAAGTTTTTCTACAGGTCCAGGGTCCATGAAGAAGGGGGTGGGGACACAACACATATGTGGGTATTAATGCCATGTGTGCGAGTCTGACAGTGATTGGAGTGTGGTCAAGGGGTAATAGGTTGGTCCCCTTACTTAGGGTCGCAAGACACTTATCATAATTTCAATTTTAACTAAGTTCAGTTATAATGTAACTTTGAAGAAACAGATACTTATGTGGAACTTTGAAATGGAATTTTTCTTGTGGTTAAATTGTGAAAGTGCATGTTGTGAAGAGTATGCAACATTTTCGATGAATTTTTTGTCAATTTTGGGTTTCGAGGTCTCAAGGCTAATTCGAGGGTCTTAAGATTGAGTTTATGACCAAACATCATAGTCAAGCAACCGGGTCCAAGTCAGAAGGTTCCATATATCGGTTAGGACTAGAGTTCGATGTATGTGTGATGATTTAGAATTGGTTTTTTTGTTGTTGTCAAATGACGATTTAGAACTTGTGGATGCGAAAGGAGGGTAAAAAAATGAAACCAAAACTAGAAAATGAGGGCCCATTTGGTATTCTACTTGGATCCAATTTTATAAACTAAAAAACAAATTTGCCCCAAAAACTTGTTTGGTAAGCCCATTTTTAAAAACCAAACCCAAAAAAAATTCAAAGACACCCATATTATTAAGAGCAAAAAAAATGAGGTTTTATACTCTCTCTCTCTCTCTCTCTCTCTCTCGGGTTAGTCTTTGCAAACCAATAACCACCAAAACCACCGAAGTGTTGGAGTCATTACGCAACACAAATCATGCCTCACCTCTCACCTATTTTTCCTTTTCTTTTGTTAATTTCAATTTAGGGATTAGGGTTTCTGATTTTTTTAATTTCAATTTTTTGTAGATCTTAAAAATAGTTTGTAGTTCAATACTAAACAAGTTTTTAGATCTTAAAATCATTATTTGAAAACTCATGCTTTTAAAAAGAATCATAGTTTTTTAATTTCCTTTTTAGTAGGATGCCAATCAGGGCTTGACCTTTTTAGGATGTTTTCAAAATCCACCAATACTCACGTAATAGTGTATTGCCAAGTAATGTAATTGGATTAGTCCAAGTCTTTGGTGTGCTCACAAGTGATTCAGTTCAAGCCCCATAATACACTAATAATTAATATTTATTAAAAATCTGGAATCTAAAATTACCTTAAAATTAAAAAAATTACTTGGATTTTTGTAAAAAAAAAAAAGATTAAATACTCGTGATCGACTTAGAAGCTTTTCTAATTTATCCAATATTTGTCCCTTTTGTCAACAACATCCTGAAACATATAATCATTTATTTGCTAATTGTTCCTATACTTCACAACTTTTGGAATCAACTTTCTCCTTTAGGCCTTAAAGCAACTACTAATAATCATGACAGTATTGGTTGGCTTTGCTGAAATTGGTCTAATTTTTCTTCTCTTCTATTAGATGTAAGTTCCTGTGTAGTTTTTATTAAAAAAAACAAACAAACAAAACAAAACAAAACTCACCCATATTCACTTTTTTGGTCTTCAAAACAAAACTCACCCATATTTTTCAAAATGAAGACATAACAAAGTAACAACCCAAGCAATCTATGGAAAGCCAGTTGATCTCTCATACTTAATATTTTACAGAAGAAAGAAAACCAACACAAAACATATTCATACTTGTTTGATCATCCAATGCTAAACAATCTGTATTGACATTTGAAGTAATGGTACTTGCACAATTTCACTTTAAATCCAGTAAAAGGTATAGTCTTTGAAACAGAATCTTTTATTTCAACCAAGAAACATACAAGGGATGAAATCATGAAACAGATGAAGAAAAGAAACCAAAACCACAAACCTAGCTCATAGGGTATATGGTCATATTACTAAGTACCCCCAAGTTTCAGAAAAAAAATTATTCTAGTTCAAGAAAGAAACAATCTTTTTCTGCAAGGCCACAGCGTTGTCACAAATTGGATCGAACAAATGGAACACATGGGCCTCCCCCTTTGCTTCTACGACCTCCATGGCACCATTCCACCCACTCTTTTTCAGTATCTCACTATAATGCCATCCTCTATCTTTCAACCCATCTTTCTCAGCAACACAAACCAGCACTTTCTCACAACCCAATTTCCCCAATTTCGGATCCTTAGCCGGGTTTATAAGCGGATCGTCGGATCCACTAGTCGAAGGGCAAGCAAAACGCCACACACCAGCCATATACTCTTTTGTAGCTGCAGGTGTAGTTAACTCTGCCCCAACTGGCTCCGTGCCCCAAAAGTAAGGATGCACCAAAACAATCCCAACCAGCTTAACACCAACCAATCTCTCACACCCCAATTTCAAAGCCATGTTGTGTGATATATTAGCACCAGCGCTGTCCCCAGCGAAAAACACACGTTGTAAATCTGCAAATCTATTTAGCCATTCTTCAGAGCCGTTTCCATCAAAATGGGAAGCAACCCATTTGATAGCAGCCCATGAATCATCGTAAGCAGCCGGCAGAGGGTGCTCTGGAGCAAGCCTATAGTCAACAGAGACTGCAACAACATTGGCCTCAGAGACTAAGGTGTTGACATAGCTGTGATATGCTGGAGAAAATGGACTTTCAATGCAGAAGCCGCCTCCATGAAAGTAAATGAGAAGAGGGAGTTTGGTTTGGGGTGAGTCTGTGGTGGTTTTGGGGTTGTAAATTCTTGCAGATATAGCTGGTTCTTGTGATATCACGACGTCCTTTGATTGGACGCCATTTTCTGGCTGTGTTGATGGAGGAACTCTGTCTGTTCCTGCGAGTCTCTCAACTCGACCATCTTTGTATACTTTAATCATTGGAGAGAAATCATGGGCTAATTCTTCGTTGCTCATGGTTTGGATTGGAGAAAGAAAATAAGAGAATAACAACAAACAACTATAGAGGCTTCTCTCTCTCTCTCTCTCTTTCTTATGAAGAGTAGCAGCAAAATTTGTTTTGTGTTTATGCTGGCGCCTTGGTGGGTTTTAATAGAGAAATTTTTGTTTTGGTGCTGAAAACGCTCCCGCTGTAAAACCCGTCCACTTGTTATGATACGGGGAGGGGATTTCTCACATAACATAACACTATTAACGTGTTATGGGTGTTCGAACAACAATCACTAATTTACAAGTTAATGCCTTTTCCACTCGGTTAAACCTGTTGGCTAATATTTCCAACTTCTAAGATAGAGTATCAATAAATATTCTTTATATTATAGTAGGCGAATGAATTATACCTTTTGACTGTATTCCAATACCACATTATAATTACTCATTTTTTATGAAAACTTTCAAATTAATTCTAATAAAACAAATTTGTTGTTGTTGTTGGACATTTTTGCTTCGTATGAAACTTCATGCATCTAGTTTTGGCAAAGAGAACGGCTTATCTTTTTATATATTTAGGACGCCAAAGAATTTCAATGGCCACTGGTCAAACTGTCTAGGTTCACATCTAATTTTTTTTTTTAAATTTTGTTGATACCATCATTGGCCTCACGTGCTTTCTCCAATATAGTGGCCTCCCACGTGGGTTAAGTCTCATATACCCTATCATCTGACAAGGCAAGAAACCCATGCACTTAAAGGAAGGCCCACGCGTTCACCAAAAAAAAAAGGAAGGCCCACGCCTCCTCCTAGCTGGCCTGACATGCCTAAGCAAGGGGACCACTTAAGTTGGTCTCCCACATGCCGCAAGCACCAAGATGGACCTCCTTCCTATGCCTCATGTAAACAGCCCATGCTGCGCATTAAACAAAGGGCACGCATGGCTCCCCTCTTCTGGCTATATAGTATGAGAGACCTCCAGCAGGCTCTCCCATGGCCAAGACTTATGAGAGACCTCCAGCAGGCTCTCCATGTATACTGTAATACTCATTCATAGAGAAATATAAACACCAAGCTCTACAGTGGACGTAGCCCTATTCATGGGTGAACCACTATAAATCTGTGTAATGTGTGTGATTGTCCGGATATCCTTTACCCGTGCTAAAACACTCGTTAACAAATTTGATTCGTTTTATTTTGTTTTCCGTAATTATGCATGCTACTTGTCTTATAGGCTTTCGGCTCCCAACTTAATTTTTATCGTCTTCTCTTTCATGTGGGTATATTTTTACTCACTACTTTAACTCAAGGTGTACTCTCACTATCCTTTTCAACACTTAACACGTGTCCCTTGGCATAACCATCAAGGGCGGAACTAGGAATTTTTCAATGGGTGGGCTAGCTAAAGTTATTAGCTTAAAATCTAATGATAAATTTTTTTTTTGTACTTACATTTTCTGTAGTTTTTCTATAAATAAAAGTATACATTAAATCATATATATCAAGCTAATTGTAAACACAAGAAGAAAAAAAAAAAGAAATTAGAGCCATATTATTCACGAAATGGTGAATTTCATTTAGAAAAGTGCTTCTCTTTTGGAGACAAATTAATATAAAATTTTTAAAATTGATGTTGGGACAAACTTTGACAACAAATACAAATGTGGAAGACCTCTAACTATGCCTATTGGTGTTGAAATTGTGTATATATATAGTTAAAATATTAGGCTATATGTATATTTAATTTGTTTTTTCCCCAAATCTTCCCTGGGTTATAGCCGAGGGCAGCCCTTGCCTTGGTTCCGCCCATGATAACCATAGTTAACTCTTTACTTTATATTTATGCAACCATGGTTATATCAATAGACAGTGTCAAATGTTGAGAAGGTTGGTGAGAGTACACATTGGGTTAAAGCTGTGAGCAAAAATGCTTCCCTTTCATGCTATATTGATGTCATCTGTGAAATCTTTTTCCTCTAATCTTTTGTTATTTATTAATATTTTTCCTGTAATCTAATCTTATTACTACACTGATTAAATAAGAATTTGGTCCTTTTCATTAGTTATCTTATTTGTTTACATTATCACTTATCAAATGTTTGAAAGTTATCATCATTGCTTTTAGAAAGCAAAGTTAATAGTGTAACAAATCGACAATAACAACGGAACAATAATACATGATTTATGTCATATCAAGATTATATGAGACTGTTTGCTATTAAAATAATGGAACAATATCAACATATAGTATATCGAGATAGTATTGATATAATGAGACTGGTTGCTTTTACTCTGCTAAGAGACAAGATAGAATTTTCCTGCTCTGCATATGAATGAAATTTTTCTCACCCTCAGTTGCCAAATTTGAATTGAACACGTGCGGCTAATGTTCATCAAGAAAAGTTTCTAATTGTTAAACTATTGACAAATGACCAAATGCCAACCCGTGGAATATTCGCATCCAAAAGAGAAAACGAAAAGAAAAAACAAAGGACCAGTGCAATATAAAATATGGCAAAGTAATTGAAAATGGAACCCAGCAGTGCATTTTATACTTTAAGTTGGTCCATGGATGATCAGATCTATTCCTTAAAAATAAAATATTCCCTACTTGAAACCCGTAAGCAATTGTACGTGTGACGATAACACCACATAACACACTACAGATTTGTTTGATTAATTATAACTCTAAATTTTAAAACTTAATCTGGCATATGCTTTACTATATTTTAAGTGAATTTGTAATATTATGATGTGTTATAATTTGAGTATGTTTGTAACACCATATGGCCCCTATTTTCTGTAATGCTTAACCAGCTGTTTTTGTTTGTTTATTGGGAGGTATATATTTGGACTTTCAAAGTGAACCGACAAAGCATAGAATTATGATGGAAGATTTGGTTCCATACAAGATGTAAGTGACCAGGACATTTTCGAAAAGCATTTCCCAGATCATCCACTATATCAGTCATGATAATTTTATATGCATATAACAAAGAAAAAGTGCAAATGTGCATGTTTTAAAGGAAAAATATTTGGCTCGTCACATGTGAGTTATATCATATTGGATCAGTTTAGAGATTTTTATTTTTAAATTTAAACCACATGAGTTCACACACACCTAAGATATCATGGGAGTTTGAACATGAAATCTTTCGTCTGCAAGTCAATGCTCTTTCACATTGGGCTAGACTCCATTGGCAGCTTAGAGACTCTTTAATTAGTAAGTACTCTTCAATTTTCTAGTATGGGATTTTCTTTTCCCTTCCCATGCTTAGGTTTTTTTGTTGGATGGTTAATCACGTCTTTTATTCACAATGGAGCTAATGACTTGGAAGAATACTTGGGTTCTACCTAATATCCCACGAGAATTTATCAAAAATAGCCAAAACTTGATCCTTAATTTCAAAAATGTCATTTTTTGTAAAATATTTCAAATATAGCAAAAACCTCACCTAAATAGACACAAATGCCCTCAAATTTAAAACCCGTATAAACCTAAAAAATAAACCTTATTAAATAAAAAATTGGAATATTTTTAACCCACGTTTGTATAGAAGAACAGAAGTTGAAATATATCATCCTATTTATTGATATTAGTCAATTTAAACTTAGTCCCAATCCAAGCATCACCAAACACCGGATAAGTGTTATTCAACTTAAGCCAATTCAAGCCAAGACAATTTCTGAGCATAGTTCATGCCAAGACAATCTTCCAAAACAAACGAGGCTGAAGGGACCAACTTGGCAAATGACTGAAAGACTCATTGCCGGATCAATTGCGCAAGTCTGTCTGAATGACACCATTATTTTGTCTTCTCTGATGGACCAATCCGCCGAGTGTTCCCCACACGTATAAATGCTGCACTGGCTTATCAAAGAAGCTAATAAGTTCAAATTGGCAGCTCATCCCACACGTCACGTTGCCTTTTAAAAGCCACACAAACATATTTGTTCAATTTGAGTGACAAAGTCAAAATAATTTTCCACAGAAAAGAATTGATTTGTAGGCCAAAGAAAAATCTGAGTGACAAAGTCAAAAGAATTTTCCACATAAAAGAATTGATTTGTAGGCCAAAGAAAAATCAAATCATGATATAAGTATTCCCAACATTTTCGACTAAAAAATTTATATTCTTATTGCTGAGCTTAGTTGGTTGGATTTTTACTTTTTGTTGTATTGTTGTGCCCTTTTGTGGTTTCTTAATAAAATTTAGGGTTTGTCCAATATAAGTCCCTACAATTTCTACTTCCTAGACATATAATTCTATAAATCTATGTGTAAAACCCAATTTTATACTTAAATGACCAGTAAGATATAAGCGGTTATAGTATTCCTATGTTTTTACATCGCTATCATCAGACTTTATATTTTATTTATAATGTATTCCAAGCATTTCATTAACTTCCATAATTGTAATTAAAACTCCCTATTAATACCTAAAATTCAAATTAAATATAAAAGGGAATGAAAAACCATAAGGAAGTTTAAAGTGCAGTAATCTATAGACAGAGAAAACTTTTATCTTGATGTGAATGGAAAAAGTCTGGCTTATTATGCTTCACAATTCAGATTCACTATATACAATTTTCTATTTTATTCAACAACAAAAAAAAAACAATTTTTGTTTTTCAATTGTTTTTGGATGTCTACCCTACATGTAATATAATATAGTAAGAACAATAGACGAAGAAGAAACTAAATGAAGAACCAAGGAAGAACTGCACTTACTGTTTGACTAGGGTAGCAATACGTCTGCAAACGTATGTACAAAGATTCCCAATCTAATAGGGTTTTATTTTTTAGGTTTATGTGGGTTTTAAATTTGAGGGCATTTGTGTCTATTTAGGTGAGTTTTTTGCTATATTTGAAATATTTTACAAAAACTGACATTTTTAAAATTGGGGATCAAGTTTTGGCTATTTTTGATAAATTCTCATATCCCACATATTCATGAAACTGTGAATGACGTCCAAGGAATAAGTTATAAAACCTAATATCACAAAGTGGGCTCTTTGATTGCTAGATTGTTAATGGGAGGCCTTTATAGAATGTTGAAATGCACATGCATTATTGTGAGGGGTTATAATAAGGGGGTCCTTAATAGGCATGTTTACTAATCCGGAATTGGAATTCTCATCAGGAATTGAATTCCACTTTTGAGGATTCCTGCGTTTACTTCACATAATGGAATTGAAAAGTAAGTGGGACCCACGCAAAATTAGGAATTGAATTCCTAATTTTGGAGAAATTCAATTCCGGAATTGGAAGTGGTATTCTAATTCCTGGAGAATTCACCCCTTAGGAATTCATCTTTTTTACCCATTATATCCTCACACAATTTTCAAATTTTCAAATATGCCATCTACTTTAAACAAAAAATGTGGACATTTTAGTAATTAGTATCACTCTTACCCCAATTCCATATGGTTTAGTAAACAACTTCAATAGGAATTCGGAATCTAACTCCCCTCAATCTATATGGTTTAGTAAACAACTTCATTAGGAATCCGGAATCTAATTCTCCTCAATCCAACTCATCCTCAATTCAATTCATCCTCAATTCAATTCCCCCTAATTCAATTCCGGATTAGTAAACATGCCAAAAGAGTTATTTTTTGACTATTGGATTGAACTCCCTCATTATAACCCATCAACATTGCCTAGTTATAGAAGCTTCCTAAAATGAGATCCAATAGGCTGGGTCGTTGGCGTCCAAGCCTCTTAGGACAATGATTGATTTATTGACTCATTAGGTCCCTCAAATGTCAAATATTAAATTTGAATTTGATGGCTTACATTTCACTTGATATGTCAAATTAAAATATTATTTTATTATATATTGTTTATTGGTGTACAATTAAGGCATATTAATTGAAAAATAATAATATGATAATGAAATAACATCACAATGTAAAACAATCAAAAATAACAGCAAGAGAGTGTAATGTAATTTCACGTAGAATTTAAAATTTCTGTCGGAGTGAGAAGGTGCGACTTTAACATCTCCTTTGGAAAAGAAACAGATGAAGGGATGAGTTCTTACTGAATCAAACTTGTTTCTCACAAAAAAAAGAGGATGAAATCATGAAACAGATGAAGAAAAGAAACCAAAACTTACTAAGTATACCAAAGTTTCAGAAAAATTATTCTAGTTCAAGAAAGAAACAATCTTTTTCTGCAAGGCCACAGCGTTGTCACAAATTGGATTGAACAAATGGAACACATGGCCCTCCCCCTTTGCTTCTATGACCTCCACAACACCATTCCACCCACTCTTTTTCAGTATCTCACTATAATACCATCCTCTATCTTTCAACCCATCTTTCTCAGCAACACAAACCAGCACTTTCTCACATCCCAATTTCCCCAATTTCGGATCCTTTGCCGGGTTTATAAGAGGGTCGTCGGATCCACTAGTCGAGGGGCAAGCAAAACGCCACACACCAGCCATACGCTCTTTTGTAGCTGCAGGGGTAGTTAACTCTGCCCCAACTGGCTCTGTGCCCCAAAAGTAAGGATGCACCAAAACAATCCCAACCAGCTTAACACCAACCAATCTCTCACACCCCAATTTCACAGCCATGCTGTGTGTTATGTTAGCACCAGCGCTGTCCCCAGCGAAAAACACACGTTGTAAATCTGCAAATCTATTTAGCCATTCTTCAGAGCCGTTTCCATCAAAATGGGAAGCAACCCATTTGATAGCAACCCATGAATCATCGTAAGCAGCCGGCAGAGGGTGCTCTGGAGCAAGCCTATAGTCAACAGAGACTGCAACAACATTGGCCTCAGAGACTAAGGTGTTGACGTAGCTGTGATATGCTGGAGAAAATGGACTTTCAATGCAGAAGCCGCCTCCATGAAAGTAAATGAGAAGAGGGAGTTTGGTTTGGGGTGAGTCTGTGGTGGTTTTGGGGATGTAAATTCTTGCAGATATGGCTGGTTCTTGTGATATCACGACGTCCTTTGATTGGACGCCATTTTCTGGCTGTGTTGATGGAGGAACTCTGTCTGTTCCTTTGAGTCTCTCAACTCGACCATCTTTGTATACTTTAATCATTGGAGAGAAATCATGGGCTAAGTCTTCGTTGCTCATGGTTCGGACTGGAGAAGGAAGAGAAGAAAATAACAAGAAGCAACTATGGAGGCCTTTCTCTCTCTTTCTTATGCAGACAGCAGAGTAGAACCAAAAGTTCTATCTATGCTGGGGTCTTAGTGTTTCTATTTATGGTAGCCAATAAGCTGAAGCGGTATAACTGGTACACATGTTATGATATGATATGGGTGGATTACATAATTTATATTTCTCATATTTAAGGTAGAGTGTGACCGTGATCTAATACAACATTATAATTTATTTCTTTTTATGGAACCTTCAAATTAATTCTAGAAAAAACAAATTGGTTGCTCTTGTTGACAATTTTTGCCTTCCTTCGTATATGCACGCATATAGGATTGGGAGGCAGGTAAGTCTTTTAATATATTTGATTTTGAGGTCTTAGTTTTATTTAGGACGCCAAAGAATTTCAGTGGCCAAACTGTCTAAGTTCACATCTAAATTCAAAGTTTTCTCCTTTTTTACAAGATTTGAATGGTTCAATTTTGTTTTCCGTGCTAATGCATGCGCTACTTCACTCAACATTACTTTTCCCGTCGTCTTTTTCACGCTATATTGATTTCATTTGCGAAGTCTTTTCCTCTAATTTAGTCTTACCAAATTGATTAAATAAGAATTGTGCACTTCACATGTTTGAAAGTTATTGTGGGATTATGGAGTTTAATCCAACATAGAGGGGCGATAACATGTTTGAAAGTTAATATTGTTGTTTTTAAATAGCAAAGTTGTCAAATAGTACTATTAGGTCTCGTTTGATATGGATGATTAGACTAAACTAGCCTGGGTTAACTAAATAACTACATTTCATGTGCAATTTTGTGGGATTAAAAAGGACAACCTCTCATGAATAGTCCATTCTAATCCTACAAATTAGAAGACAATATTCATATTCTTTTTCACTTGCAAATGAAACTTAATCATTTAGCTAATCCAGTCTAATCTTCCATATCAAACGTGAAGTTAGCGTAGCAATTAGGCAATATCAACAAAATAATTAGACTTTATTTATATCATATCAAAACACTACATGATACTGATTGCTATCGAAATAATAAGACAACATTGATGGTTGATCTTTTTTGGTTGAAGCCACTCAAAATCATTTATGATTATTTAATTGGAAAGTAAATACGTGTAAAGCTATTCTCTACCAAGTGATGTGCATCATGCATGACGCTAGAATTTTTCCTCTCTAATGTGCATGAAACCTTCCCCATCAGTTGCGAAATTGAAGGCGTAGGGCTGATGCTATCAACTTGCAAGAAACGTTTCGGATTATAGCAAATGACCAAAATGCCAACCTGTGGAATATTCACATACAAAAAATATTATTATTTTTATTTTTTTAAAAAACCAGTGCAATTTGAAATATGGTAAATCACTTGGCACATTTGAAAATGGAACCCAGCAGTGCATTATAAAATTGAAGTTAGTCAGCCGTATACGATGACAACACCGCATGACATACCATGGATCCAGTTAATTAATTATAACCCTAAATTCTAAAACTTAAATCTAACGTATGCTATATTATATTTTAAGTGAGTTCATTATTTTTAATGTTTTAAAATTTGGGTAAATTCGTAATATCATCCGTCACAATAAGTTGATCAGATAAGTCCGTCAGTCATTGTAGTTGTTGAAAGATTGAATGGAATGGGACACAAGAAGACTGCTCGCTAGCTAATAAACTCTGTCCATAACAGTAGTGATGAGAGGATAGGGTATGATGTGAAATGTCGTCCTTGTGTTGTGGGGATTCTCCTTCCTTTCTTTTTCAGAGTTACCGTAAACGCATTCAATTATGAACAGAGATTTGGGTTCGAATAATAGGATATCAAACCAAATATCACAAAGTGGGCCCTTTGATGGCTTGGGTTGGGAAAGGGAGGCTTTTTTAGATGGTTGAAATGAGATCTAATAAGCTGGGCGGTTGGCGTCGAAGATGATTTAAGATTATTCTTCAAGTTTAGAGAACTTTGCACGTTATTGAATATAATTGTTTAAACAACTTAGAGCATCTCCAAGGGAGATGTCAAATACCAAACATCAAACCTTGGAGATGTCAAATACCAAACATCAAATTTAAATTTGATGGCTGATGTGGCAATTTGACATCTTACATAGCTTTACACTCCACCCGATATGTCAAATTAAATTATTATTTTATTACATTTTAGTGTTGATTTATTTTTAATTAAAAAGAATAGAAAAGAAAAAACAATAAAATATTCATTTGAAATCTTACTTTTGGGATGTCAAAAATAACATCTCAATCTTCAGCCTTCATTCCACATCAGCTTTGACACATCGGTTGGAGTGTGTGAGATGTTATTTCTAGCTAAGTACACACTCACAATCATACATTTATGATTTATATATGTGCTTAGATAAGTACACACGCACACATATTTGAATTTTCCTTTTTATATTATCTTATATTAGGTATAGTGCAAAGTATCCACTAGTGTATTATCATGAATTTAAGTTCTAGTATCCATGTAGTGTGTATGAATTTAATATGTTATCATCCCTCTCAATAGGAAATGTTCAAAAAAAAAAAAAGCAGGTATTTTTTTTTTTTTGTGTGTGGAAAAAATAGGTACTTTGTAACAGAAAAATAGACATACTATTTGTAACAGAAAAATAGGTACATTATTCAGAACAAATAGGTGCGTTGTATTCTAAGAGAAAAGCAGGTACATTATTCATATAGGTTTATTGTACCTATAGGTTTAGTATTTTACCGAAAAGGCTTGGCAATTTTTATATTATAATCATTTACCTAATAGGCTTGGCAAATTTACCTGTAGGTTTAGAGAAATCATATAATTAATTTGTTGGAATCAAGAGATCACAAATATAAGTGCAAAGGATAAAAGAGATGCTTATATAAATTAGGTAATTTATGCGTATAATTTATACATAAAGAAAAAATCCTTATAATATCCAAATAATAAAATCATTGAATCTGATATGGAAAAGCCAGAGAAAGTCCTACACATATATGAAATGTAAATGTAAATACCTAGATGGAGGAAATTTGGATAGATTGAAGAAGGATTTGGATCTGCATGAAGCACAAGAAGATAAAACTTTTAAGAGGAAGGAGGAGAAGAAGTCTTTATATGGATTGAAATAAGCTCCAAGAGCTTGGAATACAAAATTTGTTGGTTGTTTGTTTGTCATTGGATTTCAGTCTTCCCATTCCGATCCTAGTTTGTTCGTGAAACATGTTGACTCAGAAATTTTAATTCTCTTGATGTATGTTGATGACATAATACTCACTGGTTATACTGAAAAGTTTGTTCAAAGTGTTATGATTTAAGCTCAATTTTCGAAATGAAGGACATGGAACTCATATTTTCTAGGCTTGCAAGTGTCTTATACTTCTGCTGGATATATATTTGTAAATCAATCTAAGCATGTAAAAGATTATGTGTTCTTGTCGAGCTTGTTCTACTCCCTGCAAACCTCACACTTAGGTTTTGAAAGATGCTGCTGAAGATTATCCAGTTTTAGAAGTATTGTAACCAAGAAGTGAGAAACCTTAAACTTCAAATGCATGAAAGAATTTGAAAGTTTCTGTAATCCTCCGAGACAGATCTTTAACTTCGCCGATCGGAGTCTATTTTATTTCCTTTTCTAGCTCTACTTGTTTCAGAATCTGAATCCTTTCACTGAGTACCATTTCTTTTAGATAAAAAGCAGGTTCTTTATGCTCTCATTGCTGGCCAAAAATGAATTGTTAAGGTCTTGTTTACATTTTTAATTCAAAACTTATCCCACGATTAAAATTAGGAAGATCACTAGGCCTTAAACATTTAGAAAAACAAAGGTGATTTACAGTTTCCTAATACATAATACCAAACTATATTCTTAATTTCCTCCAACATCTCAATATTGTGTATAACATTTTCATCCCTGACTTTAGTACTTCTGTCTTAACCATATGCCTGGCAATGCATTGAAATTTTTTTTGTACAAGGGATGAGAGCCAACAAGAAGAAGATGATATGATGAGAAAGTTAATTCAAAGAGTATGATGAATTGAGTGCGTGCAGATATCATAATGTTTATATGTCTATCTCTGTTTGTTTGGATCCAAATCATCTTGTATGCATGTAAAACAGGTATCATGCCTTGAACAATAATTACATGATTGTCTAGGGAGCAAGATCATTCCGTTAACCATGGGCCTAGTTGAGGGATCTTGCTCGGGGTTAATTGGAAACAGAGCCCATGGTGTTGTTGATGGGCATGGCCTATTCTATTCCTTTACCCAAAAACAGAAAACCCCTCCCAAAATAAATTTGGTACTGAATCGTACATGGGCAGGGGGGCAGTTATAAATTATAATTTCATTGAACACTTCGCTTGTTTTCTTATAGATAAGGAGTCAGTTATCCCTAACTATTACTTATAATCCAGTATTGCGATACATGACAATGTAAAGATCATTTTCTAAGTTTTCCCCTTAGTTAAACACTCTGTATTGACATGTGAAGTGCACAATTTCATTTTAAATCACTATTATAAAAAAGGTCTTAGACGACGATTTTACATCGTTGTCTAGATGGAACATTTACCGTCGTCTATACGACCAACAACTATTCTACTTTCCTAGTAGTAGGTATAGTCTTTGAAAACATACCTACCCTCGACTACCTAGCTTCCCTTAGGCATAAAATGATTTTGCAGAACGAAAACATACAAGGGAGGGATAAAACAGATGAAGAAAAGAAGCATATATAAAACATACAAGACATAAAATAGATGAAGAAAAGAAACATATATAAAACATACAAGACATAAAACAGATGAAGAAAAGAAACCAATAGAAATTACAACAATGGAAAACCACTAACCTAGCTTAGAGGGTATGGTCATATTATTAAGTACACCCAAGATTTTCAGGCAAATTACTCTAATTCAAGAAAGAAGCAATCTTTTTCTTCATGGCCACAGCATTGTCACAAGTGGGATTGAACAAATGGAACACATGTTCCTCCCCCTTTGCTTCTATGACCTCCACAACCCCTTTCCATCCACTCTTCTTCAGTACCACACTATAATGCCACCCCCTATCTTTCAAACCATCTTTCTCAGCAACACAAACCAGCACTTTCTCACAACCCAATTCCCCCAACTTCGGATCCTTTCCCGGGTTGAAAAGCGGGTCATCAGATCCGATACTCAAAGGGCAAGTGAAACGCCACAAAGCAGCTATATACTCTCTTTTAGCTGCAGGGGTAGTTAACTCTTCCCCAACTGGCTCTGTGCCCCAAAAGTAAGGATGTATCAATACAATCCCAATAAGCTTAACACCAACCAATCCCTCACACCCCAATTTCAAAGCCATGTTGTGTGCTATATTAGCTCCAGCACTATCACCGCCGAAAAACACACCGCGTAAATCTGCAAATCTGTTTAGCCAATCTTCAGATCCGTTTCCATCAAAATGGGAAGCAACCCATTTGAGAGCAGCCCATGAATCATCATAAGCAGCCGGCATAGGGTTTTCCGGGGCAAGCCTGTAGTCAACGGAGACGGCAACAACATTGGCCTCAGAGACTAAGGTGTTGAGGTAGTTGTGATATGTGGGAGAAGATGAGCTTTCAATGCAGAAGCCGCCTCCATGAAAGTAAACGAGAAGAGGGAGTTTGGTTTGGGGTGAGCTTGTGGCGGCGGATTTTGGGATGTAAAGCCTTGCAGATATGGCTGGTTCTTGTGAGATCACAACGTCTTTTGATTGGACGCCATTTTCTGGATGTGTTGATGGAGGAACTGTTGATGTGCCTAGGAGTCTCTCAACTCGACCATCTTTATAGACTTTAATGATGGGAGAGAAATCATGGGCTATTTCTTCGTTGCTCATGATTTGGATTCGAGAAGGAAGAAAAGAGAATAATAACAAACAAGTATGGAGGCCTCTCTCTCTCAGTTTCTCTCTTTCTTGTGCAGACTGCAGACTGCAGAGTAGCTGCAAAATTTTTGTTTTTATTAGGGCCTTGGTGGGTTTCTATGAACCCTTCAAATTATTTCTTAAAAAAGAAATTGGTTGATGTTGGACATTTTTGTCTTCCTTCCTTTGGAATTTCATTTCATGCATCTAGTTTTGGCAAAGAGAAGGGCAGATTGATATTTTCATATCTTTGATTTTGAAGTCTTGGTTTTATTTAGGACGGCAAACAAAGTCAATGGTTCATATCTTAATCCAGATATCATTTTTTTTCTTGACGAGTTTTGATTGGTTTTATTGCGTTTTCAGTGCTTATGTGTGCTACTTTTGTCTTCTTTTTCAGGATACATTGATTTCATTTGCAGTCTTTTTCCTCTAAATTATGCCCTATCACTAATCAAATGTTTGAAAGTTCTGATCACTGTGAAAATAATTTAAGGAAATACAGGTAAATACCACTATTACTGTAGTAAATTCTCAAAAAACATTTTTTATGTAGCAAATTAACAATATTTACAGCATCTACATCATATCAATATTATAGGAGATTATTTGCTATTGAAATAAGAAGACATTATCGACAACATATTAAGAGCATTTCCACCCCAGCAGCCTAGCCTAGGCAAAAGGGCCCCTAAGCCTCAAAAACCATTTCCAGTGCAGCAATCCATCTCGGGCAAATGGTGGGCTCTACCAAATTTGAGGGCAATGACGTCATCAATGTAAAAAAAAAAACTCAAAAATCGAAAAAATTTATGAAAAATTCAGAATTTTTTTTTATATACACACCTAGCAATTTTTATTATTATTAATCTCATGTATATAAATAAAATTAATCTTATATGAATAGTAAGTGCCTTTGGGTTGCCACAACAATGGGTTGGAAAGCAAAATAAAAAAGGGTATGGTAATCACTATTCACATAAATAGTGTCTACCCTTACTTACTCTTACCATTTGCCATGGCATAATGGGTGAAAGTGCTCTAAGATAATATTAATATGAGATTATTTACTATGGTAATAGTACTATTTGAAAAGATTGCTTCACCATTAGTTATATTTAAATCTTTTTTTTCACATAAGTTGCTCAAATAATTTAGGGGTTCTTAGATCTAGGTTCAAAACAATTAGCTATCATTGGGTTTAGTCCACGCGTTTTTTATTTTAGATGTAGGTCCTTTGACTTTTATTACTTTTTTTATTGTGTCGATTTTACCCTTTTAGGTAAATAAGGAAAACATTGAAAATCTAAATTTAATGAATTATTTACTTGTAATTAAATTTCAGAATTTAAATTTGGAATTCTTTCATTGATAATATTTACCTAATATATGGATAAAATACAAATTAATCAATGAAAGTAAAGGCCCACATATTATACTAATCAATTAGGCAAGCACCCACATTAAATTATGCAAGCACCCACATTAAATGATGTACCTAATATATACATGTAAATAGTGTTCTTATTAGCAACAAAAAAAACTTAGTGATAAATCGTGTTACCTATAAGTCATGAACATAAATTAGAATACCACCTATAAGTTAAGAACAAAAATTAGAAGACTACCTATAGGTCAGATACAAAAATAGACAAATAAAATTGTATGTTACCTATTAAAAAAAAATGTACGTAAAATACTATTATTTATTGTCTAAATATGAAAAAACACATATATACCTATGCAATAGGCAATATGACAATATACCTACGTACCTTCCTTCCATGTAATAGTTTTTTTTTTGGTTTTCCAAAGAAATTTTGTATGGATTTTTATCTCAGTTGAGTTTAAAGATCCATACCAAGATATTATATGAGTTCAATTACCTGGGATAGAGGGTATAACTACCTAGACTAGAGGTAATTTATGGATTTAATTACCTTGACCATAGGTAATTTATGGGTTTAATTACCTGCATACGAGGTGTATGCATAGGTACCTTACCTATTGTTAAGGTATGAAATTTTCATGAACTCGTATTACAAATGTTGATGTCGGTATACCTTGGGAAATTTTCAAAATTCAATAAATAGATTTGTAATTAAATTTAAATCAAATATGATAATTAATGTCCTACAAATCAATAACTTACCAGTTTTACAAATTCATAATTTACCTTATTTATGTTTTAGGTAGATAATTGGAACAAAAAAATTAAAAATTAAAAAAAAGTAAATATCAATAAATTAAAAAAGACATGTAATCTTATGTGGCGCAAAAGTCAAAGGACTTGTATCAACAACAACTTCTGCGTGGATTGCACCCAATATCTCTCCTCATAATTGGACTTATGCCAAATTTTCTAAATAATTTATGCTTGTTGGATTAAGAAGTGTATACGTGTAAAACGAGCGGCTACCCTTCATCAACTTGCACGAAACGTTTATCTTTGATCAAATGCAAGAAACGTTTTCCCTTAAAAAAATATATTCCCTACTTGAAATATGTAAGCAGTTCTACATGCCACATGGTTTCTTACGTGAATTTCGAAAATGTGAACATATGCAAGGAATTTGGCCTCCCTTCCACGTGACATGAATTTAGTTAATTAATTTTAAATTTAATTCTGAATTGAAACCTAACATAGTAACATGTGCTGTATTATAATTTTAATTTTAATTCTGAATTGAAACCTATTATAATTTGAATGAATTCTTTTTAGCACCATATGTCATGTAGCACACAATAAGTGAGTCACTGAGTTGTTGAGATGATACAAAATGCAGATAAGTCGGTCATTGTCTAGTTGTTGAAAAATCGTACCATACAAAACGTGTAAGATCAATTAATTGTCTACCTGTTTATTTTAAGAAATTATCGTATGTTCCGAGTATACCAAAATATATCCAGAACATGTAAAAATTACTCCTTGATTTGAATGCAAGGGCACAGAATTATGATGAAAGATTTTGAGTTCCATGCAAGATGCAAGTGAACAGGAATAATTTTGGATAAAAACATAAGGAAACTTTTTAAAACATTTCCAGGGCATCCACTACTTGAGTCATTAATTTTTTTTTTTTCAAGTACTTTTTTTAGTAACTTAATTTTGGTTTTTAAGGCTCGGTTTAGAGACTCTTAATTAGTCAGTACTACTTCAATTTTCTAGCATGGAATTTACTTTTCCTTTTTCCTACTCTTTTATATGTTGGGAGCCAACTACAACAAACAAACAACATTTTACGTATTTAAAAGTCCAACGTAGATGTTATTGATCTGGTGCAAGTCTCTACCATAATTTTTAATGTTGTTTAAATCAAACTAAATACAGTGACACCTTTTTTTTTTTTATCACCCGTGCTACATGACTGAAAGAACTCTTTATTTTTAAATTATCTTTTACAATCTTATTTTGTTAGATGCCGGTATTACTTCCCTAAAATAATTCAAAGCTTATTTATCGTCTGTATTTTTTTTTGATGTTCATATCAACAGTTTCTTTTCATTCAAATAAAATAAACTTTGATGTTTGACTGCCATGTTTTTGTTATCATTCAAAGAAAATAATCAGCTACTTATTATATGTTTTTGTTACCCTAAATTGTACAAGATAATAGAGCCAACAACAACAACAGTTAACACGATATGATTCACTTCATGCAGATATCATAATTTATATATATATAATCTCTCTATCTCTATGTGGGGCCAAATCATTTCGTATTCATGTAAAGCAGATGTCATACGACTATTCTACTTTCCTAGTAGCAGATATAAAGTCTTTGAAAACATACCTGCCCTCAACTACTGTAGCTTCCCTTAGGCATAAGATGATTTTGCAGGACGAAAACATACAAGGGATAAAACAAATGAAGAAAAGAAACCAAAAGAAATTACAACAATGGAAAACCACTAACCTTGCTTAGAGGCTATGGTTGTATTGTTAAGTACACCAAGATTTTCAGGCAAATTATTCTAATTCAAGAAGGAAGCAATCTTTTTCTTCATAGCCACAGCATTCTCACAAGTGGGATTGAACAAATGGAACACATGTTCCTCCCCCTTTGCTTCTATGACCTCCACAACCCCTTTCCATCCACTCTTCTTCAGTACCTCACTATAATGCCACCCCCTATCTTTCAAACCATCTTTCTCAGCAACACAAACCAGCACTTTCTCACAACCCAATTCCCCCAACTTTGGATCCTTTCCCGGGTTGAAAAGCGGGTCATCGGATCCGATACTCAAAGGGCAAGTGAAACGCCACAATGCAGCTATATACTCTCTTTTAGCTGCAGGGGTAGTTAACTCTTCCCCAACTGGCTCTGTGCCCCAAAAGTAAGGATGTATCAATACAATCCCAATGAGCTTAACACCAACCAATCCCTCACACCCCAATTTCAAAGCCATGTTGTGTGCTATATTAGCTCCAGCACTGTCACCGCCGAAAAACACACCGCGTAAATCTGCAAATCTGTTTAGCCAATCTTCAGAGCCGTTTCCATCAAAATGGGAAGCAACCCATTTGAGAGCTGCCCATGAATCATCATACGCAGCTGGCATAGGGTTTTCCGGGGCAAGCCTGTAGTCAACAGAGACGGCAACAACATTGGCCTCGGAGACTAAGGTGTTGAGGTAGTTGTGATATGTGGGAGAAGATGAGCTTTCCATGCAGAAGCCGCCTCCATGAAAGTAAACGAGAAGAGGGAGTTTGGTTTGGGGTGAGATTGTGGCGGCGGATTTTGGGATGTAAAGCCTTGCAGATATGGCTGGTTCTTGTGAGATCACAACGTCTTTTGATTGGACGCCATTTTCTGGATGTGTTGATGGAGGAACTGTTGATGTGCCTAGGAGTCTCTCAACTCGACCATCTTTGTAGACTTTAATGATGTTAGAGAAATCATGGGCTATTTCTTCGTTGCTCATGATTTGGATTGCAGAAGGAAGAAAAGAGAATAATAACAAACAAGTATGGAGGCCTTTCTCTGTTTCAGTCTCTCTCTTTCTTGTGCAGACAGCAGACTGCAGAGTAGCTGCAAAATTGATGTTTTCATTAGGGCCTTCGTGGGTTTCTATGGACCCTTCAAATTATTTCTTAAAAAACAAATTGGTTGGTGTTGGACATTTTTGTCTTCCTTCCTTTGGAATTTCATGCATCTAGTTTTAGCAAAGAGAAGGGCAGATAGATCTTTTCATATATTTGATTTTGAAGTCTTGGTTTTATTTAGGACGGCTAACAAATTCCATGGTTCATATCTTAATTCAGATATCATTTTCTTTCTTGACGAGTTTTGATTACTTTTGTCTTCTTTTTCAGGATACATTGATTTCATTTGCAGTCTTTTTCCTCTAAATTATTTTTACAAAACTTATTAGCTAATAATTTTGTCCTCTTCATTAGTTAGTTGATAGCCCTATCACTTATCAAATGTTTGAAAGTTCTGATCACTGTGAAAATAATTTAAGGAAATACAGGTAAATACCACTATTACTGTAGTAAATTCTCAAAAAACATTATTTATGTAGCAAATTAACAATATTAACAGCATCTATAGACTATTTATAATTGTCATATCAAGATTATATAGGAGATTATTTGCTATTGAAATAATAAGACATTATCAACAACATATGTTTGTACCGTATTTGACCCTCCACTCGTACAACGACACGTGGATCTTAGAAACTCGCCCAAGTACCCAAGGCCTCGGACAATCGGCATCGGCCACCGATGGCATTGTCTTGGAGCTGCGAACAGCCATTACAGGCCCAGCTCGTCTACAATCGGCATCCCTTACCGATTGTACAGAATCAACCTCGAAGTATCCGCCCAAAATATCTAAAGACTCGTGTCGACCTCAGAGGGCCCTCTCACGAGTCCCACATCGAAAATGAGTACTAAGAGCACACAAAATGCCCCTTATAAATAGGCCCCTTCACCACAGTACAGGGGTAAGACTTTTCAGCTTGACTTTTATACTTTTATATGGTCAACAGCAAGAGCTCTTAGAAACAAACTTACTTTACCATCGGAGGGTCTTAGGCTGGTTCCACACCGGTTCCATAGACCTCACGAGTCTCAACTCTCTTCTATTCAGGATCAGCATCCAAGGACAAGAAGAATCTACATCTATCACTCAATCGATCTGCTAGATCGTCCTCACCACTTGTAAGTTGCACTCATCTCTATCTGTTCAGTTTTAGTGCCAACAACATATTAAGAGCATTTCCACCCCAGCAGCCTAGCCTGGGCAAAATGCCCCCTGTGGGAGCAAATTTCCCCACGAGAATATTCGATTGGAAAGATTCCCCTTTCTTCTTCGCCGCCTCTTTCTCCCTGCAAAATAGAACAAATAAGAGGACCACACCCGGGGGGTGTTGGGCAAAGGCCCTCCGATGCCTAAATTATTTCAATTGAATCCTATAGAAAACAATAGCTAATAGGGTACAGAGATATGTTTATGGTGTAAACTGGGCGGCTGGTGTAGGATTTTCAAAATATTTTTCCAAAATTCATTTGAATATTAAACATGCATTTAATCAAATTAATCGCAGCGGAAGTCTATAGTGGTTGTTTAAATTCAAAAAACAAAACTTCTTCCAAGTATCTTAAGCCATGAACATTGATATGTTTTTCATAAATGAAAATTCAAGAGAAAGGATAAGATCTAATTACCCTTGAAGCAATTATATGAACCAATTTGTGTTTGGTCTTCTCTTGATGATTTCCTCTTTGTTGATCTCCTCTTTGATCTTTGATCTTTCTCCTCCATGTGAGCCACAAAAGTATATGGCTTCTAAGTCTCCACACCAATGGAACCTTGAGATGAGAAGAAGTATCTTGAGAATACTTGGATGCTAGTGCAAGATTCTCAAGATTGGTTTCAATCTAAACCACTTTGAAAGATGAAAGTGTTTCACTCTTGAAAACTCTCTTTTTCTCTCTTTGATCTCCCAAACCCATTTGGTTGATGTTGGATTGTGTTTGTGTGTTGATGAGCTTATGGAAACAATTCCCATACACATTCACTTAAGCATTTTCGGCCAAACCTCATTGGGCTTCCAAAATTGGGCCTTATGACACTTAAACCATAATATTTAGGTGTCTTAAGCCCTTGGGCTTGATACCCAACCATTTGGGCTTTCCGTTAACTATTACTTAGCCCAAATACGTTTTTACACGTAGTAAATCATCCACATCAAATCAATCAAATTGATTTCCTCATTCTCATTTGTATTACTCAAAGTTAACCATTTAAGGTGTGCGATCCATTAGGTTCTAATTAGCAAGGCAGTGGGAAAATATTAGAACTCTTTCTAACCAACTGGAATTAAAACCCCTTTTTAATTCTTCCTTTATTTGGATCGATCACAATCAATCCTAGGACTTCCACAAGCCAAGAGTGACATCTAGCAATATATCAAGGCTACCCAAGCTAACCAGAATAGATGAAGAACCTATTCAGTTGGAATTGCAATGCAATACGGTCCTTCTCTTATACAATGTTTCAAATCATATTATTAGGGTACGGATTGATTATGTCAAACCCCTAATATGATTTACAACCTCATGTGATTCAAAAGAACATGATTAAGAACAACTTTCTAAATCAAGCTCAAAATACTTTGGCCAAAGATTTATTGAATCACATCTTGAAACATTCTCCTTCTTTATCGAAAGTAGAGATTCCTTATTGTACATTCACATGCCCCTATGATGAATTAAGAGATCCCAACAATACTTAAGACAAATCTTTTACGGCTTGCCTTTAAGAGCTATCAAAGATCAATAACGCATCACAGGACAACCATGATGCCTCAGGTCTAAGGACTAATTTGCATTATTGCAACTATGAGTTCTCATTTGACATGTAGACAAATACTCCATATGAGAACTACAGTTGATCGCGTTCAGTGTACTCATTCACTAATGAGCACCCACATACTTGTATTAGTGTCAACTACACAAATGGTTTGAGACTAACCATCCTCCCAATTGAGCATACATAATATGCGCTAATCTTGACGGTTTATCAATGCCCATTTGATAACCTATGATTAGGAACATTTTGGGATGCTACAGTTAGAGATTAAAGGTCTCCCGAATCTAATCTTCTTTAGATTACTTTATCTCTTATTTAGCATACCCTGGACATTTGTTTCTTTATACGATGTAAAAGATAACAAATTAAGTTTGCCCTTTATATATCATATATGAAATGTATTCTAAGGAGATCACATCAAATGTATTGGCTCTTAGGGCACATTTCTAACAGCTGGAGCCTTATGTAAAAGAGAGAAAGAGAGGTGGTGGCTAGGGTTTGTGAGGGGAAGATCTCTACAGAGTTTTAGTAGTAATTCTGACGTACCTCAATCCTTGTGCGTAGCCAAGTATTTACAGGGGGCCTCGACGAGGTTGGTGAGATTGGTGAGGTTGGTGTATTTACGGATTTGATTTATTATGGATTTAAATCAAATCCCTAATTGTGGTAGGTATCCAATCAATTCACAATATGATTAGGTAACTCCTCATTTAATTGGGAAATGTGGTAGGAATCAAATCAGTTTTCAACTTAATTAGGTAATTCTCAATTTAATTGGACATCCCCCAATTAAATTGAGTAACTCCCAATTAGGTTGAGTAATTCCCAATTAGGTCAAATAATCCCCAAATTGAAGGAATTATCTGACCTAGGATTTTGATTTAATTCGATTCCCACACCCCCTAGGCCTCAAAAACCAGTGCAGCAATCCATCTTAGGCAAATGGTGGGCTCCACCAAATTTGAGGGCGACGATGTCATCAATGTAAAATAAAAATAAAAAATTGAAAATTTTTATGAAAAATGCAGAATTTTTTTTTATTTTTATTTATTTTTATATATACATACCTAGCAATTTTTTTTTATATTCAGAAAATGTGAACATATGCAAGGATTTTGGCCTCCCTTATTTGGCTATGCGATGATGATACCGCGTGACATGAATTTAGTTAATTAATTTAAAATTTAATTCTGAATTGAAACCTAATATGTGTTGTATTATAGTTTGAATGAATTCTTTGTAGCACTATATGTCATGTACCACACAATAAGTGATTCATGGAGTTGTTGAGATATTGACTGATACAAAATGCAGATAAGTCGGTCATTGTCTAGTTCCGAGTACACCAAAATATATATATCCAGAACATGTAAAAATTACTCCTTAATTTGAATGCAAGAGCACATAATTATGATGAAAGATTTTGAGTTCCATGCAAGATGCAAGTGAACAGGAATAATTTAGGATAAAAACAGAAGGAAATTTTTTAAAAACATTTCCCGGACATCCACTAGCTGAGTCATTAATTTTTTTTTTTTCAAGTACTTTTTTTAGTAACTTCATTTTGGTTTTTTAGGCTCGGTTTAGAGACTCTTAGGGGGGTGTATTCAATTCTAACTTTTAATGACTTTTAATGAGTTTAAAAGTCTGGAGGTATTCAATTGTGACTTTTAAATAGTCTTTGAAAGTTTAGTTGTATTCAATTGGGAGTTTTAAAGAGTATTTAAAAGTTTTGAGGTATCCAAAATGTTAATGACTTTTAAAGACTTTGTTAAATAAATGACTTTTCAATACTTTTAAAGCTAATTCTTACTACCAAAAGTCTTGATAATTTACACAAGACTTTATATTGTATTGGGAAGCTGAGAAGATAGAAACAAAACGTCTCCTAAACCCTAGCAGCACGCAGACATCTATTTTCTTCAAAGAGCTCTACTTTGGTTTCCCATCTTGTCATCTTCCTCCAGGTTAGTCGTTGAATATTTTTATTATTCTTTCCCTCTGTTAGTCGCATCCATATGCTTATATGTTTGTATACAATATATTATTGTTTGTCAGTGTAGAGCCAAATCAGTGTAGAGTTCTTGTCAGTATTTGTTATTAAGGTGTTCTGTAATATGTTTAGAAAAATGATAATCCCTTTTATATTTATTGAAGAAGGATCCTTCTCCTTTTTGTTGCTGTTAATTAAGGGCTAAAAAGAATATCATTTGTACATGTGACATTGCATCTTAAGACCTATTGAATTATTTGTACATGTTCAGAACAAATATTTGATGATCCGTGGGTAAGAACTGTTAGAAATGTGACCAGGGAATGAAGGAGATAATGTGGAACAAGTCTTTGAAACTCAAGAACAACAACGAGAGAATGCTAATGAATGGAGAGTTGGTATAGCTTCTGACATGTGGAGAAATGCCATGCAAGATAATAACGCAACTCAACGATAATGAGCATTGGAATTTCTAAAGGAATTTTTATTATGGTTTATTCAACGTCATTGAAATGAATGGAACCTTTGTCATTTTTATCATTTTCTAATGTTAAGGACAACTATTCTTTGCTTTTACGTAATTGTATGCCGACTAGTTAATTCAACATAGATAAATGCTATTCGTAAAATAAATATAAAAATAAGTATTTAAAAGTCTATAAAACTCTATGACAAAAGTATATGAAAGTTTGTCACTTTACTTTATAAAGTATGTAAAAGTCATTAAGAATCTGTCAACTCTCGAAAAGTCACTCACTTAAAAAAAGTCTTTAAAGTTAGAATTGGATACACCCCCCTTAATTAGTCAGTACTACTTCAATTTTGTAGTTGGGAGCCAACTACAACAAACAAACAACCTTTTACGTATTGAAAAATCCAACGTGGATGTTATTGATCTGGTGCAAGTCTCTACCATATTTTCAATTTTATTTTGTATTGCTAACACCGTTCTTTCAAGTTTAAAAACTTTTGTTGTGGCTGAATATAATGCTTTTACAATTTTGTAAAAATGTGAAGACTGAACATTAATTAATAAGATTAATACATACTAATGTTGTTTAAATCAAACTAAATACAGTGACACCTTTTTTTTTTTTTATCACCCGTGCAACACGACTGAAAGAACTCTTTATTTTTAAATTATCTTTTACAATCTTATTTTGTTAGATGCTGGTATTACTTCTCTGAAATAATTCAAAGCTTATTTCTCGTCTGTATTTCTCTTGATGTCCGTCTCAACAGTTTCTTTTCATTCAAAAAGAAAATAAACTTTGATGTTTGACTGCCATGTTTTTGTTATGTTGTTCACTATTTGTATGAATTTGGCCTATCAGCTACTTGTTATATGCTTTTTCTGAAGTCTTTGAGCCATCAAAATATAGAGGAAAGGATCATATAACTAGCATTAGAGGCGGACCCACATGAAGGCAGGCAATGCCAATGGCCGTGCCCCAACAATCCCATGAATTACTTCTTAAGCAGCTGTTGCTGCAATATTAGTTCTAATATAACTTGAAATTATGGTAATGGCCCAGTGTGAGAATTGTTTGACTACTTGCAAAACCCAAGGGGAGGTGTCTTATAGCAGTGTAGCTTGGAAATCCAAGTATTGTATCCACAGAGAGTGGTGTAAAGAAAATAACAGAGCTGAAAATTTTAAAGAAAATTTAATTGATTAAAATACTAAGGCATTGGGTTCCACTTTCAACATAAACATGCAATTCATATTAATTTGATCCATAACAGATAATTCCTAAAAGTAATTGTTCATATATTTAATACTCTTTTTAATTTCCTTGAGAAATATTTTAAGCATAACTTGTACCATTTGGCAACAAACTATCAAAAAATAATCTTTACTTATTCTAATAGTTCACTCATCACTCAAAAGCATGAATGTTTTTACCAAACTATAGGAAAAACTTAACTGAACCTATGAATAGATTGAAAACACTCATCAATTAAATAAAGAGAAAAACTACCAATTTTATTTGACAACCATAATAAAAATCATTTACATTAAGCTTAAATTCGGATCAAACTAAATAAATTACACACTTATATTGAAAGCTTCTCCCTAGCTTAGGCTAGGGAGTTAGTTTCCCATAAAAACTAAAATAGAAATTTAAAACTGGAATTAAAAGAATTGCAGGAACGAAAGAGAGAGCTCAAGAGAAGTGAACTCAATACCTAACTCCCACTTCATCTTGCCTATGTTGGTGCGGCTGGCCACAATTCCTTTGCTGAATTTTTTTCTATTTTTTTCTTTCCTTGTGGCAGCTGTAGTACTTCATCCTCTTATTAGTTAATTGGCATTAAATTGGAGATTCATTGGAGTGAACGACACCTCAACGAGCATGTGAACTCAATTTCTTCTTTCTTGCTTCCTTCCCATTTGCATTTGTTAATTGCATTTGCTCCACCTAAAAACAAGAATAAAAAAAAAGACTTAAATAAAATTAACTAAAGCATTAACAATATAAATTTAAGGATAATAAATGTAATAATTATGTGCTCATCGAGAATAAGAAGGGTGGATAACCCCTAAGAAAAAGCAGTCAACATTCACCTTCTTGGCAACAGTCATTGCCTGGAGTGGATGGAAGGCAGGCTACTAGCACGTCGATTGATCATTATGAATTTTGATGGTTGTAAGAGGAGGTGTGCCGCTACCAATTTATAACCAATTTTTAATTGAAAGTTTATCTTGTCATTAAAATTGAAAGATTATTAGACGTCAACCTCAAGGCAATGTTGATTTATACTAAACTATGTTTTCAATTTCCTCCAACATCTTGATATTTTTTTATAACATTTTCATCCCTATAACTATGTACTTTAATCTGGATCATATGACTACCAATGCATTAAAAAATATTGTACAAGATAATAGAGCCAACAACAACAGTTAACACAATATGATGAGAAAGTTAATTCAAAAAGTATGATGGATTGACTTCATGCAGATATCATAATGTTTATATATATAATCTCTCTATCTCTATGTGGGGCCAAATCATTTTGTATTCATGTAAAACAGGTGTCAAGCGCCTTAAACAATAATCTGATGATTGTTTAGATAACAATAATTTGATGATTGTCATGCTTTGAATAACTTTTTTATGTGGTACTATTTCACACAAGTTTTTCTACTGGTTGAGGGGCACCTTCTATAGTGCACCAGGTGCACCCATGCACCATTTGTCCTTTATGATTCTCCCAGATTTTTTAAAAAATTGGTTACCGGTTGTACAAGTTATCAAGTTTCTACTTTTTGAAAATGCAATTGCATAAGGGTCATGCAATTATGCCCTTCCTGTTTGGCAATTGGCATATGATTGGATAGTGATTTACAGTAGTTTGGATATGAGAGTACCATAACATTGTAAGAGGATCCTAAAACTTATAAGTTACAAGATTTGGGTAGCAATTATGCCCTTCTTGTTTGGCAATTGGCATATGATTGGATAGTGATTTACAATAGTTTGGATATGTGAGTACCATAACATTGTAAAAGGATCCTAAAACTTATAAGTTACAAGATTTGGGTAGCGATTTACAAGTTTTTGAACCAGGATTACAACATTAGGGTTCACCTAATCCATAACGTTGTAAATACCCACTTACAAGGATATTGATCCACATTACAAGGAACTGGTAACTCCAGACCATGAGGATGTAAATTAGGTCCTTATTCTAGTAAAATGAGGGTTTACAACACTAAGGGCCGATTTTACAATTTTAGGATACGAGAGTACTGTTCGGTTCATTTTTACACATGATTTTTCATGTTATTCACCCACTATTTTGAGTTAGTTCTTGACATTTTATAGCTTTTTACTTCCTTTTTGTGTTTTCTTAGATTTTGCCTTGGTTGGGATGAAAATGAGCTAAAAGTGCATTATTAGTTATAAATTCTGTTTTTGTTCATTTTCGTAGGTCAACTTCTTGGCCTGGGATCAACATGCTCTGGTGCTCGGATGAGGTCATGATCTTCATGAGACTTGTTCCAATGGATGTTAACTACAACATATCCAAATTTGAGCTCCATTGGACAAGTATTGCCTATCCAACCAATCCATCATGTTACCACAGTTCTGGAAATCCGGATTTGGCCAGCTTTTACCTCCCTTGTGTCATCTTAACTTCTTGTTACCATAACTCTTGGTAACAAGGAATTACATTTGTAAAATAGATATTTTCTGAGCTTTTGGCATCTTTGTGAAGTCAAAGCTCCATCATGGCAAGGGGACAATGGGCTAAGGCTTTATCAAAGGTGGTAGTTTTATATTAAAAGGTAAAAGCTGGAAAGGAGGAGAGAGGGAGGAGAAGTCAAAATTGCAATCTGATATTGGGAGCCTTTTGATCGTGGGAAATCAGGCTATTCCACATTCTACACAACTTGAGAGCAGCTTTTGGGGAGCTAAGAGCAAGGAAGGAGAAGGAGGTGCAGCCAAGGAAGAAAGGAGAAGACTTCCACCATTGAAGACTTCAAGCTTTCATCATTTCCAAATCTGTAAACTCCTTCTAGTTATATTTCGAGTTTGTATTTGGAATAAGTATGAGCAACTAAACTCCATAGCTAGGGCTTAGGTTGAAGCCCTAAACATGATTACCTTATTGTTTTGATGCTTGAGTGTATGAATTTCTAGATGTTGTTGATGAACCCCATTCACTAATTGAATTTTATGATATGTGTTTGCTTCCTTTGCTTAATCACCTTAGGTTGTATGCATGTAGCTAAAGTTGAGAAGTTGTGTAAGATAACCAAGAACACAATTTCTAATTAGCAACAAATGATTGAACTTGTTTAAGTGAGCATCATGTGAATTGGTTTCTTGACAACAATTGATGAATTCCAATTCACCAAATTAATCTATCCTTGATGTGTGTTTTCCTTGATTGATTACCTTTGAAAGCATGCTTCTTGAGGTTGTTGGGATTATGTGTATCTTCATGTTTTCCTAAGCAATAGATGGATGGAGTAAGAACCATCCATGTGAATTGGTTTCTTGAATACCTAATGTAAACACCATGCTATTAGGGTTCTTGTGATGTTCATATTCTCTTTGAACTTAATGGGTTTTCCTTGCAATCGAATCGAAGTACGAACCATACCTAGGTTCGGTTATGAGGAGGGCACAAGTATTGTAGCACGAACCATGCACTTTACGTATATTAGAGAGAATCAATGCGTCTTGAGCCACGACCCATGGTCTTGATTGCGAACATCTTCATCAATACATTTAGAGTTCATCACTTGAGTATCCATGAACATGGGTAGAATTGTTTAGGGTGGATTCCGAAACCCTAGTGTTTGTTACATTTTAATTTCACATTTTGATAATTCATCTCTGCCATTCACATTTAAATTCAAAGTCCATTTACTTTCATGCAATAGAAATAGGTCACTTGAACCAAATCAAAAAACCCCCCCAATGTGTGTGTGAGTTGCGTGTTTGACACGTTTTGTGTCTTTGTCACTGAATTTTGTTTGTTTCCGTAATTGTTTTGGACTTTTGGTCCGCGTTGTGTTCTTGCATTTTCTGTTCTGATTCCAACCGTATAAAGAACGTGAATTTTGGATAAACGGTTGGAAAGTTATAGGTCAAAAACTGGACAGAGGTCGAAACTGAAAAACAGAGAAACGAATCTGTCCAAATGGTGATAAACGGGTGATAGAAAGTGCTGTTTGTGTTTTTCTTTGTTTTCTTGTGTTGTTTCATTTCTTTTATCTTCCTTACTTCATTTTTAGTTTCCAATTTGTATTGTGTTTGTGTGTTGTGTAAAATTAGTGTTCTTTACGTACTCAAATTAGAACTTATAGGAAACCGACAAGTTCTTCGTGGGATCGACCCCGTACTTACATAATCTATACTTCATTAGATTCGTGCACTTGCGGGTATTTTTAATTGGTTGTTTGCACATTAATTTGTGTCCTTTTAGGAATGCAACAAGTACCATAACCTTGTAAAGAGGATCCAAAAACATGTAAGTTACACGATTTGGGTAGTGATTTACAAGTTTTTGTACCACGATTACAACGTTAGGGTTCTCATAATCCTTAATGTTGTAAATCCTTATTTTACAAGGATATGGATCAAAATTACAAAGAATAGGCAAGTCCGGACCATGAGAATGTAAATTGGGGTCCTTATTGTAGTAAAATGAGGGTTTACAATATTAAGGGCCGATTTTACAATGGTTGGTATACGAGGGTACCATAACGTTGTAAAAATGATCCATAAAGTTGTAAGTTACACAATTTAGGTAGTGATTTACAGGTTTTTGCACCACGTTTACAACATTAGGGTTTTCATAATCCTTAATGTTGTAAATCCTTATTTTACAAGGATATGGATCCAAATTACAAAGAATAGGCAAGTCCGGACCATAAGGATGTAAATTGGGGTCCTTATTGTAGTAAAATGAGGGTTTACAATATTAAGGGTCGATTTTACAATGGTTGGGATACGAGGGTACCATAACGTTGTAAAAAGGATCCATAAACTTGTATGTTACACAATTTAGGTAGTGATTTACAGGTTTTTGCACCACGTTTACAACATTAGGGTTCTCATAATCCTTAACGTTGTAAATCCTTATTTTACAAGGATATGAATCTAAATTACAAAGAATAGGCAAGTCCGGACCATGATGATGTAAATTGGGGTCCTTATTGTAGTAAAATGAGGGTTTACAATATTAAGGGCCGATTTTACAATGGTTGGGATACGAGGGTACCATAACGTTGTAAAAAGGATCCATAAACTTGTAAGTTACACAATTTAGGTAGTGATTTACAGGTTTTTGCACCACGTTTACAACATTAGGGTTCTCATAATCCTTAATGTTGTAAATCCTTATTTTACAAGGATATGGATCCAAATTACAAAGAATAGGCAAGTCCGGACCATGAGGATGTAAATTGGGGTCCTTATTGTAGTAAAATGAGGGTTTACAATATTAAGGGCCGATTTTACAATGGTTGGGATACGAGGGTACCATAACGTTGTAAAAAGGATCCATAAACTTGTAAGTTACACAATTTAGATAGTGATTTACAGGTTTTTGCACCATGTTTACAACATTAGGGTTCTCATAATCCTTAACGTAGTAAATCCTTATTTTACAAGGATATGGATCCATATTACAAAGAATAGGCAAGTCCGGACCATGAGCATGTAAATTGGGGTCCTTATTGTAGTAAAATGAGGGTTTACAATATTAAGGGCCGATTTTACAATGGTTAGGATACGAGGATACCATAACGTTGTAAAAAGGATCCATAAACTTGTAAGTTACACAATTTAGGTAGTGATTTACAGGTTTTTGCACCACATTTACAACATTAGGGTTCTCATAAATTAGGTGGTAATAGTGGACATTAGGGATGTAAATTGGGTCCTTATTCTAGTAAACAATGGTTAAGGATGAATTTTACAATCTTATGGAACATAAATGTCCAAAATAGAGTAATACGAGACCTTAATATTGTAAACATTTGTGTTTACAAGTATAAAGATCTAATTTCAAACAGATGGTTTGTCAATTGCATTATACTTGTTCAATTTCCTACACTCTGTTTGTCAATTGCATTATACTTGTTCAATTTCCATCTGACTGTTTGTCAATTGAGTTATTTCCTTTTCCTGAAAATAGGCAACATGTCTTCCATGGCATAATTAATATGAAAATAAATGGATACACATCAATTGTATTTAGTAGAAATATAAACATACAATTAAATTATGAAGGATTAGTCCTTACTGAGAGATTCTACATTTCATAATTGTGCACATATAATGGCAATTGCGCGACAAGAATGCAAAGAGACTATTCTGTTTGTCAGTTGCAAGACTATAACGCAATTAGACGTAACTGTTTATCAATTGTAATCACAAATCACATATGTTCTCAAAATGTAAGAGGCTACCAATAACATGGCAATATGGATACAATCATTGCAAAATAGGACTAACCAATGGATTCAAAATGACATATTGAAGTACCTCTTACATTTCCATTACCAAAATGCAAGGCAACAAATATCATGCCATTTGCATTACAATTAATAAATTATATCTAATGTTTTTCAAATGAGTCACAAACTTTTCAACATCAACAATATGCCCAACATTAAAGAAGAGAATTGCATATATAGTACGTGAAATATGTTCAAATTTCTCGAAGGTCTTTGTACTTGGTTGTATAAAATGGGTCATTCAGGGTTTGTAATCTTGGTGCAAAAACGTGTAAATTGGAACTCAAATCTTGTAATCCACGAGATTAAGGATCCATTTTACATGTTTATGGAACGCTTATATCCAAAAAATTGTAGTTTATGAATGCACTTTATAAGTTTATGGAACCTTGACGTTCAAGTAATTGTAAAAAGGGTCTTTGATATTGTAAACCGTTGTGTTTACAAGAATAAGGACCACATTTACTTCTCCAATGTCCATCCTTACCTCAAAGAAACTAAAGTGTTAGTTCATAGAACACTAAATAATGCTTTGGTTTGTTTAGAAACAAACAAAAGCTTTTGTTTGATTTTTTTTTTTTTTTTTGAAGTGTCAAAATTATATATATTTTTTAAAAAGACTGTCAATAACATGGCAACATGCATACACTAATCTCAAAATACAACTTTATGGTACAATGCCCATTCACAATGCTAATGAGACGATTGTTTCAATTGGCACATAAACTATGATATAACAGTCAAATTTACTTTAAAAGCTTATTCTCAATGGTACTATATCCTCATCAAAGCCAACATAAACTTCATTCATCTAATTGAAAGTATTGTTCAATACATTCACTTTACATAACCAATAATTATAAATCTAAAATCTCAAGTCATTATGTATATAATATAAAAAATACAATCTCTAGATACAAATGAAAATATTACAAATTCAAGTAGCCAAATAAATAGACTCCAAAATAGTATATTAGTCTTGTACTTGGCCTAATTCTTTACCCCAACCTGAAAAACAATCACAAAACTATAAATAAAATGAATGGGAAACATAAAGCCATGTGTTAATATGAAAACAATTACAAAGACATCATTGTAAACAAAAAAAGAACAAACCTACAACATAATTAATTTGAATAACAGAAAGTAATATGCCAATTTGGGGTAGATATTTGTTCTTTTCTTTTTTCTTTTTTCTACTTTTTTGGATTGTATAACGATCATCAATCTTATAGGCTTTGAATATCAAACAAAAAGTGCAAAGAAAGCAGCCAAAAGTTGGGACCAACTTCAACCATTATCTCCAAGGCCATGTACAATTGCCACTCAAGCAGTCTGTTTTTGCAAATTGAAAATGCAATTATGTGGTTTTTGTTTGTCGATTGCCAACTTGACATGGCTGAAGACTAGGACTTTCCCTCGTCACTCTCGTCTTCAATTCAGCCCCATGCCTTACGTCAAGCTCATACTTCCTTTATTTTGCGACAACATAGCCACCTTATGTTGCCAATTGACAAACATGCACTATGTAATTGTTAATCTTTTTTTTTTTTTGAAAAGAAACAAGTATGTTAAAACAATAAAATTTAGTGCTTTTAACCATTCTAATCACACAAAACCTAAGGGAACTATTATTAAAAATATATATAAATATTAACATACCAATTAACTTTTACTTTCATTGCAAGTGTTAATATCTTAGTCACAAGTAATAACAAACATTTATGAACATGCGGTAATTGAAATGCAATTGAATTTACAAAATCCAATTGGCAGACAAAAAGCAGGTAATTGAATATGTGAAATCTAATTTCTCTGGGCATATATGAAGCAAATCCTACAAAATTCTCACCCAATAACAAGGATTTTTCTTTTTCGATAACAAAAATATTAGATTAGCAGAAAGTCAACACCTTTTTTTCTTTTCAAAACCATGTATACAAATAGCAAGCTAAAAAAACCTTAGCAAAACATTAAGAAATAATTTTCTTTTCTTCTTTTGGTGTGAACCAAATATTTCATAATTGAAAAATACATAAGAAATCTTACTTTTTTGTCATTACATAAGCAATCTTACTAAGTTGTTAATCATCCTCGTTGTCCTTTCGGTTCAAGCACCAGTAGAGGCTCTGCAACACCAACACCCACCAACTTGTTAAATACAAAATTAATTATACTAATTCATATTAAGGGCTAATTAAAGAAAGTAATCTTGATGGAAGAGAAAGACATAAAATTGACCTGCCAAATGGTCCAATGGAACAAACTCTTTGGGGTTGCAATGGTGAGGGAGAGAGATACACGCTTATGATGTGGCATGAGGAATTCTGGCTGAATGTGCGGTCAAATATAGTTCAGAAGAGCTTAAAACACAAAAAAAGAGGAAAAGAAAGTACTCACAACCTACCTTTTCCAACAATAATCCATGATTAGAATAATGAGGAAGGGTCAGATGACACTAATATGCGCAGCTCAGCTCAACTTTGCCTCTGCAATCAAATCAGACCATGCTTTTGGGTAATTTCCTTTCCTTATAAACATACAAGGAATTGACAAAACAGAACAAATTATGCTATAATTGTTATGAAAAATTCTAATTCTAACACATGCAGGTGTGATCTGAGGGTGTTAAGTGCTGCAAATGAATTTTTCATACTGAAGCATCATGGGCTAATGGATTGTTTATCAGAAATCAACACCAACCCATGCATTATTGATGAACAGGGCAGGCTTAGAATCTTACCCTACCATGATTTCCACTCATCTTCTTATGGCTGTACCATTTGCCCTCCCAGCATGTGCAAGGTGATTAAACTAAACTAATTGTATATATTTAGCTACCCCAAAATCAAAATCACAAATTTAATTATATTGGTTTAGTATGTTTGTGGGGTTTCTTTTGTTACAGGGTCTAATACTGGAAAAGATTCAAGCTTCTGTTGCAACAGATGGGAAGAAACATAAATAGTTAATCTATGTTGGGGATGGAGCTCCTGATTTTTGTGCAGGTTTGAAGCTCGACGAAGGAGATTTTCTGATGCCAAGGAGGGATTTTCCTATCTAGGACTTAATTTCTGCCAATCCATTGTTTACTAAGGCCAAAAGTTACGAATGGAATGAGTGTGATGAGCTCTGGGCTGTCTTGCTCAACATAGTTAATACATTCTTCACTGAAATGGGGTTGTCTTGCTAAACTCAGATGGGGTTCTCTTGCTTTTTCATTCAAGTACTCTATCCTAATTTGAGGATTTTAAAGTGAGGTTGATCATAAGCCCACTAACCCTAACCCCAAATCAATTGATTAAAAGTTAGCTCCAAAACTGAAGAACCCTAAATTGACCCATAGAAGCATAACTAGAGAGAAAGAGGAAGGAAAAGACTCACCTGATGACAGATCGATTTCCAGAGCACAGAGAATGATGAAGCAAATAGATAGAGACGGAGAGTGAGAGCAAGAGGGAGCGAGAGCGAGAGAGTGACTTCAAGATCGACAAATTGATATCCAATAGTTGCCGTTGTTCGAACCAAGAAGCCCAACTGAAGAAGAGAGAGCAACAATGGAACAAAGACTGACAACGCCAAGAAGAAGAAGAGAGAGGCGAGTCGCAGGAGTCTCTGAGCATTCTTGCTTTTGTTTTGTTATTGTTTCAGATTTCTTTATTTTCTATTGTTTTTGTTTTGGTTTTCTTTTACCTGGAGCAACCCATTTAACCGGTCACTTACTATCAACGGTGTAGATTACCCCACATCCCACAATAGCTTATCCAATGGTTTATAATAGTGGCGCATCCATGCGCAGGGCGCACCGTAGAATTTTCCCTGGTTGAGGCATCTTGCTCGGGTTTAATTTTGTACTTCACCTTTTGATCCAAAAGGGACAAAAAATAATGATCAAAGACAACAACAAAATATTGTTTTTTTTTTTTGAATAAAAGACAAAACACAATATTTTTATATGGGTGAGAAACCCTACACAACTGTCCATCCAAAAACCATACGCATTCAATCTCTTCAATTACTATTATAGGGTTTTGGTTTCCTAGCCTCTTCTTGAACTATGTCTACTAGGGGTGTAAGTTGGATTGGAAAATCCGATTCCGACCGATTCCGGTCCGAATATTTCCAAAAAAATCCGACTCCGATAAATTCGATATCCGAAAATGCCGAATCCGATATTTCCGATAAATGCCGAAAATTCCGCAATTCCAATCCGAAAAATTCCGAAGTTCTCCGAACCCATTCCGATCCGATTTTTCCAACTTGATTCCAAAAAATTCCGAGTTTCTAATTAAAATTGTATTATTTTTAGTTTATAGGTCTTATATATGTTTCATTTCTTATTTGTTATATTTTAGTACCCACATACAAATATTCATACATACTAAACATAGGCTTGGCAAAAAAATATACTAAACATAGTAGTATATAACTTTAAGACTATGGGTAATATATAGTAATATACTAAACATAGTAATATATATTTGGCAAATATGCATAATGTGTGCTTGTTATATCCAAACGTACTACAAATATGGTAAATGTAGGGAGTATCATATCATACTATTATATTTTGTATTCTATGTATGTATGTATTTTTAAAATTTTACACTATCTTCATTTAAAATTTTAATTATAAAATTATTTTATATATACATGAAATACAACACATAAGATAAGTATGTTAAGTGAATCTTAATAATTGTAGTATTCCAATTGCCTAGAGCAATAACACTCTTTACACATGTTCATGCCCACAAGAATCTAAAACTAACGTGATGGTCACTTGACTATAACTTGAGCATCAATTGATTGATGAATGTGAATCCATCTTTAGCATTTGAATCAATAAATTTTCATTCACATGATCAGAGCATGATGATGTTTGAAGGAGAAGATTTGACTGTTTTGGATATAATTTGATTGGATTGTTTGATCATTTGACGGAGAAAGGCTTTGATCATAGACTGAAACCAAAAACGCATAAAATAAGGATAGTTGGTTTTGATATACCATCCATAGGTTTTGGATGCATAGGTGTTCTTTTTCTATGAAAGTTATTGGAGTTGTTGGAGTCCCATTTCTGAGAGTTGTTGGAATCCCACATCGATTGAAAACATAGACTTCAGATGTTTTCTTCTTTATAAATATCTTTACCCCAATTCAGTACTTGAATAGACTTCAAGTTCAGCCTACAATCTTAAGTGGGCTCGACAGGTCATTATTTAGTAGTATTTATGAAGTCTCTAGTTGGGTTTCTTAATTAATGCCTAATTGGGCTTCTTGATAGAAAGCCTAATTGGGATCTTAATATTATTTTTTTTGTTAGTTACGTATAATATTGATATGAATTTGTTCTAAAGAATTTGAAACTTCGGAATCAGAAAGTTTCAAAAAAATTCGGAATTTTTCGGAATCGGAACAATATTATACGAATTTGTTTTGAAGAATTTGAAACTTCGGAATTGGAAAGTTCCGAAAAATTCCGGAATTTTTCGGAATCGGAATCGAAAGTGTTTAAGGAATTCCGAAAGATTTTGGACGGAAATTGGAATGGCTGTTTCCGATCCGATCCGGCCGAATTGCAGCCCTAATGTCTACTATTTAAAGGGTTAAACTTCACTCTTGAGATATTAAACTTGTTTAAAAGATAATTAGAATGCTAGGGTGGGCAAGAAACCACCCGAACCATTTACGTCGCTAAATCAAATCAATTCAAATTGTTTGGTTTGATTTTATACCAAATAAGTGTAATTTTGAACTGAACCAACCAATGTAACTAGTATACTATAAAAAAAAATGATTTGATTAATTGACCTAAGTGATATTATTCTTATCCACATGGCGTCTTGTGATTGGAAGTCAAAATATTTGTTCCCACAATCACAATTGGAAGTCTTAAATATCATTTCTTTCTGTTAAAACTTGCCACGTTGAAATTTGCGATGCTCTTAGTTTTATTTAGGACGGCAAACAAATTCAATCAGTGACCAAACTGTAGGTTCATATCTTAATTCAGATATCATTTTCTCTCGACGAGTTTTGATTGGTTTGATTGCGTTTTCAGTGCTTATGTATGCTACTTTTGTCTTCTTTTTCAGGATACATTGATTTCATTTGCGGTCTTTTTCCTCTAAATTATTCTTACAAAACTGATTAGCTAATAATTTTGTCCTCTTCATTAGTTAGTTGATAGCCCTATCAGTAATCAAATGTTTGAAAGTTATGATCACTATGAAAATAATTTAGGGAAGTACAGTTAAATACCACTATTACGGTAGTAAAATTCTCAAAAAGCATTATTTTTGTAACAAACTAACAATATCGACAGTATCAACAGACTATTTATAATTGTCATATCAAAATTATAGGAGATTATTTACTATTGAAATAATAAGATATTATCGACAACATATTAAGATGATATCAATGTGATGAAATTATTTGCTACAGTACAGTACAATAATATAGACAACATAAGTTGCTCACATAATTTATGAATTTTTTTTTTTGTTGAGAAATTTTGGGATTGCATTCATAATTATGCAAAAAAAGCTATTAGCCACAAAGAACCAATACAAACTAGTTATAAAGGATCAATACCTTTTCCCTTAAAAATTATATTCCCTACTTGAAACATGTAAGCAGTTCTACATGCCACATGGTTTCTTACGTGAATTTTGAAAATGTGAACATATGCAAGGATTTTGGCCTCCCTTATTTGTCTATGCGATGATAATACCGCGTGACATGAATTCGTTTAATTAATTTTAATTTTAATTCTGAATTGAAACCTAACATGTGCCCTATTATAATTTGAATGAATTCTTTGTAGCACTGTATGTCATGTACCACACTAAGTGAGTCACGGAATTGTTGAGATATTGAATGATACGAAATGCAGATAAGTCGATCATTGTCTAGTTGTTGAAATATTGAATGGGACAAGAGGCTGTTGAAGCTAACTAATTAAGATAAAATTTTATTTTCTATTCACTTCGTTGGATTCTTTGTAAGAGCACCTTCACCCATCACCTTTTCCCATAGCAAAAGAGGGCCTAGACTTAAAAACAACTTCCACCCATCACCTTTTGCCATGGCAAAAAGTGGGCGCATAAAACTGGACAAGCCCAAAGGCAAGACTTGCTTGGGTTGTTACCTGGGCAAACTTACGTGTAAGATCAATTATTTGTCTCCTTTTTTTATTTTATTTTATAGAAATTGTTGTATGTTCCAAGTACACTAGAGTATATCCAAAACATGCAAAAATTACTCCTTAATTCGAATGCAAGAGCATAGAATTATGATGAAAGATTTTGGGTTCCATGCAAGATGCAAGTGAACAGGAATAATTTAGGATAACAACATAAGGAAATTTTTTTAAAAACAGTTCCCGGACATCCACTGCCTGAGTCATTAATTTTTTTTTATAATCTTAATTAGTCAGTACTACTTCAATTTTCTAGCATGGAATTTTCTTTTCCTTTTTCCGACTCTCTTATATGTTGGGAGCCAACTACAACAAACAAACAACATTTTACGTATTGAAAAATCCAAACTCTCTTAACATATTTTCAATTTTATTTTGTATTGCTAACACCGTTCTTTTAAGTTTACAAACTTTGTCGTGGCTGAATATAATACTTTTACAATTATGTTAAAATGTGAAGATTGAACATTAATAAGATTAATACATACTAATGTTGTTTAAATCAAACTCAATACAGTGACATGTTCTCTACTTTTATGAATTCGGCCCATCAGCTACTTGTTATATGCTTTTTCTGAAGTCTTACTAGACTATTGTTGAGCCATCAAAATATAGAGGAAAGGATCATATAATTAGCATTAGAGGTGGACCCACATGAAGGCATGCAATGGCCGTGGCCCTCCCAATCCCATGAATTACTTCTTAAGCAACTGTTGCTGCAATATTAGAGGGTTTCGGAAATATCGGTGGTTTAAAAATACGGAAATATCGATGGAAATATCGGGAAAATATCGACATCGATAAAAATTGGATAAAAACCACGGAAATTGTGATAAATACATGAAAATTTTTAATGACATTTTATAAAAAGTTTATTTAGTCAATCATCTATTATTTTGAGACAAAAGATTGGAAGGAAATGCATTGCATAGTGGGTTTGAGTGATTTAAGTTGATTATATTGCGAGCTAACAAACTCTGTGACTTAGAAAATTTGGAGTAATTAATGAAAGAAAATTAAACACCATGTAGTAATTTATTTATCATTTTTACTACAATATTTTACACTTTATAAATTGCATGGTAAGATACATGAGGAACCTTATTTCACGTTATTTGCTAAACATGGTACATGTTCTTATATTTATTATTTATCAAAAATTGAAAAATAATTAAAGATGTAAACCAACTTGATTTGTCATGAAAATTAGGCAATTTACCATGCTTAAAAAATATTAGTGAAGATTGAAAATTAACTAAGAACATAAATTATATTAAGTAATTAAATATTTGATCAATAATATAGAACAATAAGTAATTATTTTCTATTTTGAGGGACAGCTCGGAAGACATATAAATATGAATTTCATATTTGACTAATCACAAAGTGACCACTAGCGTGGTGGTTGATTGGCTCCAGAACTTGAAAGGGTGGAAGCGGTTTGGACCCTTGTGTGCGTGAGTTCAAGTGGATTATTTCATTTTTGAAAGTTCATATCGCAATATTATCGATTTTATCGATAATATCGCGATATGTTGATCATTAGAGACATCATCTCAAGGCAATGTTGATTTATAATTTCCTTATGCATAATACTAAACTATATTTTCAATTTCCTCCAACATCTTGATATTGTTTATAACATTTTCATCCCTATAACTTTGTACTTTAATCTGGATCATATGACTACCAATGCATTAAAAAAAATTGTACAAGATATGAGAGCCAACAACAACAGTTAACACGATATGATGAGAAAGTGAATTCGAAAAGCATGATGGATTGAGTTCATGCAGATATCATAATGTTTATATATATATAATCTCTCTATCTCTATGCGGGGCCAAATCATTTCATATTCATGTAAAATAGGTGTAACACGCTTTGAATAATAATTTGATGATTGTCACTTGGAATAACTTTTTTATGTGGCATTATTTCACACAAGTTTTTGTCCTAGTTGAGGCATCTTGCTCGGGTTTAATTTTGTACTTCAAAAATAATGATCAAAGACAACAACACAATATTGTAATTTAAAAAAAAATAAAAGACAACAACACAATATTTATGGATGGGTGAGAAACCCTACACAACTGTCCATCCAAAAAGCATACGCATTCAATCTCTTCAATTACTCTTATAGGGTTTTGGTTTCCTAGCCTCTTCTTGATCTATGTCTACTATTTAAAGGGTTAAACTTCACTCTCGAGATATTAAACTTGTTTAAAAGAAAATAAGAATGCTAGGGTGGGCAAGAAACCACCTGAACCATTTACATTGCTAAATCAAATCAATTCAAATTGTTTGGTTTCATTTTATACCAAACAAGTGTAATTTTGAATCGAACCAACCAATGTAACAAGTATACTATAAAAAAAAAATCCAACCAAATAGATATAGGTGCACTTTTAAATCAATCAAACTAAACATTCATGCATGTCCAAGAACTCTATAGCGAGGGTTTTATCTAAGGTCCTTAGATGATGCCCTATTTTAACTGTTAGATCAAATTAGTTAGCTATTAGATCAATTTAGTTAGTTTGATCCAGTGACAAAGAAATTAGACCTCATCTAAAGATCTCACTCTAGAATGACTCCATGGATGTCTTTCAACTTGTACGAATTAGGCCCATTACTTCGTTTGGGCTTTTACTGAATTTCCATTATATACTTGGTCCACTCAACACACTTGAAATTGGACCGAGAGCCCATGGTGTTATTAAAAGAATGAAAAGATTTTTTTTATGTAAAACAGATATCACGCCATGAACCATAATTATTAGATGATTGTCTATGGAGCAATCAAATACATCCCAAAACCACACACATTCAATCTCTTGAATTACTCTCTTGTAAAACGTTTTGGTTTTCTACACTCTTCTTGAACTATGTATATACAAAGGCCAATTTTCACACTTGAGCTATTAAACTTGGTAAATTAGTGGTTTAACAAAATAATAATAAGAATACTAGGGGTGGGCAAAAAATCACTCGACCTAATTAAACTGCTAAATCATTTCACTTTTTTTGGTTTTTCTCATCCTAACTTAAATTTATGAGTTCTCACAATGGGCTAAGATTTTCTTCCATGTATTGATTTGAAGCTATTAAACTGTACAATTGAAAGTAAAACTGCAGTTCCATTCAATAGATGCCAACTATTGAACAACTATTGTGGATGTTCTAATTTATAAACCAAAGTTTCGCTTATATCAATTGTTCAAACGCGCATGTCAACTATTAACTCAAGAAACAAAAATTAAAAAATTAAATGTAAATTAATGTAAGACTTACTTAATCAACAACTACAATAATTACATTTCACTTTCTTTTGGTAGAATTTTTTTTTCACTTGTATACCAAGAAAACAAAATTGAAAACAAAGGAAAAAAACAAAAAAAAACCTTTCTTGGTCCTTACTCTCCCATGAAATTGAAGAGCAATAATCTTTCAACTTACTAGGCAAGAAAGCAAAGGGAAGAAGAAAAACTTTGCTACTTCCCACACCACCCGATATACAAACTCCAACTCCATACGCTTTACCCTCACAGATATTTCCCTCTCAATCGAAAAAACCAAAAAACGCCATTAAAATTCGAAACCCATTTTCTCACTCTTATCAGCAAAGCGACACTCAGGACACCACAGAAAAATGGAGGGAGCAACTCTGCTTCGCTCTTCTCTCGCCTGCAACAGACTCTTCTTCTCCTTCCGCTCTGCTCGCCGCCTCTCTGGTTTCGCCTTACCCTCATCTCGTTCTTCGTCGTCTTCTTCAGCTTCTGCTATCAGAAACCACCGCCACCGTCGGATTTTGAACCCCAGCAGGCGCTCCCCGCTCCGCCGCAGCAGCAGATTGCTCCCCTCCTCTGCCCCCAACTCCGCTAGAAGAAGCTTCTCATCCCTCGCCCCACGCGCAATCGCCACCCCCTTCACTCAGTCTCCTTCAGGTACATTCCCGTCTCAAAACCCTAGCTACCCTTTATGTAATTTTGTGTTTTGATCGAGGTTTTTTTATTCATAGAGTTTTCTGGGGTGGAGGATGAAGTTGTGGAGAAACTCGGATTCGAAAAGGTCTCCGAAGAGTTCATTGGAGAGTGTAAATCCAAAGCTTTGCTTTTCAGGCACAAAAAGACCGGTGCCCAAGTCATTTCCGTGTCCAACGACGACGAGAATAAGGTGTTCGGCATTGTTTTCCGGACCCCGCCGTGAGTACTCTTCCCAAAAAATCTCTCTTTTAATCTCTCTTTTATGTAGTGGAGCTTAGCATTTACCAATTGGGATACTGTATTTTCTCCTGATTATATGTTTTACTTAAAAATCTATATAAATCAAGTTGTTTGAAGTGAATGCAAATGCCCCCTTGTTTGTTTTTCTTTGTTAATCAAGATGTTGAATGTACTTTTATCTAATTGTTGATGCAGGAATGATTCCACTGGGATTCCACACATACTGGAACATAGTGTATTGTGTGGGTCTAGAAAGTACCCTTTGAAAGAACCATTTGTTGAATTGTTGAAAGGAAGCTTGAACACTTTTCTGAATGCATTCACATATCCTGATAGGACTTGCTATCCAGTTGCTTCCACAAATACAAAGGTAAAATCGAGTAGTGAATTGGAAAGGAAATACAATGTGATCTTATATCTACTCTGTATTCTAAACTAAAACATGGTTGTCATTTTATATCAGGATTTCTATAACCTTGTTGATGTATATCTGGATGCTGTCTTCTTTCCTAAATGTGTGGAGGACTTCCGGACTTTCCAGCAGGAGGGTTGGCATTATGAGCTCAATGATCCTTCCGAAGATATATCTTATAAAGGTTGCCCACTTAATAGATGTGCCTAGTTCATAAAATGATGTATCATGGTTATAAATTCCATTGATTCCAAAGTATTAAGCTAATGTCTTATTTCTTCTTAAATGATTTTTGTTCTTAATTTCAGGAGTTGTTTTCAATGAGATGAAGGGGGTCTATTCCCAGCCTGATAATATACTTGGGCGGGCTTCTCAACAGGCAAGTTTTCTTTTATTTTTCTGCCCAATTGTTTCATGTTTATGTTTTAACAGTTGGGAACATTTATAGCTTCACCCATATTTGACTCAATTATTTTCCTAGGGAGTCTTAATGATTTGCATTAGCCCCAATGGACTTATGATTTATGTGTCAAATATTCCTGCTGAATTCTCATTTTCTCTTGTTGATTCCAAAATGAATAGTCCTTAACTGTTCTCTCTCTCTCTCTCTCTACCCCATTCCCCCTCTCCTATCTCCTCTCTTTAATGGTACTAGTCTATAACAATATGAACTACTTACTGTAGCAGGTTTAATTCAGATTAACCGTGTTAACTAGGTAGGAAGAAAGTCATGGTGGGCTTTAGTTTAAACGCATTAGTTTCAGCTAAATGTTTTGTAAAATCAGATGTGTACGTACATCATTAAACATTAGCAGTGACAATTATATATGGTTATCTTCTTAATACAATATTATCTTGCTTCTGGCTCCATATCTATTTAACAGTGTGCTTGTAGTGATACTATTTGGAGTCATGAATGCTGGAGTATATTGGTAATTTATTCTTGGTATATACCTAGCCATCCATATTGATATGTTAAGATATACATTCATCTGTTATCATGGGTGCGTATAGTACTTGAACATTGAATGGCAATTAGCTTTTTTGAATGACTAGAGTACTTGGTTATTATGTTTACCAAGTATCTCCTTTTTGTTTAATTATTTTCTTCAGAATACTTTTGATATAATACATTTGGTTTCCATTTGTAACTGCTTCTTGTACATTTGCTACAGGCTCTTTTTCCAGACAATACCTATGGTGTTGACAGTGGAGGTGATCCCAAAGTCATTCCAAAACTGAAATTTGAGGAATTCAAGGTTTGTTGTGTTAACTAAGGAGGAATACTATTTGTTTAGTCTTTCTGAATACTATAATAAACTTAGTTGTGATTGTTTATGTATTGTGACCATAGCACATATATTTCTCAAGTTTTGGTCTAATTGATTTCTATGGTGCTTCTGTTTGATGAAAGTTCAACTTTTTTATTTGTTAACTTAGAATCTTATTCTTTTGTAGAATTTAGTACATTATTCATGTTATAGTAGCACATTCTGCGCAGCTTTTTAAGAAGTGTTCTGGAAAATTTCAGCATGTTTCCTTCACTGTTGTCAGCTGACGACATCTGAAGTTCTGAGCCATTTAAGGGATGCATTCCAATGTCATCTGGTTGCACAGTAGTTAGGGTTGTAATACAAACTGGTTTTGGACAAAAACCTTTTGTTGTTTATGAGAGCGTTGTTGTCCATCTGGCACAGTGACTTCTAGTACCATTATAAGTTTTTTTGACCTCTAATATTCTGATCAGCTTGCTTCAAAGGAGAATGTGCTGCGGTATATGCCACATGTAATAAGGCTTTTAAATGTTTGTGCAGCATGCTATAGATACTGTCTTTTTTGCAATCCTCCCTCCCCCTCCCCCCCTTCTTTCCCATGCGTATGTGTGTGGCCATCTTCCTGCCAAGTTACCTGATTCTCGTGTTTCAGTTTATAAATATTGAATATTCTTTAGTTGTATCTTAAATTATATTTAACAAAAGGGCTTTTCTTTCTGACAAAAAAATTTACAGGAGTTCCATCGTAAATATTACCACCCCAGCAATGCCAGGATCTGGTTTTACGGAGATGATGATCCAACCGAGCGCCTGCGCATTTTGAGTGGTATTGATTTAGATCTGCTTATACATACATTTGAATACTTTTTGTTTCGTGTGAACTAGATTATGATGTAAGACTATTTTGGCCTTTTCCCTTAAAAGGTGGGTGAGTTTTCCCAAAAGACGATTTATGAGAAGCAATAGTTCTAGAAAGAAACTGTTTAAACCATGAAAATTAAATGCCAGTTAAACTAATGGACCTTGTTACTGACACTGTATGCTATCATTTCTTTTAGTGGTGTACATTTAACACTTTTTCCTTTTGTGTAAACAAGGTTGCTAAACCTGTACATCGACAAATATCCCCTATTTCAGTTTTTATCTATTTTGTTTCGAATAACTAAAATGTAGGTTACTAATTTAAGAAAACTGTATGAACATCAGTTACAGCAAAGCCATGGATGACTTGTGTTTCATTTTTGTCATTACTTTTCATTCTGATGACTTAGAATTTCAGATAAATGATATAAGTTCAAAAGTGTGGAAAATATGTCTAGTATCTTACCTCTCTCTCTCACCCCCTCTCACTCTCAGAGTACCTAGATATGTTTGATGCAAGTTCATCTCCAAATGAATCAAGGATTCAAGCTCAAAAACTATTTTCAGAACCAATTAGGATTTCTGAGAAATATCCTGCTGGTGAAGGTGGTGATTTAAGGAAGAAAAACATGGTATGCCTCAACTGGTTGCTCTCTGACAAGCCCCTAGACTTGGAGACTGAGCTTACACTTGGGTTTCTGGATCATCTTATGTTGGGAACGCCTGCTTCTCCATTGAGGAAAATCTTACTGGAGAGTGGCTTGGGAGAGGCCATAGTTGGTGGTGGGGTTGAAGATGAGCTCCTTCAACCTCAATTTAGTATTGGGTTGAAGGGTGTTTCAGAAGATGACATTCAAAAGGTAGAAGAAGTAGTCATGAGTACACTTAAAAAATTAGCGGAGGAAGGCTTTGATACAGATGCTGTAGAAGCATCCATGAATACGATTGAGTTCTCTCTCAGGGAAAACAACACGGGATCATTTCCTCGTGGCTTGTCCCTAATGCTCCGATCCATGGTATGATATATCTTTCTTTTAGTCTAGTTTTCATCCCTATGCTTTTATTTCAATAAAGAGCACCTTTCTTGGCCATTTCTTCTTGATCAGAGCTTAATATAATTTTTCTTTCTAAAGGGTAAATGGATATATGATATGGATCCCTTTGAGCCATTAAAGTATGAGAAACCTTTGCTGGCACTGAAAGCCAGAATAGAAGCGGAAGGCTCTAAAGCTGTTTTCTCTCCCTTAATAGAGAAATTCATTTTGAACAATCGCCATCGAGTTGTGGTAGAAATGCAGGTAATCAATTATTTATTTTTTCCCAAAACGTTTTTGCCCTGTTTATTACTCCTAACAAGTAACTTCCGTGTCAGCCTGATCCAGAAAAAGCTTCTCGTGATGAGGAGGCTGAAAAACAAATTTTGGAGAAAGTTAAAGCTGGTATGACAGAAGAAGATCTTGCTGAGCTAGCACGTGCTACACAGGAGCTGCGACTGAGGCAGGAAACTCCTGATCCACCAGAAGCTTTGAGAAGTGTTCCAAGCCTTTCTCTGCAAGACATTCCTAAGGAACCTACTCGTGTTCCCACAGAGGTTAAACATCACATGAAGTTTCTTATGTTTTATTTATTTATCTACTTATTTTTTTGTGAACTTCCTTTTGGGCTAGTTTCTATTTAACTAAGTAAATAAAAAAGCACCTGTCTGTTAAATGTAGGTTGGCGATATCAATGGCGTGAAAGTTTTGCAGCATGACCTCTTTACAAATGATGTACTGTACACAGAAGTTGTGTTCAATATGAGTTCACTAAAGCAAGAGCTTCTTCCTTTGGTACCTCTTTTTTGGTAAGATGTTCTTTCCAATGAGTCCCTGATTTCTTCATTATTTTGGTTTCATTCTGAACGTAACATGAAGCTCTCCAAATTACTTGTTCTTCAATATCATATTTTCGTATGAATACCCTGTGACTTTTGAATAAGACACTCATGCTCATGTCCACTATTCATTGCCGTCAAATTGTACTTATGAAAGGGAAGACAGTAATATATAACAGTCTTAATAGCAGAGCATCAATAGGGGTAGTAGTTGTTGCAGCAGCAACAGTGGTTTGCAAATTATGCACACACTAATAAACTGCTTCTTACTGACAGCAATAGTGTAACAATGGTGTTCAAAGTATCAATTGAGCTTTACAAGTTGCTTCTTTTAAGAATATTATTTTTCTGATTAAGATCCTTCAAAAGCAAATTATATTGTATTCTTGATTGTATCATGATGTTCTTTTGACAGCCAATCATTGCTTGAGATGGGTACAAAAGACTTGAGTTTTGTGCAACTTAATCAGTTGATTGGGAGGAAAACTGGAGGAATATCAGTTTATCCAATGACATCATCTGTACGTGGCAAGGAGGATCCCTGCAGCCATATAATTGTTCGAGGCAAAGCCATGGCAGGACGTGCTGATGACCTATTTCACCTGGTATTTTTTTTTTCCTTTTTCTTTTCAGAGTTAGCAAATGAGTATTTCTAGTTTCATTACTTAAGGAATAATTTATATGAAGTGGGCTTCATGTACTTGTGTGTGTTTGAATAGTTATTATGTTATTACTTATTGCTCTTAACTTCTCATGAAGTTTACCGTGAGTTGACAATATTTTGTAAATTCTTATGCACTTGAGGTGTACACCTGCACAAAATTTGACAATAACTGAAAAGAACAAAATTTGATTGATGAATGAAGATATCCATTTTCCTACCCATTATAGTTATTATTTTATGCCTTTAGTAAGTTTTCCTACTTTTGCCTTTTCAAGATAGGGAACAAGAATTTGATTGAAAAAATAAACGAAATTCAAAAGGAGCGTACAAGGAGTCCATCCAGGACAATCCAAGTGCGAAACACATAAGTGAGAAGCTAACAATTATGCAAAACTCCTGCCTAATTCGAAACATAAGATAACTTCTTTTTTTTAAAAGAAAAAAGAGAATTTCCTTAGTTGAGGCTATTGGCGAAGTTAGTGTGGAAAACTTGAATCATTGCTTTCTCTTACATTATATCTTAGTGGATGTGAAAATTATAGATTAAATCTCTTGTTGCCATTTGAAGGACGGATACTTTAATTTGAAATGCATCCCATGCAAAATTTCAATTGTTCTGCATTAATTCATAAAAGGTTTAGGATCTTTTTAAGAGAAAAAAAGTTTGATCGGTTATTCTTTCTTTATGAGGATTCCATTCACTATGAACAAACTAAGTGACCTATCTCATACTCTTCCCTTATTTTTTTTTCCCTTTGACATGGAGGGAGGTTCGCAATTTGGGGGCCATTGACTGTATAATTATCTTTTTCCTATATATTAGTATTTTAATTGTAGTATATTGCTCAAGTTGTTACTGCAGATATTTATTAAGGTTTTCATGCAAGTATTTTATGTTATTGCAGTTCAACTGTGTTCTTCAAGAAGTCCAATTTACAGACCAGCAGCGGTTTAAGCAATTTGTTTCCCAAAGCAAAGCCAGAATGGAGGTATATTATAAATCTCATTTGGACAAGTTCAACATAACTGATCCTTTACATTATCAGAGCGTAGAGTTTATGTTATGTCATTTTCAGAACCGATTGAGAGGTAGTGGTCATGGAATTGCTGCTGCAAGGATGGATGCAAAGCTAAATGTCGCTGGGTGGATTTCTGAACAAATGGGTGGTGTCAGGTCGGACTGGAATTTACAAGTGATTTGTCTTTTGTGTTAATCTTGCATATTCTACATTTCCCAGTGTATACTCTTGTCTTTGTGAAGTGCACTGTAAGAAACACGGACATATCATTCATTATTAAATTTTATGAAAATATCATTCATGATTTTGAGCTTGCATTGACATTAACATTAAATACATCTTATTTCTTGCTGTTCAATATACATCTTATACAATGATTTGCAGATTTAGGTTCATTTCAGGACCTTGCCATTTAACTTCGTATATTCTGTCTGCTTAGTTACTTGGAGTTTCTACAAGCTCTTGAAGAGAAAGTTGATCAAGATTGGGATGGAATTTCTTCATCTCTCGAGGAGATTCGCAAATCCTTACTTTCTAGGAATGGTTGCATAGTTAATATGACTGCTGAAGGGAAGAATCTTACCAACTCTGAGAAGTTTGTTAGCAAATTTCTTGATTTGCTGCCTAGCAACTCTCCCGTTGCTACTTCTACTTGGAATGCTCGACTACCTTCGTCAAATGAAGCCATTGTTATACCTACTCAGGTTAGAATAATATTCTTTTTTGGCATGGTTCCTTTTTGCATATTTTGTGAAGGAATAATTCTAAGCTGTTACCTTCTGCAGGTTAATTATGTTGGAAAAGCTGCTAACGTTTACGACACTGGTTATCAGCTTAATGGGAGTGCGTATGTTATCTCCAAATACATTAGTAATACATGGTTGTGGGATCGTGTTAGAGTTAGTGGTGGGGCATATGGAGGCTTTTGTGACTTTGATAGTCACTCAGGTAAAAATTTGCGCTGTTAAATGTTCACATGGAGTTTCAGTTGCTTATGTTGTTACCTAACGTTCTGAAATTTTCTGTAGGAGTATTCTCCTTCTTATCTTATCGCGACCCCAACTTGTTAAAGACACTTGGTGTATATGATGGAACTGGGGATTTTCTCCGACAATTAGAAATGGATGATGAAACTCTTACAAAGTCCATTATTGGGACAATTGGCGATGTTGATTCGTACCAGCTTCCTGATGCCAAAGGTTATAGTAGGTATGTACACATCTATCTGTTCGTGGTTTGTAGGAGAGTGAAGATATATGTAAGGGTCATTGTGAACCAGAAGGAATCGGGAAGAGGAAGGAAATGTTTTTCCTTTTAATCATTATTGTTGGAAACAATCATGTGTATGCCCCTCATAATTCCACATCTAATGTATTGCACACAACCTGCCACAATAGCTCGTTGGTGATGTCACATTGGTTCTGAATTTGCTTCTTATTTCCTGAAATGTATGAATCTTTTCTCCTCACTCCCTCCTTTTATTCCTCCTGCAGTTTGTTGCGGCATTTACTGGGAGTCACAGAAGAAGAAAGGCAAAGGAGACGAGAAGAGATATTGTCAACAAGGTAAATATTCTGTTCATTGGTTGATGAGTTGACTTGATATTCAAGTTGTAAGGCACGCCAAGGATATGACACTACTAAGGCTGTGCTTTTGAAGAAACAACCATTGTTGTTATCCTGTCTTTGTCATTTTGATTAACTGCCCTTTCAACGATTTTCAAGGGGTACTTACGAAAAAGCTAGATTAGAACCATAGAAAGGAAACTTGAATGTTCTGCTAGCCAACATGCCTTAGTTGATTAAACGTACAACTTATATTTATCCATACGAAGTATCATCATCTTCATAGCTGTTCCATTTTCATTTTTGGGCAATAGGCAGCTCACACGATGCTACCTTTATTATACGTAATGAGTATTTTTCCTAGTCCAATATTTTTACTCATTATTCCTTTGTCCCGCAGTGTGAAGGACTTCAAGGAATTTGCAGAGGCAATTGATGCGGTAAAAAACAAAGGGGTTGTGGTTGCAGTGGCATCTCCAGATGACGTTGAAGCAGCACAAAAGGAGCAAAACAACTTCTTTGAAGTAAAGAAAGCCCTCTAAGCCCACCCAGAAAATGCTACAGATATAGGCTTTCCTGAAACACTATTCCCCCATTATACAGCAAGGGACGCTCAATTTATTGTTCCATTTTTACCCCGTTTTACACAAAGCAATACATACAATGCAGTCATATTAGATTAGCAAAGATATTTTGAAGCAGTGTACCACCAATTCTTTTGACCCCTTAAATGTGAGTTAAAAGTCTTCATTTTCCGTCTCCTTTATCCACTTTTACAATCAATTTTATGCCGGTAATATAAACTCGTGAAATTGCCATCGCAGTTTCATTTTGAACTGAACATATATAAATATCAGCTTAGACTCGATATTTGACAGAAAATTGAATTGATAAATAATTACTACTGAAGAATTTTGGCTTATCTTGGACACGTGGATGTTAAGCTTTGTAAATGTTTTCAAATAGCCTTCTGGGGCTGTATCAGATATGCAGGGTTTTCAGCAGCTGCCTGAAAGGCTGAAACTTGCCACAGATGGCTGTTATTTGTCTCATTTCCCCAGCTTCAGTCCCATCCTAGCTTTCCTATTTAGCATAAACAGGTTCAGACCAAAAAGTAAAGTCAGGTATTCATAAGATGGGAAAGTTGATCTGCCCAAATGTTTATGGACATCACTTAATGCAAATGGTTAAAAGCATGAACGAGCAAAGTAGGATCTAAAATACAGTGCATTTTAAAATTGGATGGAAATTCTTTGCTCTGAAAAAATATCAGAAATTTGAGGAGGATCAAACTTTTTCAAGTATGTTATTCTTGAAGTTAAACTCCCATAATAAGTTAATTAAGAGCTTTCTTAATCTACAAGCCTACACAATACATATTGGTTTGGTCAATTGTCCACGCGCTTTTCGATTTGTTATCAACCATTAGTTGATGTAGTATCCTCATAATAACTATATGTCTATCTCTTTCATTACGTGGAAGTCACATACGTTGCAGGAAAATATTACTCGTTAATAAGTTTATTGAAATTTGGCATTACTATTTCCAATTGATAACTAAGAGGATATAATAATAAATTCTGAAAGACTGAAATGTTTCAACTATGGAGTATCAACTCTACTTTCCTCAACTATTAATACTATTAGAGTTAACAAAAAATATAAATTTCTTTTTGTTGCTAATTCTCAATTAAGATTTTCTTTTATTTTTATGATTTAATATTAAATTATGCCACACTTTGAACTCAAGCTTGGCTCGTCCCAAATGAGAGCCAAGCTTAAAACTCTCGTTCTACAACAAACAAGCCATATTTCAAACTCGGCTCGGCTCATCCCTACCAAGAATTTTGAGCAAAATATTTCCCTCCCTAAACCATCCCCATACCTTAGACCAAAAAACAAAACCATCCCCATGCGCACACAAATTAATGACAAACACCAAATTCATACGTTAACTCTCGAAAATTAGCTGGACTAAACGAAAGTGCTTTTCCGTACGGTCAGCTCTGTATTGTTCTCAGCAGCACTACCTGCCCGTACGGTCAGCTCTGTAATCACACAGGCACGTCGCGCTTCTCCATATAAACCCACCTCTCTCCATTTCTAGAAACCCAAAACCCCATTTTGGAAAACATTTGCATTTGCTCCCCCTCTTCTTGTTACCTTCTTACCAGTCCCACTGTTTCACTCAGAGACAGTGAGACGCCATAAAAATGGCGGGAGCTACTACTCTGCTTTGTTCTCCTCGCCGAATCTCTCGTTTTGCCTTACCATCATCTTCATCTTGTTCTTTCTCTTCAGCTTCTGCTCCTAGAAACCACCGCCACCGTCCTATTCCGGACGTCCCCTCCGCACCCTCTCTGCTCCGAGCCCACATAAGATTACTCCCTTCCTCCTCCCACCCCCATCTCACAACCCACTTCAGGTGCCTCTCCTCACGCGCCTTCGCCGCTTCTTCTGACACTCCACCATCTGGTACATAACATGACTATGTTCCACTTTCAAATCCCAAGCTACCATCTTTTTGTTATTTTGCGATATAATGGATTTTTTTTCTTGTGGGTACAGAGTGCTCGGAGGTGAAAGATGAAGTTTTGGACAAGCTGGGATTCGAGAAGGTTACCAAAGAGTTCATTGGGGAGTGCAAGTCGAAAGCTTTGCTTTTCCGGCACAAAAAGACCGGTGCCCAAGTCATTTCTATGTCCAACGACGATGAAGAAAAGGTCTTTAGCATTATTTTCCGGAACCCACTGTGAGTGCTCTTCCAAAATGTCTCCTTTCCTTTTCTTTGTGGTAAAATGAAGCTGCCCATTTATGCATTTTCAAGAATCATATATATAAAAAAAAAATGTTTTGGAATGAATTGGAAAAGCCTCCTTGTTTATCTATTTAATCTTTATTTTTTGGTTAAAGCCTCCTTGTTTATTTAACTGTTGATGCAGGAAGGATTCCACTGGAATTTCACAAATACTGCAACGGAGTGTATACCGTGGGTCAAGAAAGTACCCTGTGAAAAATCCATTTGAGGAGGTGATTGGAGGGACCTTGGGTAATTTTTCGGAAAAATTCATATATTCTGATAGGACTTGCTACGTAGTTACTTCCACACATACAAAGGTAAAACGGGTTGTGAAAGTTAAGGAAAAGGGTCTCTGTTGTATCTACTCTGTATTCTAACAACAAGGTCGTCATTTTTATATCAGGATTTTTATAATCTGGTTGATATGAACCTCGACGCCGTCTTCTTTCCTAAATGTGTGGAGGACATACAGATTTTCCGGCAGGAGGGTTGGCATTTCGAGCTCAACGACCCTTTCGGGGACATATCTTATAAAGGTTGCACATCCGATTGATGTTCCCAGTTCTCTTGTGTTCTGGTTTTTAATTACATTTCCTTTGGCAAAGTTCCATGTTTCTGGCTTATAAATTCCATTAATTTCCACGTATGAAAATGTGTTAATTTCTTCGTAAATAATTTTTTTTTTCTTTTAATTATAGGAGCTGTCTTCAATCAGATGAAAAAGTATTATTCTCAGCCTGCGCCCATAAGTATATTAAAGCAGACTACTCGACAGGCAAGTTTTCTTTCTACTTCCATTTTGTCCAATTGTTTATTGTCTATGTTTTTGACATTTTGGCAGGTTTACATCAGAACTCAACTGTTTCTCTCTCAGTTCATGTCCTTAGGAAATCTTAAGAGCTACACAGTCATCATTTATCATTGATGACTAGAGAGCTACCAGTTTGGTTATTATGTTTCCTTAGTGTCATCTTCTTTGTTTTCATTATTCATTTCGATATATGTTTAATATATCTGGTTAACATTTTCTACAGGCCATTTTTCCAGAGACTACATATGGTTTTGACTGTACAGGTGATCCAAAAGTTATTCCCCAATTGTCATTTAAGGAATTCAAGGTTTGTTTGTTCACTAAGGAGGAGGATTCGCTATTTTGTACATCAGAATACCATGATAAACTTTAAAACTGTTACTAACTTTTTATTTTAGACTCTAGACTCTGATTTTCTCAAAGTACGTAGTAAGCTGTTGTTATATTAGCACATTAATTCTCTGCAATTTTTTGAGGAATGCCCCGGAAAATCATCCTAACTTCTGAACCATTTGAAGGACACATTCCAACTAGCGTCATCTCATTTGGTTGTATAATTATGGTATTTAGGATTTTATTACAAAAAGGTTTTGGACAAATAATTCTATTTTTATGAAAGAGCGTTTGTATGTCAGTCACAGTGACTTCTAGTAGCATTACCTCCTTTTTTTATCTCTAATATTCTGATACTCTCTCTCTCTCTCTCTCTCTCTCTCTCTCTCTCTATATATATATATATATATATATATATATATATATATTGGGCTCATGCATATGTCTGGTACCATCTTCTGCCAAATTGTCTGAATGTCAAGCACGTTATCTATAAACATATGATTCTTCTCTCTATATATATATGAACTGTTTCGTAAAGTTTATTTAGTACTAGTTATTTTCTTTCTGAGTTTCTGACGATAAAATTACAGGAGTTCCACCGTAAATATTACCATCCCAGTAATGCAAGGATATGGTTTTATGGAGATGATGATCCAACTGAGCGCCTGCGCATTTTGAGTGGTATTGAAATAGATCCAACATGTGACTACTTTGCCTGCAAAGTATCTTATGGCTATTTTGACCTTTACCTTAAAAGAGTGGGGGAGATTTCTCATATCAAATAGCTACTTTGATGCATGACTGTTTTGACTTATCAACTTTACTATATCTTAAAGAAGGTTGTCAAACCTGTAAATCACAAATATCCCTCCATTTCGGTTTTGCCACCAACTTGTTTTCAAGAACTAAAACAGAGTTTACTTAAAATTCAGATGAGGAAATGAACAGCTGTTAGAGCAATACATTGGTCAGCGATGTCTTTTCTTATGTAATTTCTTTTCCTTGTGATGATTCAGATGAATGAGTTTAAGATTGTCAAATTTAATTTAGAAACTTATATCTGAACCATCTTACTCTCTCTCAGAGTACCTGGATATGTTTGATGCAAGCTCAGCTCCAAATGAATCGAGGATTAAACCACAGAAACTATTTTCAGAACCAGTTAGGATTTTTAAGAAATATCCTTCTATTCCATGTGCTGATTTAAAAAAGAAAAACATGGTATGCCTCAGTTGGCTGCTCTGTGATAGGCCTCTAGACATGGAGACTGAGCGGACGATTCAGGTTTTGCTTCATCTTATGTCGGGAACTATTTTTTCTCCACTGAAAAGAATCTTGCTTGAAAATGGCTTTGTAGATGTTTTTATTGAGGTTTCTGTTGATCTCCTTCAACCTGTATTTAGTGTTGGGGTGATGAGTGTTTCTCATGATGACATTTTAAAAGTAGAAGAATTAGTCATGAGTACACTTAAGAAATTAGCAAAGGAAGGCTTCGATTCAGATACTCTGGAAGTATCCTTGAATGGGATGGAGTTTAATCTCAGGGAATACAATGATGAACCATATCCTCGAGGCATGTCCTTATTGGTTCGATCCATGGTAAGACATACACCTCTTTAGTTTTGTTTTCTCCTTTGTTTTTTTTTTCTTTGTCGATAAAATTCCTGGCATGTATTATAGCCATTTATTCTTGGTCATGAGCTTAATATGTTAATTCTCTATAGGATCAATGGATATTTGATATGGATCCCTTTGAGCCATTAAAGTATGGGAAATCTTTAACGGCACTGAAATCCAGAATACAAAAGGAAGGCTCTAAGACTGTTTTCTCTCCTCTGATAGAGAAATTCATCCTGCACAATCCCCATAGAGTTGTGGTAGAAATGCAGGTAATCATTTAAAGCATTTTGCATTACACTTTGTGGCCATGTTTGTTATTCCTAACCAGCTACTTCTTTGTCAGCCTGATCCACAAAAGGCTTCTCGTGCTGAAAAAGCTGAGAAAGAAATTCTGGGGAAAGTTAAAGCAAGCTTAACAGATAAAGATCTCGCTGGCCTGGTACATGCTACACAGGAGCTGCGACTGAAGCAGGCAACTCCTGACCCACCAGAAGCTATGAGAAGTGTTCCAAGCCTCTCTCTGCAAGACATTCCAAAGGAACCTACTACTGTTCCAAAAGAGGTGATCTTCACCTTAAATTTCTGGTTTCTTATATATGTTTAAGTTTGATATGAGTTTCCTTATGGGTTAGTTTCTGCAAGAATAAAAAAATAAAAACGCATATTTTATATGTAGGTTGGCTATATCAATGGAGTTAAAGTATTGCAGCATGACCTCTTCACAAATGATGTCCTTTATACTGACATTGTGTTTGACATGAGTTCACTAAAGCAAGAGCTTCTTCCTTTGGTACCTCTTTTCTGGTAAGATTCTATCTTCTATGTAAGTAACCTAATTTTTCATTACTATTTGGTTTCATCGTGAACACGACATGATGATGAGCCAGAGACTGTCATTGTGTTCGTTTTAATTGCCTGTCATTAATTTAGAAACTAACAAGGCTAACCTTTATCCTCATTCCTGACCACCTGACTCAATACCAGATTGATGCCAGTGCCCTTTTTTAGTTGAATCTTTTTGTTCTATTAGACTTTCAGAAACCCATGCTCAGCTCTTAAATCATGTCATCCATCCTGGAGGGCAATGTCGTAATTTTTGTAGAACACCTGAGTATAGTGATAACTTTACCTTAAACTACATTTGGAATTGTGCATAATAATAGAACTGCATGTTTTTTTTTCACAAGAAACTTGTGATTACATTCACTTTCTGTTAATACCAATGGTTATTCTGCATGCAACACTCATGTTATAGGAAAACTGAATATTTCTGTGGATATCCGGTGATTGTTGAATAAAACACTAGTTGTTTCGGCTAATTATACTTACAAAAGCAACGAAAATATTCTTTAACATCTTAATCGCAAAGCATCAATAATGGTAGTAGTAGTTGCAGCACCAGTATGACAATTATGCTCTCAGTAATGAACTGATTCTTTACTTACATCAGCACTGTTGTATGTTGATAATAATATTTGAACTAGCAGTTAACCTCTACATGTTTACAAAGAAGAGTCTTATTTTAGAAAAACAAAAAATTGTTTTAATCCAAAGTTTTTTATCCTTTGTTGACTATATCATGCTGTTCTTGACAGTTTCGCATTGGAAAACATGAATACAAAAGACACGTGTTTTATTGGTCTTCATCGCTCGGTTCTAAGAAAAACTGGTGGAATATCAATTGAGCCAATGATACGGTGCACGGAAGATCCCTGTTGCCATATAATTGTTCGAGGGAAAGCCATGGCCAGACGTGCTGAAGATCTATTTGACCTGGTATTCTTTTCCCTTTGCTTTTCATAGTTTGCAAATTAGTGTTTCTAGTTTCCTTTTCTTCGTATCCTGGGCAGAGGGGATTTGAACTTGGGTGTGTGTGTCTAAATAATTTTGTATGCTATTAGTACTTATTGGTCTTCAGTTAACTTCCCTCATCAGTTGACAATAGTTTTTCTGATATGGGCAAGGGCTTATGCACGTATGTTTACATCAGAACAATAACTGAATGCTGATTGAATCCATTTTCCTACACACTGTAGTAGTTAATTTGTTAATTCTATTTTTTTTTTATTACGGGAAACAAGAATTTTAGCGAAAAACAGAAACGCAATGCAAAAGCTGATGGCATGTTATTGCAGATAAACTATCTTCTTCAAGAAGTCCAGTTTACAGACCACCGGCGGCTTAAGCAGCTTGTTTCCCATGCTATAGTGCAGGTATTATAAACTTTATTCGGAAAAGCTCAACATAGCCGGTCCGTAACTTTAACTATCAAAGCTTGGGGTTTATATTATGTCATTTTCAGTACCAACAAAGTGTTGAAGGTCAGAACATTGTTGCGGTAAGGATGGAAGCAAAGCTAAATGTTTTCGGGTGGATTTGTGAACAATTTTTCGGTATCAGGTAGGACTGAATTTTTGAACTGATTTGTCTTCTGGCCTAATCTTTGCATATCCTAACTGTTCTTGTGTCTATTCCTGTCTCTGTGAATTGTATTTTTCAGAAACTTGGGACTATTGTTTATGATTTCCAGTTTGCTAACCACTTTGTTCTTGCTATTTATTATACATCTTTTAAACTATTTAAATATTTAGGTTCATTCCAAGACCTTGCCATTTTAACTTTGTTATGCACTATCTTATGCATATCTCTTTGAGATAAAGAACAATTTATGTCAGTTGACATCTTAGCCTATATTTGAGATGAATAATTGGAAAGCTTTTAAGTTCTGTGCAATGATTTTCTTAGAGTATGGATAATTCAGCATTTACTACAGAAAAATGATGGGACCAATACAGTTTCTCATACAGTTTGTATATTTTTTCTTAGTAACTTGGAGTTTCTACAAGCGCTTGAAAAGAAAGTTGATCAAGATTGGGAAAGAATTTCTTCATCTCTCGAGGAGATTCGCAAGTCCTTGTTTACTAGGAAACGTTGTATAATTAATATGACTGCTGAAGGGAAGAATCTTACCAAATCTGAGCAGTTTGTTGGCAAATTTCTGGATTTGCTGCCTGGTAACTCTCCCTGTGCAACAACTACTTGGAATGCTAGACTACCTTGTGTAAACGAAGCCATCATAATACCTACTCCGGTTAGAACTGAAATCATTTTCTGCTTGGTTCCTTTCTGTATATTAATTGTGGGGAGTGATTGTCCTCAACTCTTACGTTCTACAGTTTTTTTTTTCTTTTGGTCTGATACGTTCTACAGGTTAACCATGTTGGAAAATCTGTTAACATTCATAACACTGGTTATCGGGTTAATGGAAGAACATATGTTATCTCCACATTTCTTGCTGGTGCACGTACATGGTTGCCTGATCGCACACTAATTAGTGGTGCAGTGTGTGCCTCTTATCGCTTTGATAATTACTCAGGTAAAAAAATTTGCATGGACTTTTAATTGCTGTTTTAGAACCTCACTGACAATTTTATGTAGGAGAATGCTCTTTCTTACATTCTGGTGACACCAACTTGTTGAAGACCCTTGACCGATATGATAACACTGGAGATTTTCTAAGACAATTAGAAATGGATAATGATACTCTGAAAAAGGTCATTATTCAGACACTCAAACACGACTCGTGCAAGTATCCTGATCCCAGAGCCAAAGGTTACAATAGGTATGTGAACATCATGTTTTGTAGGAGAGTGGAGACATATAAGTGTCACTTGATACAAAAGGGAACAAGAAGAAAGAAAGAAATATGTTTCAGCATAGTTTATGAACTGCTTCCCATCATTTTCTATTTCTTGTAGTTTGGTGCAGTATTTAACGGGAGTCACAGAAGAAGAAAGGAAAAGGAGACATGAAGAGATATTGTCAACGAGGTAAAGAGGCTGTCAATTGTTTGGTGGTTTTAGCTGATAAAGTTGTAAGGCAGATCGTTGCCATCTTGACTAATTTTTGAACAATTTTTAAGCGATGCTTCGGCAAAAACTAGATTAGGACAATGGAGAAGGGAATTTGAGCATTCTACTTGTTTGTCTGACCTTAGTTGATCATTATTTACTACTTATATTTGTCCAATTGAAGCCTCATTATCTGCATTATGTACACCATTTCATTTCCTTTGGCCATAGACAACTTCCATGATGCTTGTAAAAGCTAAAATTTTATTTGTATTCAGATTCTTTTACGCTAACATAACATTGATTAAGGCTCATACCTGTGAATATTTTACGACGTTACAATATTTTTACGTTGTTATACGCCTTTGTGACGCAGCTTCAAGGACTTCAAGGAATTTGCAGATGCATTCGACGCAGTCAAAGACAAAGGGGTTGTTGTTGCAGTGGGAGCACCAAATGATGTTCATGCAGCACTAAAAGAGCGACCTGACTTCTTTCAAGTAAAGACAGTACCCTTCACCCGTGCAGAATTTTAGGTTGCCTGGGATATTGGTTTCTTCTGTTTTGGCCTTTCTAGTAATCAGACTTATACGCTCAGAGCAGATTACCTTTTGCCAGTTCTTTGTAAACAATGGGTAGAATCTTTGACTGGATATTACGTACCTTCAATTGTCGACATACTAATGCAATTGGTGTGCCAGTCCTGAGACTATCTTTTCCTATATATTACTATTGAAATTGTAATTTGATGCTCAATACTTAACATAATCAGGGTTAGTCCAAATTTTAACCCAAAAAAATTACTATATTGTTAGATGGGTGGCAATATATTTCTTTATCATTCCTATATGTGATAAAAAAAAAAATTGAAATTAATGCAAATGTTGGTTAGGTTAGTTGACCAAGGCAGTGTGTTCGTTCCATTCCATTGCACCCGAGTTCGAACCTCCTTTCCGTACATTAGAATAGTTTAGAATATTGCCATTGTCAAGGGAAAAAAAAAAAGATAAAGAAAATTGAAATGATATATTGTGCCTTGGTCATGTGGCTTGGGTCTTGTTGATCTGTTCAAATGTTTGCCTTCTGCAGTAACTCACAAAGTACCTGTGACCGTTATATAATAAGAACTGCATGCAGCTTCTGCCATATCCATAAACTTGTGTACAGTACATGTTTTCTTAGGTATTAGTCAGAGGTTTTTTACTCTCTATTTTTCTTTTCTCTACTGCTGTGAATATTTATGCCATATCCATAAATTTGTAAAATGGGTCATGTCATCTCTTTCGTTTTGTTTTTTACCTTCAACCAAGGTACTTCTGTTGCTGCTTCTTCTGCTTGGCTAGCTGTGATATATAACATTGCTGATGTCAAAACATTGTTAACAACAAACTTAATTAAGCCTGCTGGGGGATAAAAATCCTCTGCTAGCTTCGTCCCGGGTCCTCGTCCAGTCAAGTCATGCACCATACTGTAAAAGATTGTGAGCATCTTATTATCAATTGATTTTGAATTGGATACTCTAATTCTATTATTATATATTCGTTTTTCGGCCCTAAACCGATGATTATTGCATGGTGGTCCACTGGTCCAGTCCCTCTATTAAGGGGTTAGCTATACATAAATACATACATACATACATGAATCTTTTTCAATTTCTCACCCAACATTCCTGTAGACCTGGTCCCTCCTTAATAACTAATAACCCTCACTCAATCAGCTGGCCCTTGTAGCAGAGGAAAGGATTAATAGTCCCAACCTCTAAATTTCCCTTAAGAATACAGAGGGTACGTACCTCTTAGACTTAATCTCCAGTTTGGTTGATCAAAAAGCAACCATTTATAATGCCATAATTGGCATTTGAATTTTTTAAACTTGTAATTATTGCTAGATCTGCACTAACATGTTTCAAGAAGGGAAGTCAAGTGATTGCAAGTAATTAATTGTATCCCTCTACGAAAATGTAAGCATGTTAGGTCGATTACATGGTGGCCTTATATAGTCCTTTATATACATTTGGGCAAACAGAAGACAATATATGAGAGTCCTCCCCATCCCAATTTAGATATATACAATCACAATGACATGCATCTACACATGTGTACAAAAGACACATAAATACACACATACGCAGTGGCGGACCTATGATGGCGCAAGGAGGTGCACCTCCTCTCGCCTGAAAAGCCATTATAAGTGCTGCATATTGCACCTCTGCTCAACCTGGGAAGTGCACTCTAAGTGTTCGATGAAAAGCCTAAACGAAGTCAGTCTGCTGATGTACTGTGCTGTGTTGTGTTGCGCAGCGCGCTTGTGTTTTTTTATTTAGTTATTTTATTTATAAATCCTGACCAAAATTGCACCTCCACTAAAAAAATTCATGAGTCCACTATACGTACATCGAAACGTGACCTTAAACACCTACAAGCTAGACTAGTACCAAACAGGTACTGCAAGTACATTAAGATTTGAACATGCAATTGATTATTTGCACCATTTTGTGACATCACTATTAGATGAATTTACATTGAATTCTTATACTAATATTAGCATTGTAGTTTATTTTTTTATACAACCGATAATGAGGGAGGGGAGAATCGAACCTAAGACCTCAAGTGCAGGGGTAAATGCTCTTATGAAATTTAGGCATTAGTTAAAAGTTATGAGAAAGGGAAGTAAACATTTGGTACATAATAGTTCTGTCGATACCTATGTGGTGTGGTGTAAAATAAAATTTGGCATGGTGTATCACCATCTAGACCAGCTTTTGGTCCCATCGCATAAGTCCCATGCCTTTTGTACTTGTGGCAACATAATGAGAGAAGAGTGTTCTTACTCCATTTTCTTTTTGGCTGTGGTGGGGACGAAATTGGGTTGGTGCTCACTCATTTTCCAATCAATTCACCTTGCAGAACTGAGTTGTACCAAAAATTTGGGAAAAATGTTTTGTTTGCAACCATTTTTCTCGACTCTCTTTTATTTTTTCTTTTGCTTTCTGATGAGGTGGGGTTGTGATATGGTCACTTGAGATTCACTCCATATGAGAGAGAGAGAGAGAGAGAGAGAGAGAGAGGAAAAATAATTGGATTCTAAAACATTTTGGTGAAAAAGAAAATGTAAATGACTCATGTAGGGTCAATATAGAAGATCGAGTTTCTTCTTTACAAGGGTAGATTTTGTCCCAATTCAAGCCAATCATTCACTCATATTCATATTGTTACCAGTTCTAAAATTTTAAAAAGTTTTTTCCAACCGTTGTGGATATAATCAGAAATTGAGAGAAAAACAAATAGGAGATTGGTTTGGTTTTGAAGACCTCAAATACTAATATTGTTTTTATATATAGCAAATATATATAAACTTCATGAATCCAACCCTTGGCCAAGACCTTAGGTACTAATAATTAGATCTACAAAACATGCAATAAGATCCCAAAATACTTGATCTAGGCCACAGCATTGAGTTCATATAAAACTTAAAATAGGGCCAAAATAAAAACTATAAATCGTTTCTATACAGGTTACATATAGCCCAAGTAACAAGGCAGAGTGAGAAAATGAGTTAGGGTTGATTAGGATAGATCGAAGGTTATCTGTTCTAATGTAACAACGCCAATTTGACATTACAATCAAAATGCCTCACTAGCTACAAGAAAAAATGAGCACACAACAAATGCAAAGTACAAGAATTACTAAATTTAAAACCATATATGATGACCAACACCAAAATCACATAAGTAAAAGATAATACTTCTTGTTGTTGAGCGTTTATCTGACATAACTATATCACAGTAAGAATTAAATATTTAAAAGATAATAATTTGTCAACGGGGTATAAGTCAGTTGGTTGAACTCTTCCACTTTTACCCATCTGAATAGATGTTTGAAACCTCGAGACACCCAATGAATATTTGTGTAAACCTCCCTTCCCCAATCGCTTGTATTAAAAAATAATAACAATAATTTGGAGAGAAAAAGAGAGGACCAATTATTTTTGTAAAGGTGGAATATTATGAAAATGTAAGAGTGAAAATAGCGGTTACATAACTATATAGGAGTTGCTTTCACCATAAATTCTTTTAATTTTTTCTGGTGAACTCCCACTATTTAATTTGTGAATAGTTAAAGTGAATTATTATGATATTAATTGGAAAAAAAAATAATTTGGTGGGATGATAGGAATTACACAGGGCAGAAGCCAGAGGGTGTATAAATTTGGGTAATAATTAATCAATAGCAGAAGGGTGACATTTAAAACGACATTAAAATCTTGCGTAGCAGCTTAACAGAGGAAGAAGCGGATGTAGTTTGTTTAAAACTTTAGACTTTAACACGCCGAGATCTTCGTAACGGCACCGTTGCCGTTCTACTGTCACCCTTTTACCCATTCACCCCAGAAGTGAGGACCACAAACACAGTAACACGGTAAAAAGGTAAAACTGTAAAACCGAGCCAAACCCCACTCCGAAATTTTATTGATATTTTTCGTTTTTCTGTTGCTATAAAACGAAATCTGAACCGTCCAACAAATCACTTCCTAAACATCCCTCTTGGATCTCCCACTTTTCTCTCTCCTTCCTTCCTTCCTCTCCTTCAAAATCAAAACCAAAAATAGCAAAAAGAAAGAGAGAAGCACACACTCTGCGCGTGTGCGTGCACTGCTCTAGCCTTCTTTACACAGAGAGGAGAGAGAGAGAGAGAGAGATGGGGGACTGTAACTGTAAGCGAATGGCAGCCATGGACGACTCAGCCACAGGCGTGTCGAAGAGGAGAAAATTCAGAGCTTCTTCATCTCCGCACAAGCAACGCTTCTCACACTCAGAGGCGCCATTGCCGCCAAGTCCACCAATGCTTCATCTCCGCCACTCTCATTCTCCTCAGCTCCTGAATTCCTCCGATTCTTGCTCGAGCTTTTGCTCTGATCACTCTCCTCCTTCCTCTTGCTGCTCCAGCAATGAGCTCAACGACGTCGTCGTCGCCCACGGCTCGCCGCTCCTAGATCTGGAGGTGAATCTCCATTCCCTAGCTCGTACCGAGCTTCCCATTTTTCTCTGTTATAAAATGATGGAACAAAAAAATGAGAGAGAAACTAGCGGACGAAAACAGTGCTTGATTTTTTTTTGTTTCCGTTAGGATTTTCTCAGCAAACAAACAGACGCTTCAAATTTCTCTCTCTTTGTTTTCCTTTTTTTCGTTCAATTTTACGTTTCTCTTCCGATTTTATTGCTCGGTTCAATTTATTCGAATTTAAATTTCAAATTCATTTACACTACTTTTCACCTATTGCAGGCCAAGAGTTTCGAAACCGTCCACTCCAACTCTCCTTCGGCCAACAATAAATTCAGGTTTCACTTCACGTTCTTTAATAATTTTCCTCTTCAATTCCTCCAAAAAGGAAACGTTTTTCTTCTGCCTCAGGTTAATTTCTGTTTTCTCAGAACTCTATTTTAACAATTGTTTTGGTTTCGTTCTTCAGCAGAGAAACTACGCCGTCCAGCGAGCTGTGCTTAGGCTCCGAGGAAATGGAATCGCCGGCGCCGGCTGTGTATCTCCGACGGAGACAACTCCCGGTGAGCAAAGCTCCTCCGAGTGATGAGATCGAAGAGTTCTTCGCCATGGCCGAGAAGTACGAGCAAAAGCGCTTTGCAGAGAAGTGAGTACTTTTTCCTCGCTTGTTTTATTTCTTTTAATTTTTTTTTCTAATAGTGCGTAGGATAAGCTTGTACCGTTTCGTGTACTCTACCCCAGGCGCATTTTAGCAGCTGGGAATCGGAACCCTAACAACTAACCAACAACTTTCCCTTTTCTTCTCCATTTGGCTCAGGTACAACTATGACATCGTCAAGGATGTGCCTTTGGAGGGCCGTTACCAGTGGGTTCGTTTGAAGCCATAAGCAAGCAGCATTCAGTTAGCTACGAGAGAGAGAGAGAGAGGGAGTAGAAGAGAGAGGGGGAAAGAATAAACTGACACTAGGTAGGACAGAAAGTTGCATGCAACTTCTAATTTTATGCTTTTGTTTTGGAGCTATAGCGGTCCGGGTACCAGCGTATATGCACGGAGGAGGGTTTGAATTTAATTTGGGTTTTTATTTGTACAGCTGCTTCTCTTTTCTTTTTATGTCTCCATGGTGTTGTCATTGTGCACACCAAATGGAAGCTTCTAATTCTTCTGCAACTCCCCAACTTTTTAATTCAAATATATTTTGCAACAATTTCCACATTTGGAGAGCCCCCTCTCTTTCTCTCTACAATGGGCACATTAGTAATTTATTTATTTTGTTCTTTTGGGTTTTTGGTTTTGGGTTTTGGGGTTTTCCTCTTTGGACAAATGCAAGACACATTGAATAACAGTTTTGGTTTTGTGCTTGGAAAAAAGAAAAAGAAAAAAAAAGAGAAAGGGTTTTTTGTTTGGGTCTGTTTTGGTTTTTGTGGCGGTGTGTGAATCTCTCTATCTTTCTTCTTCTTTTTTCTGATCAGCTTTGCTTTTTTTAATTGCTGGCTTTTACTGGTTTACTCTGCCTGCCTTTTTCTTATCCTTTGTTTTTTTTCATCTTTGCGTTTGGGCCTTTTTCCTTTCCGAATATGCTTTTTCATGTAATGGTAATGATTCGTTGGTTGCTAAGAGTGGGGACCAACCATGTAGCTAGCTTAGCTAGCTAGGCGCCACTGGGAAAGTAGAAAGTACCCAAATATTGTAATGCAAATTTGGCTTCTCACTTTACAAGGCCAGCTTATGTGAATTTTCAATTAACAAAGTAATTTGTTGCAATTTTTTAAGCCTGGGTAGAATGATTAAAGATTTGGAATCTTTCAAGATATACTAAGTCTAATTTTAAAAGAAAAAAAATAAGATTCAATGTCTTAAACCACTCTAGGTTTTTAGATATTGAATCTAAATTCTAGGTTTGGCTTCTCTATTAACAAAGTCCAAAGACGAGCTAGTACTACTCTACTCGCAACTCATTTTATCAAATTTAATCGAATGAAAGGGTGGCGATTTGAGCACTCTCAGTTGGTGTGTATAAATGAAATTATTGAGGTTGCATTATTGTCCTTTGACAACACTTTAACAACGAGTGAGACTATTTTATAAGAAGCATTTCATCTTCATAATCGTAAGTGCTTTTGTTAGAAGAACTTTCTTTAGAAGATCGTTTTTAAAAAAATAAAATATTTAAGTACTTCATGAAGAAACACCTAGCATGTATTTTTCCAGAAATTAAAATGCTTGTATGACCCATAAGTACTTTTAAATTGTTCTACCAAACGAAATTAGAGTTGTTTTTAGCAATTTCAAAAATACTACCCAATAAAAGAAGAAAAGTTAACGATTTGATCCGCAAAGAAAAGCCACACAGGAGAGGTGTTTAAAACGGTTTTTGAGTAAAGTAAGAGACGGCTGGCTCCTTTTGAAAAGCTGGACAGGAAATATTCGCAATGAGGTAGAATCAGTCCCAGACCGAGTCACTCTGGCACAGGGGCAGAGGAAGGGAGGGGATAAGAAAAGGGTGGCAGAGGGCATTGTCGGAAACAAAAGCAGCACGGTACATGCATTTCGACATGATTACACACGTGTCAAAAGGCAATCAATCCACTCTCAATCCCATGTGGGGCTTACTTGGTTGCTTCTCCTCTCCTAAGAAGTACCCAGAAAGATGTTGAACAAACAATAATGCTAAAACTTACTTTTCCCCCCAAAAAAAAGAAAAAGAAAATTGAAATATACTAAAACAACCATAGTGAATCACATTATGTTCATTTGTTATAATATTATGTGATATTTATTTGTATTAAGTGAATTTCACCGCTATTAATTATGTAATTAATATTCTTATCTTATACTGATGATTCACATTGTGTGATATATAAGGTTCACTTCATTTTTTACATCAATTATCATGGTCGGTCTCTATTAATAATGTAGTGCAAAGAATATGCTTTAAATAATTTTATGAGTAGTAAAGGGCTTGTAGCTCAAGTGATTAAGAATATTTATCCTTGCAAACGATGTCTTAGGTTCGATTCTCTCATTTCTCAATATCGCTTGTATAAAATATTAATAATAATAATAATTTCATGAGTAATGCTAGGAATACTATATTTTGGAACCATATCTCTAAAACAGGTGTGGCTCACTTATATATAGGTTGTTGCACCATATGGTTCAAAAATATGAGGAGTGTTACAATTAAGTCTCCCACATGAGTCTGAGTGATTTCTTACTGTCATTCTATGTGGGTTCCACAATCGAGCGAACACGCATCAACGATAATAAATTAGTCTCCAACCCATAGACGGTTGGTCCCTTTATGTGTACAGTGTAGTATTGTTTGCTCCTCAAGATATGGTTAGTGAAGGAATTACATTTTTTTTTTTTTTGGAAGGTGAATACTTTGAACATTGTTGAATAAGAAAAAATGGAAAGTAGAGTAGGAGAGGGCCTCACATGCAATTGTGGAGTGAGGGTCGATATGCATTGCCTTGTTGGCTTTGGATCTGATGCACGTTAATTTTAATGCAAAGTCAGAGAGAGAGAGAGAGAGAGAGAGAGAGAGAGGTTGGGATGTGGGGGTAAAAGAATGTTGCCTGCTTATTAATGAGGGACGTTGGTTTCGATTTTGGTGTTTCTTTCTTTTACCTCTTTTGCTTGTTCGAGATTTGAAGATTTCAGTGTTAGTTTTTGGTAAAATTCAAGCCCCCACACACCACCTCTACTTCAACATTACTTTTTCTTTTTTTCTTTTCTTTGACAAACTAGCATTATTTATTAATTTAACAAGTTCTCAAATTCTGGAAAAAGTGGCAACCACATCCTTTCTTACATTTTAATATTAGTGTTCTCTATGCCATTCATTATCATTATGCATGTGTGGGTGGGTGGTCCTCAATCAATTTAACTACAAATTCATTTCAATTTTTGGGTTAAAAGGCGGATTGGTGAACTCGTCTTTTTGAGTGTAGATAAATTTTTATAGATTAGAATATTATTAATATGCGATGTTATCAGTTCACGTGTTATAATCTATACATTAATTATAATATTATTGGTGATTGAAAATTCGTTGTGAAGTCCATGTGCGGATAATCTTGTGTTACTATCACTTGCTAGTTTTTTATGATTGACCAAGTAAAATTGCTATCCTTGCAATCGATCGTGTAATTTTTTGAACGATCAAATCAAATATAGACGCGTAAACCAAATACCAAATTGAAGTTAGAAGAAAAGTTGGATGATAGAGTATCTGAATTCCATAAAAGGTTCATATAATTTTCTTGTAGCTTCCTCTCGTCTTTCATGCAAAATTAAAATGGTGAAGTCTCTCTCTTCTTTTCCAAGTAATTATGTCTCTTCATGATCCGTTAGGTTTCCATTTATGTTATCAGAATGAGACCATTCATGGTCGTTAGGTTTCTTTCTCTCCCATTCTTGATGAGCTAGCTAATTACATAAACACAGATATGTTAGGTTTTGCAGAAATGTTTAATTTGGTCACGACCCAACTGCTTTTTAGGCCACCAAATTAAAGCTGGTTATTAAAACTTAAAACGTTACCAAGTTGTCCAAAGCTTAACAAAATTAAAATTAAATGAAAAGTTAGGTGGCCTATGGGGTGCCACAAAAACCCCAATTTGGGTTGGGCTTGATTTCTAGATTTTCTAGCTCCTTTGCGGATGAGGGGAGCTTTTTCTTTGGGCTACGTTTCTTGGTCAATTGGGTTTGATTCTATGAGCCTATGATCTTTTGGCCCTCTGCTCCTAAAAAGATAACAAAGAGTGGAATCAAAAGAATGAATTACTAAACAAAGAATGGTTAACTTAACGTAAATATTCTTCTTTTTGGCAGGAATTATCCAAACTTTTTTTTAAGGATATTTTCACTCACCACCGTTAATTGACCGTGAGTATTATCATCATATTAATCGATATTGAATGAGTGTGATACAATTTATCTGCTATTCGAATCTTAAAAATTAAACTTAATCAACAACAATTAACGTGATGGTAATGCTCGCCACCAAATAAGGGTGATGAACAAGAATGTTCTCTAATACAATAGCTTAATTAAATAATTGAAGTATTTGACACTAGCTACATAAAGTGGACATCATCATAAAGAAATTAAAACTGTTTGAAAACGGTAGAACTTTTTCTTGAACAAATAAGTTGAAAGAGAGAATATTGCTAGAATTGAGAAGAGAACATAGGAAAGAAGTTTAGAGAAAAGAGACGATGGAAGACTTTGTAGTGTATGCGGACCCACGTAGGATTTTGGTTAAAAGAAAAGTATACTCTAGACGTAGGAAAAAATAACTTCCATCTTTCTTTTCCATTATTGTTTGGTGTAATTTTATGTTTGCATTCGTAAAAGCTATTATATATATATTTTTAGTATAAGTAATAGTTTAAATTATAGGGGACGGGAAGAGGATTTCTCTCGTACACACACAACTATAATGCTGTGAGGATTCGAATATGAAATCTTTGATATGCAAGTTAAGATTATTTTTCACTAAGTTAGACCTCGTTGGCCTATCATATTTTTTAGCTTGATTGACAATTTGATTTCTAAGTCACATCAACTGTCTATATCTGATATACATGTGAGAAGCATTAAAACATTTTATAAGAAAATTAGTAACAATGTTGAAGCACTTAACATGGGACACTATAATAAGAAACATATCATATTAAAGTGATGGCAAATCCAATTTAAAAGAACAAATTGTTAGATCACTCAAGTAAATGGTATATTTTTTATTATGTTAAATTAATCACCACAACTTGTTGATCACGTTAGTAGCCCCATTATATGAACAATTATATATTATGTAATGTCATCGACGCGCTCTGCACCTCTTATGTACAAGAAATTATAGAATGGTACTAGAGTACGATAACGTGATATAGCTTGTACATGTATTATAACATGAGTGGACATAATGGTTGATATTTCCTATTTTTTGGGAGTAATATCAATAACTATCCACTTATATTATAACATGTGGACAAGTTATACCATGTGCCATACCACCTTACTACACTATAATTATTCACTAAGTGCAACCTTTCAACAATATTGATGACATATTTCGAGAAGAACTAAGGGCTCGTTTGGGAGTGATTATGGTCCCACCTGCTTCTCCATATAATTACTTTAAGTGATGTTAAGTGATTATGGGAAGAAGTAGCTCTCATGTGCTTCTCCATACAATCACTTAAAATCACTTAAAGTGATTATATGGAGAAGTGATTCTTTATATAAGTGCTTTTTGGCCTATCCAAAATCACTCCCAAACGAGCCCTAAGTAAAGAACTTTTCTTGTTACTATTACTTTTTCTTTTTTCGTATCTTGGGTTAAAGCTTAGTTTTTCTTTTTGGTAAATATCTTAAAACTATACGTATAACTAACATGTCTCTTTAAATTGCCTTTTTTTTTCTTTCTCTTCTGGATCAAATATAAAGTGCTCAGGTTGAATAACTTCACGTAGTTTTCCCTAGTACATGCGTCAAACCCACATATCAAAGTGTTGTTAAGGAATAATGCAAATAATAGCAAAAATAATAAAAAAACAATATGTTGCAACCCAAACACAATAAAAGAAAAGTTTCCAAAAGTTTCATAATAGAATTAGTGCTTATTTAGTTAAACTCATGCAAGTACCTATTTTGTTTGCATAGATATGTAAAGGCGTTAGGCCCAATACTAATTGTAGAGCATCCAAAATGGGTTTTCTAAATCACTTTCTCAGACAAATTTTAGGGAAGAATTGAAAAAATACAACTCCAATCACACTCTCTATTCACCTTCTAAAATAGGGAGACCTCTATGAGCTCCTAAATCTGATGAGAGAGAAAAGACTCTTACTGGCTTCTTATAATTTAATGCTTATTTATTTTATGCATACTTTAAACTTTTAATTAATGCTAAGTATTATCTATCTATATATATAAAGCAAAAGGCAGAGAATGGTGAAACATTCAAAATACCATAAAATGCCATTGGTTAATGCATACATTAAAAATTGAAATTATTAATTAAATGATGATAATATGGTAAATTCACACTTTTTCATATTTAAAAAAATTAAAATTAAAAGAAAAATCAGATAATGGATCCTATTTTTATGGAACACAACTACCCATTATCTTTTTTTAATTCTAAAATAAATTTAAATTTTTTTTAAAAAGCCAATAAGGAGCATGATTGTAGATGCTCTTAGAGCATCCATAATAGGCTTCTTAGGGCTCGTTTGGTACACCGTATTAGACTTTGGATAGGAGTAAATAGTCTATGTCAGGTGTTTGGTGTCAACTTGTATTATTTAATTACCCGACTATTTTATACGGGTTGAGCTTTTAATCCTCTCCTTACCTGACTAACTAATATAACCCACGCATCCCGGATTAGATAATACACGCTTAATTATACGGCTAGAGAAAAAGAACATATGTTCTACGAAAAAAGTCAGACGCTCTTTTCGTTTTCTTCTCCTTGGGGTTCTTCTCTGCTATTTTCTCCACATGTTATTTTCTTCACTCTTCTCCAGGTATCCATCTCTCACTCCCTCTTTTTCATACTCTCCCAATATGCTTCTTCTTACTTCTTCTCTATTCTTTATATATTTCAATTTTTTATTAAATTTTTGTGGAAATTAGGTTATTAATTTTTCTTTTTTGACATTTTTTTTAATCGAATGTTTTCTTTGTATGTGATAGATTGATTCGACGTTGTGGGAATATTTAGATTGTTGGTATTAAACAGAGTAATGCTAGTTTTCGTCCAAAAACAAACAATTGTGCTAGTGTTGGTAGTTTAGTTGAATACATACATACATGACGATTAGGAGAGCAAAATTACAAAATTAAAATGGTATGAACCTGAATTCTAGGAACCATTTTTTTTTTCTGGGCAACCATGGGGCCTTTCTGATGTTTTCCTCTTGAACCATTTTCTTGATTGATAAATTTTCTTGCATATCATGGTTTGGTGCATGATGTGGTTCATGACAAACTACAATTTGGAACAATGACGCCAACAACGGAATGCCATTAGGAGTCAAAGGTTTTTCAGGATTGCAACTCGGTCAAATTATTTAGATAGCATTATAGGAATTGATGACATACAATGTGTGAACCAAATTAGGATGGATAGGAGAACTTTCCATTATTTATGTCAATTGAATTTGGTACTGTTTTTATTAATGTATGCGAGTATGTTGGAATTTTTATGAGATGCTACAATTATGATAATGGGTTATATGAAAAAAAAATCTTGGCAAAAACAATTGAAAAACAAATCTTGTCATATGAATCTTAGCAAAAAAAATTTCATGTCATTTGAATCTCAATTTCCATTAAAATTATCAAAGATTTTTTATATACTTTAAAATAGTCTAATCTGATGTTATCCGGAACATCACCAAACACAGCATAACTTAGTCAGACTATTTATCCGGAACAGCACAAAACGCCTTATAATATTATGGATAAATAGTCAGTACTCTCTGGAACAGATTAATACTATCCGACGGAAATTAGTCAGTACAGTCCGACGTACCAAACGAGCCCTTAAACTACTTCCTTAGACAAATTTTAAAGAGGAATTGGATAATACATCTCCAACTATGCTCCTAACTCCTAAAATAGGGAGACCTCTAGGAACTTCTATATCTAAGGAGAGAGAAATGACTTCTATTGGCTCCCTATAATTTAATGTTGCATTTATGACTTTCTAAAGTGTGGAGTATGATTGGAGTTTAAATTATAAAGAGAGCTCCTAAAATAGCTTTTGTGTATTTTTTACTAAATTTTAATTAAAAAATAAGGAACATGATTGTAGATACTTTTATTGTCATGATTAATTGACCTAATCCACCAAAAAAATTGTAACACGAATATGACTATTTTGCTATCTCTATTCAATAATATAATGACAAAAAATAACAAAAATAACAAAAAATATTATCTAGATTGCATGAGAGTTTCTGTCCTAATCCACATTTGCCAGCAAGTTTCCAAAGTGGCTGGCCCTTATCCTAAAATGCGCGTGGTGCGAACGATCTGACGTGGCCGGCGGCCCCACCCCCACGGTCCATGGTCCATGAGCGTCAAGATCAGCAGCCCCTATCGTTTTCTCTTCTCAGAGTTTGAGATTTCACACAAGAACACGAGTGGCTCTAACTAGCCAACACCTCTCCAACCACTATTTTGCAATCTAACAAATCCACAAAACCCTAGAATTCCAAAAAATTAATCCCCAAAATTCCCAAAATTCCAAATTCCCCGAGTAGCTGAGAAGCTAAGCTATGTGGGGTGGGGGAGGTAGTGGCAGTGGTGGTGGTGGTGGCGGTATCTTCTGGGGACGAAAGGAAGAGGTCTCTGATTCAAAAGGAATCGCTGTCATCTTCTCTTGGGTTTCGATTCACGAGAGACACTTGAAGAATTACGTGGATCTGTATTCGTCTCTCGGTTGGAATTCCCTCGTTTGCCATTCCCATTTTCTCCATGCGTAAGTGGCTTTTCTCACATGTTCTCACCAGCCAAACACAGCATGCATAAGTTTTTTATTTGTCCTTGTCCTACGTCCTGGGATTCTTTGTGTATTGGAACTTTCGTGGGTTGGTTTGTAATTGGTAGAAATTTTGGTTTGGGATTCATGGAAGGACTTTAAGATTGGATCTTTATTTCATTTTGCTGCATTTCGAGCTAATTTTTTCCCGTTATGATGAAATCATGTGCAGATTCGATCCCGAAAAGGCCATGTCGTCCGCCTTTGTTATTCTCAATGAGCTTGTTGAGGTCAGTTTCCGTACTAATTTGCCAATTTTTAAATGTTTCTTCGGATTTGATGCATGGTATGGAGCTGTTGTGCGATGCCTGGCTAATGACTGTTTGAGTAGTTGTGTGTGTGTTTGACACCCACGCAAAAAAAGAAAAACCCAACTTCAGTATGGTGTGGAATCCCGTTCCATACAAATCTTTCATCTGTTTTTAATCTGGGATAAATTAGGCATCGGTATGGCTTTTAATATTGCTCAAGTGTAATCTGTTGAGTACTTATTCATTTATGTATTTTGGGTTTGCAGGAGCTAAGGATTAAGCCATGCCCTGTAGTGTTTGTGGCTCTTTCTGCTGGTACAAAAGCGTGTATGTACAAGGTTTTTCAGGTAACTTTCGTAAATGATAGATAACCAATTTTGTATTTGATACTGATAAACTTATTTCAGGATTCATTTATTTATTATTTATAAGTCTTAACTGGTCTTTACTGATTTCATTACAATGGCGGTACTGTGTAATGACTTTAGCACATGTAAATGCAGATTATTGAGGGAATTTGTGAAGGTCAGCTCTATCCGGTATGCATTTCTTTTGTATTTTCAGTTAAAACTTCTGGACTATATTTTTTTGTTAATGCCCATTTGATCCAACAGATTCATTCCAGACACTGTATTCTTATTAGTTTCTTTAACTTTTGTGCAGGCCGAATATCGATTGGTCAGAAAGTGTATTACCGGACACATCTATGATTCTGGTCCAGTTGATTTTACGAGTGACCTGGGCACTCAATATGGACTACACCCAGCCATTCTAAAGATGCCTGGATCATCAAAACTGGTTTCTTGGCTAGCTAAAGGCATTGCTTCTGGTCTGGATGCTTTGTATCTTACTAGGTTTGAATCCCAGTGCGCTGAGTATTGGCAGGCTTTGTTTTCCTCTGTTGTAAGTTCTTATTTAGCCTTTACCCACCTATTGTTGTTTGTTGTTTGTTTCTGTTAATTAATGCAATAATTACTTTTTTCATGTAGAATTTGGGTGCTCCATTTCTCGTTTTATGCTCTGATAAAGATGATCTGGCTCCTTATCATATTATCTACAATTTTACTCAACGTTTACAAGAACTTGGAGGAGATGTCAATCTTGTGAAATTGAGTGGCTCCCCTCACCTAGGTTTGTTTCAAAACTCTTTTTTGTTTGTTTCTTTTTTAGCTTTTTTCTTTCTCTGTTATTAGTATCCTGTGTGGATTTTCAATTTCTTTGTTGCCCACTACCTTTAGAAGTTATATTGCTCATCAGTGATGTGTTAAACTCTAAACATAGCTTAGCACTGGTTCTTTAACGTACTTTTTATAATAATTCGTTATATTTAATTAAATATCTATGTTCTTTTTTGAGTGAAATTATACCGTGTTGAGGCAACACTCTTGAATAGCAATTATTGTAAATATCTTCTTAACTTTTTGTGAAACCTTGTGGGCACCATCTTATCTTGGACAAACAGAAAGTCTGAAAAATAGGAGAAGTAGACTTTGGGGACTTGCATTCTCTTACTTGGAGGCTGTTATTCAATGGGTCTTGTACCGTTAAACACATGGGCTTGCTTATTTTATGCCAAGATTATTATACTGCAAAATGAGTTTGCAAAATTGCAGAAATAGTTCCCAGCAATGGATAATGTATAACTTTATAGTTGTCAATAAAAAGAGGTTATTGGTGGGTTTTGTCTTCCAAGATTTGCAAGAAAAAAAAACTTGGGAAACACTCATCGGATATATGAACAGTGCATAGTATTTTTCTCATTGTCAACTCTTGGTTTACTTCCATGCTTATTGCACATAAGAACTAAAATAACATAACTTTATTTTCGTTTCAGGTCATTATAAGCATTATCCAATACAATACAGGTCGTCTGTTACTCATTTCCTTGAGAAGGCAGCTATGGTTTTTTGTCAAAGAATTCAAGAACTTGAAGGTCAAAATGCTAGCATGGAAGGCATGCACGATGAAATATCTGAACTAATCTGTGATCTCCGGAAAGTAGCTGTAAATTCTAACCAGAGCCTCAGAAGAGTTGCAGTGGAACCAAGCGACCACTTCTTCTTGCCAAGTTCAGCAGAGAATCATAATGGTAGGGACTCTGGGTCTTTACAAGATGAACAGAAAGAAAGATCAATCTCTCTGCCCAAGGCCCCAAGCATTAGTGCACATAGTGTACTCGGCCAAGTCCTGTTTGATGTTTGTGTCCCTAAGAACGTCGAGGGTTGGGATATCAAATTTGGTGGGTCTTTGAATGGGCAGCCATTTGCCTCTGCTCGTAGGAATTCACCACCTCATGGTCTCAAAAGCATTCGTCGCTCGAGATTATGACTTCTCTTACGGGTTTGCCTTTGAAGGAGATCTGTTACGTGGCAGAGAATGGCGCATGAAAAATTAGCTGTAGCAACCCAAGAGTTGGAGGTGAGGTCTGCCTTTTCAGACACCTTCTGGGGTATCCGGCAGAACGAACGAGGGATAATCGCATGTATATAACCACACATATATGTTTAAGACAGATTTTGTCCATCTGACGAACAATCGGAACGTATAGATGATCACCAATCTTGATGGTAGATGATGATACATATCACCAGGAGTGGGGTGCAAAGTTGGTTTGCATAAGATAATAGTCTGTATGTACTGTAGGTTCCTTGTAGCACGGACACAATCGTTCGTTCAATTAACACTACCAGATGCGTTGCTTGAACGATCCTGACTAAGATTTAATCGTTGTAAATATAGGAGGAAAAACAGTTGCTAAGTTCTCAATAAATATAGAAGTATGTAAATTTCATATTATAAAACATGAACACTGGCTCATTTTTAAGGGAGCTCGAATTTCATAATTTGTCATAAATAAAATTGGGAAGAAATACATAAATTATATGAATCTGAAATATTAATTGAAACTATATACAACAATTTTTAACCATCTATATATATACACACAAAAGTGGTCATGCAGTGCAGCGTTGAGAAGTTACCTACTTATACCATTTCCAGAATGGTGTGCCGTATTGTCATATTATTAATACGAAATTATGAGTCTGAAAACCAGCAATTAGGCAAGATTCCTTCTTTAACAAGATAACACTAGTGAATTAACACTAGTGAATGCCTATTGACAGAAGAGAAAAAGAAGGGCAGTGACCAGTGAGGTGACAGAGCTCTGAGGCTGAGTGTCTGTCAAATTCCAATGGCGATGACCAAGGAGTGGAAACACAGTCAAAACTTCATGCTCACCATGAATGTCAAGGAAGAAGAACTCTCTGACCCTGAGTATGTTCCACAAGAAAATGAAGAAGAAGAAGAAGAAGACTATTTGAGTGTTTCCCAGTTTTCTCTCCGCAGCCGCCGAAGAACCCATCATTCTTCCCCTTCGGTCTCTCTCTCTCTCTCTCTCTCTCTCTCTCTCTCTCTCTCTCTCTCTCTCTCTCGATTGTGAATTTATTTGCTCAACGGTAGTTGTTCAATCGCAGGTAGAGAAGAGGGAGCCATGGAAGACCAAGAAAAATGTGCTCAACACTCGGAGAAGTCCTTTAAGTCCGACCCATATGACCAAGCGAGTGAGAACCATTTTTCATTGTCATTTATTTGCACACCAAAAGTTTATGGTTGCATCTTTCTCACTGATTAAGATGATTTTTCTGATATTCAATATGATATTGAGCTCAGAGAACCCATCTGCTCTGCCTTTTCTTTTCTGTTTTTGCATTTTCAAAGATATGTTCCATTTTGCTCTATTTGGCATGTTAAGATGGTATTGCATTCTCTTTGAACTTGGTCTGCTTTTTTGTTGGGTGCCTTAACAATCATATAGGAAACCAAAAATATGCCCGCCAAGAACAGGCCCATTTATTGTCTTGTACATGTTTGATAAACTGACCCAATGAATTGTTATTTGGAAATCGATACCTTGTAGTCACATTTTTTATACAGCCCTTGTACATTTATCTATGCTACTGTGTATTATGCTGCATGTCATGGCTCATATACTAGTTATGTGGATGATAATGTTGATGGTAATATTTTCTTCAATAATTCAATAAAGGATTGAAGGGAAAATTCTTATGGTTTTTTAACAGAAAGTTCCTGGGGATCCTCGGAAGCATGGAGGGTAGGTATATTTTTTAATAAATGTTTTATTAATTAGCTTCAGCACTTAATTGCTTTAAGTATCTAACGTTGATGTTTTATTGACCGACTAGCTGTAAGAGAACCATGTTTGATAATTTTAACGAACATGAAAAGTCTTCTGCCAGCACCCAAGTTGAGGAGATCCAGGCAATTCTTGGAGCTGAATACCCCATCATTGTTAAGTCTATGATACGTTCAAATGTTTCCTCTTGGAATTGTCTGGTAAGTCTTAACTTATTCGCCAAGTTTAGGACTGGACTTGGAGCCATGGACAAATGTATAACTAATTATGCACTTAATTTTTCTATTTGACAGACACTGCCGAAGCAATTCTGCCATTTGCATTTACCGTTGCATGATACAACATTAACCCTGGAAGTCGAAAGTGGGGAAAAATATAGAATTATTTTTCTTGCCGGAAAGAGGATACTAAGTGCTGGATGGAAAAAGTTTTGTACTGCACACAAGTTACGAGTTGGTGATCTCTTAGTTTTACGTTTGGTCGGGCCTTTGAAGTTTAAGGTATTCCACTGTTGTTTCCCGGGCACATTTTTTGTGTGCAAATTTTACAAGAGCAGCTTGGTTCTTAATACCCTCTTGTCCACTTAATTTGCATTTCTTGCTAGGATGAGGCTTATCCATCTGCCTTTGCATGTGGGTTTAGGGTCTAATTTCTTGATTTCTATCCCCATGGTGTTCTAATTTATTGATAATGTTGATATCTCTACACAATGTTACAGGTGTGCATAATGGGAAGACATAATCTAGCTGAAGTAGATGCAGCTTTTAGCCTCTTGAAATTGAATGCCTGCGCCAAACATGAAGTGCTTGGTATACTCTCTCTGTCTCTCTCTGTCTGTCTGTCTCTCTCTATCTCTCTATCTCTCTATCTTTCTCTGTCCTTTGCTCCTTCAGAAATTATGAGATCACGGCATGTAGACTTGAAATGTTAACTTGGTGAAAAATTATGCAGAGGAAAACCATCCAAAGCCTCTTTCAAGCGATGTTTGCCAAGGCAACATTCGGAATACAAGTCTGATGTTAGATACTAAGCCTGAGCTTATAGATAATCAAACTGAGGAAGACAATGAGGAATTTGGCTCCAAATTTCCAGGAGGCATTAGATATCCAGTACCAGCAGCTGATTTCGAAGATGTTAGAAGTATTGAGAATTTCACCATTCTTGTGAATGGTGTGACTATAGATTCTTGGCTTTCCAAACAGCTCAGGACCAACTATTACGATCTATGCTGCTCACGAGGTTCATTTCTGCATGATCATCTCCTCAAAAGTATTAACAGTAAGTTGGCTGCTGAAATAATAACTGAAACTACTAACATTGCTAATGCCATTAGAGCTTGCAAGCTGTCCGCCTCTCATGCTGATTACAAAATGTGGGAGAAGACTTTAAATGCCTTTGAGCTGTTGGGTATGGATGTTGGATTCTTACATGCACGACTGAAGCAGCTTCTGAGTCCTTCCTTCAGATCAGTAGAGGCTGTGGAATTAAAGAGGTACATAGAAGCTAAAGTTGAGCAAATTTGTGCGGGGGGAGATGAGAGCCCTTGACTCAAAGCTTTTGGAATTGAAAGAGATGATGGTAAGTTTTGATGCCAAGATAGAGGCTTTAAAAGAAATTTACGAAAGGCTTGAGTTTATCTTCCAGGAAGAGGTTGATGCTCCATGGTGAGTAGAAGTATACTTTAGCAACAATTGGCATATAGTTTTAGGACATGAGCTGGAGAATCGAAAAAGAATATACACACACACACACAAGACCCTTAGGCTTTGGAAGAACACTTGGCCTTGCTAATGCTAAGACGTTTTTTTTGTTCTTGAAGAAGTAGATCTAGGGATTCCACATAAGTTGGTTGTAATACAAATGCCTAGCATTATAATCAAATCCTTTGCTAATTTTTCTTTTCCCAAAGAATCTTCTGGGTGTAAATGTTTCTTGTTTTTCCTTCTCCTTTTAACTTAAGTGCAAGCTTAAACAAAGGATCTTTACCCTCATCCTCTAGCTATCACATGCCACTTTAGTTATATAGCTTGTAGATACCATATGGTCAAGTTCTTCTTCCGAGACCCATTATGTCAAATACAAGATATACACTACACAGTCTTGAATGATTCATGAACTGCTGACGAAGACAATATTCAGACGTGAGCAACATTCGAAGTTCCAAGTTTCATGAATGTTTGCCATTTACTCAAGTATGTGATCATTTCAATGCACCCTTATCTGAGCGAGCATAAGATAAAGTTGCATTGCACCCGCGACATGGAAGTTATTTTCCTCAAGGAAACGAAATAGAGATATACAGCATGGGCAATCGTGGGTTGTGGACTGAACTCTTTTTTTTTTTTTATGAAGAAAAGGGGGAGAAAACCCCCAAACACCAACACAACAACTAACTAGTACTAATCAGACGAGCCTTAACAGCTCCCAAAGAATCATTAAGCAATAAATAGCCAAGCCAAGCAGGACTCCTCAAAATAGTAACAGCCTAGGTCCAGATTGTGACTCCAAGTAGCCAACCCATCAGCTACATCATTCCTCTCTCTATAGATATGTTGAAGCTTGATCCTTCGAATCAAATTCATAAGCCTTTTACAGCTACTGACCAACCCAGCATTAGGATGACAAGCATTCAAAACCTTACTCTGAAAAAGAAGCACAGCAGTCTCAGAGTCCATCTCAACAACAATATCATCTACTTTTTTCTCAACAGCCAAGTTCAACCCAAAGAACAGACCCCATAACTCAGCTTCAAGCACTTCTCCCTGGCCTAAATTGACAGCAAAGCCATCAATCCATTGACCCAAATGATCTCTCAGGACCCCTCCAGCACCAATCGCACCAGTGCTGCCCCTGCGAGACCCATCTATATTTAACTTGTGGACTGAACTCTTGGGTAAACACTAAACATTAATTTTTGGCCAACACTTTCAAAGAAAATATATTTGTCATAAATACTCTTGGATACTAGCACATTGCATCAGTTAATAGTTGGAGTAATAGTTGGTGCATCTAGTAGTACTCAGGTTATAACAAAATCACTTCGCTGAACACGCGTCGTAATTATACAAAATAAATATAATCACTTAGAGTGAAACGGTAATGTTACACGATGATTAAAAGTGATAAACGCTAATTTTACGAAGGCAGGAAAAAGGGATTCTTGCAACATGGCAACTCACTTGGTTGCATCTGTTGCCTCTAAAATGTAACACAACTTTGGTATGGGCTGATTTTCGGTTACTAGCCACCCTAGAGCTTGATGTCAATGTTTTTCATGAGGATGTGTACTGCTTTAACTTTTGAAATTGGGATCCACACTTGAGTACTCTTGTAACATCAGGAAGATAAACATTACCAGAATAAGTTCTAATGTGAAAACTTCTCAAATAGGATTATTAGTGTTAAAAATCGATAATTTCAACAGAATATCGATACTTTATTTATGTCGTATCGAGACTATATTAGGCTATTTATATTATCGATATAATGGAATAGTATTGACAATAACATATCGAGATGACATAGATATAATAGATCTATTTGAGAAGAGTGCTACAACAAAAGTCCTTTTTCATAGCTTTTCCCAATTCTAGTTGTAACCGGTGAGCCATTTTAAGTTGATTTTCAATCAATAATGGTAACTTTTTTGGTAAATTAAGTAAATATTTTTCTGGGGGGAAACGAATACTTTGTACCCACAGTGTCAATATCCAAACTACCCCTCGTATTTTTGAAAATTGGCTCCATTTTAGAAATAAAAAGATTTGAAATCCAACGGTCTTTTCATCTTCCCCTTTCTCATACATCCATATTTACGCCTATTAGCTTCGCTCTTGACCTCCATAGGACCATAACCAATGGCAATGAGGGAGCCAATGGCTGTTCTTCAAGATCAGAACCGGAACTTCTCTTACCCACCATCCGAGGTCCACTCTCTCTTCCTCTCTAAGATATGATTTATGGGTTTGCTTGTAATCTGAGTATGTAACTGTTTGTTTACTAATGATTTGCAGAGCATAAAAATGGAAAAGCTGTTTGGGCAAAAATCTTCATGCCTCGAACTGATGGCTTTAAGCAATGTGAGAAGCACTATTTTGTATTGGGTTTTTGTTATTTCCGATTTTGAAGGAGACACCGACATGGTTTGATGATTTCCATCGGTCTGAAAATTTATTGAATAATATTAATCTTTTCAAGTTATAAGCTTTCTGAAATGGGTTTTTAGTAGGAAGCCTTTTCGAACAAACAGTTTTGGAAAATTTCGTAAGCATGAGCCTTTTTTAAGCAACTGCAGATTTCCTGCAGAAGACAAGTTTTCAATTATGTTCATGGTCTGAAGTTTTGACAATTGAAATGAAAAACAAAATAAAGAAAAGGAAAAAAAAAGTTTTTGAATTTTCCATTTCTTATCAATAGATTCAGATACTGAATTAACTTAAAAATCTTGCCAACTTCTTGAATGCAGGTAGTCAATGTTAATCCCATTATGTCTCAAAGGTCAGTGTGTATATTTAATTTACTTTCTAATCTGCTTTTACTTATAAAACTTATTTGTTTTAGTTTTAAACTAACACTGGACCCTCAATCTTTTTACCAATAGTCATAAACGAAAGAGAGTTATTACAAGAGTTAAGGTAGAAAGCTTATATGATAGTTCCCAAGCTCAGTCTTCTGTTATGGCAAGAGCAAAGGAGGTTGAAGCAAGCCTAGATCCTAAGTTCCCTGTCCTGCTCAAAGTTATGATGCCATCACATGTTACTGGAGGATTCTGCCTTGTAAACCCTACTCACTCTCTTCACAATGTGTGCATTTATCTAAAGGCGTGGACTATTAGGATGATATATTTATATGCACTATCTTTGATTTGGCAGAGTATTCCGAAGAAATTTAGCTGTCAGCATTTGCCAAAACAAGATACAATGATTGTTTTGGAAGATGAAGATGGGAAGGAATTCGAAACGAAATATCTTGTGGAGAAGTGTGGACTGAGTGGTGGATGGAGAGGGTTTTCAATTGCTCACAAGCTACTGCAGGGAGATATTGTGATTTTCCATATAGTCGCTCCTTTTAAAATTAAGGTAACTGATTGAACCACTTAAAAATTTTGTGTGGATCCTTTGTTAATATCTTGAAATTGTTGGCTTGCAAGTGTCACTAAACTTGACGAGTTTGAAAAACGAATCTTGTAAATCAAAGTTGTTCTGGATGTGAAGTATATATAGAAGATAAATTCTAGGGACGCCATTATGATTGTGATGATGATGAAAATGTTTATCCTGCGATTTGAAGAAAAGGGAAATTTGGTGATTGTAGATTTTTTGAGTTTGTCATATTTCTCCAACTTTAGGTAGGGTATTTTAAGACAAAAAGAAAAAGAATAAGATTGATTGTGCTTAGTGGACAATTCCTAATGCTTGGCCATCAAGGGTAGAAAATAGACATTTTACTGCTTTGAGATGGTACTTCTGAAAGCATATGAACCACTCAATTCTTTTGCTGCCTACTTTCTTAGGTGTATATTGTTAGATCAAATGGTTTAGATGAAGTGGACTGCGGTCATGGCCTTATGAGTTTAGATGCTTGCGCTAAACAGATTGATGCTGGTAAGTTGATTCCAAATTCACCTAGTTATTTGTGCTAAATTTCTTGGCAATCATAACTCTTACTTTTTCTGATCACCCTGTGTCATTCTATAATTTAAATCATGCAGGACAGATTATTCCATATGAAACCGAAAAGTCTGGTCCGGTATCAGATCAGTCTGAAAATGATAGTGAAGATCTTAGTTTTGAATTTATGGATGGACTTAGACTTGCAGAGTCTGATGTCACTTTCAAAGAAGTGAAATGCATGGAGAACTTCACTGTTGTCGTCAATGGTTTAGTCATAAATTCTGAGTTTTCGAAATACATTCTGACCAAGTATTTTGAGCTTTGTTGCAGTCAAAACGCATTCCTTCATGAACATCTTCTTGAGGGTCTGAACTGCAAATTGATAGCTGGAGTGATTTCTGAGACTGTCAACATTGCAGATGCCATCAGGGCCTGCAAGATTACTACCACCGAAGGTGATTTTTCCACTTGGAGTAAGACTTTGAAAGCTTTTGAGGATTTAGGCATGAGTGCCGGGTTCCTGCGTGCCCGGCTGGACCGGCTTTCAAGTCTTGCTTCAGAATCAAAAAGATTGAAGGAGGCTAGACTTGAAAAGGACCATCCAGAAGAAGAGATGAGGAGCTTGGATGCAAATCCTTTGCAAGTAAAAGAGACCATAAATATGACTTCAGAGAAGCTCGAACTTACATTCCAAGAAGTGGCTAAAGCCCCTTGGTGATGAGAAAACTTCAATGTCTCTGGTTCTTTTTTGGTATAAGTTATAGCTCAAGCGTTCTAGTTTAGAACCAGAACTGTGCCAAAGCTACGTGAGGAACAAAAGACGTGTCCTCACGATAATTGCGCTTTTGTTGTATAGGAGATGATGTGCTTGAGCCCTGCAGTTGTCTTACTGCAGAGATTTTGGGTAACTTAAGTATAGAATTATGTCCATTACTGGAGGTATCACAAGCTACCTACCAAATAGGGAGGAATGTTGTACCTTGTGGTTCTCTCTTTTGCAATTTCCCGCTATCAATGGAAGATTTTTTATTGAACCAATTGCCAATACCCTCTCTTACGCAAAAACACACAAGCACAAGTTTATGTCAGATCTAATAATGCTGTCTTCTTTTTTCCTTATTTATGGAACTATTACATGCTACTTGAGTTAAGGAATCATTCTTCCAAGTGTGTGATGCTTGATTTAGCTATTACTATCTAACGCACAAATAATTGATTGATCTGGCCATAAATTTCAATATCTAGCCATATTGTGGTTATAAAGAATGAAAAACCTACCAAGATTTCGGTGTAACACATGGTCTCATTAATTCACTTATATTATATCACGTGTGTGTATTCATTAATATTATACCTGATACGTGTTACCTATGTAACCGTATAACGGTATAAAGTATCTTTTCACAAATAAACTTCAGACAGGAGCTAATAAATTCAAAGTTCCAAGTGTCATGAATCTTTGCCAACCAACTGCGCTACCCTTGTGGGACATGTACTCAACAGTTTTTAAAGACAATATTTTTTTCGCTTAAAAAGAGAGTAAAATGTGTGCTGCATATTTTCGGCATAACAATATCACTTTACCTAATATTTATAATAATGAACGCAAAATAGAAAAGTCTGTGGCACAAGGGTTAAAACAGTTAACTATATATTTTTATTCATTACACTAAAAAAAAAGTACAAGAAAGTATATATACTCAACAAAATAATAACAAGAAGAGTCAAGTAGATGCTTAATCAATTCAACGTATATATCCTACTTCAAAAACATGCATCTTGAACTAAGCCCTAAAACTTTTCTTGATCCGTTTGCTCTATTGTTAATGGAGTACTTCTCTCCTTCCTCTGTAAGTAGGAACTTCTACATTCTTGTTAATACTACTGTTACATGGCCTACTTGTAGTAGTAGTATTAGAAAAGATTGAGTAGGCCATGTTTATTTATTTGAAATGGGAGAAGTTGGGGAGACGAGGAATGAGTACGAGGTAAACTATTCCTTAGCAATCTAATTCTTGATTTTTTGTGTATTAGATTATAGATTATAACGTGAAGCCTACTTAGCTTTTGATTTGTTAATATTAGTAAATGTGGTGGAAATCAAGAACTAGACCAATTTACTAACACAAGGAAAGTTTAAAAAAAAATTGAAATAATGAAGCCAAACCCAACATAAAATTAGAAATTAAACGATTTTTGTTCTTTTTGTTCGTAATTTTTTTTTGGGGGGAAAGTGGAATAGTGTATATAACTTAAAAGTGGCTACAAAATTACTGTTACTAGTATTGTTTCCAAAAAGCCCCTATTATTTTTGAAAATTGGCTCCGTTTCGGCCAAGCTTGTAGCCCTTCGGAGTCTGAACGAAGTACAAAATTTAAATCGAACGGTCTTTTCATCGTCCTCCTCTTTCATCGTATTTACATTTTTCCATATTTTCACCAATTTGAATCAAACAATGGCTGTTCTTCAAAACCAGAAACAGAGCTTCTCCTCTGACCCTCCACCACCATCCAAGGTCCATTCTCTCTGTTTCTCTCTCAGATATGTTTATGGTTTTGCTTGTAAACAGAGTATGTGACTGTTTTGTTTACAAATGGTTTTGCAGAGCAATAGGGGAAGACTACCAAAGAACAAGGAAAAGCTGTTTAGCAAAAAATATTCATGTCTCACTCAGTCACAGATGACTAAAAGCATTGTGAGAAACACTATGCTCTCTTCTCTTTTTCTTTCTTTCTTTGTTTTCATGAGCTCTATTTATACAAATTTGTATTGGGTTTTGTTTTTGTTTTTGATTTCTTCTATTTTGAACTGTATTGAGTTTGAAATGATTGAATCTGCACAGAAATTAATCTTACTCTTTTCAAGTTTTAAGCTTTCTGAAATGGTTTTTTTTTTCTTTTCCTTTTTCCGGGAAACCCAATAGCCTAATTAAATGTCTTTACTTGTTTGTAAGCATCTTTTCTCTTCATTGTCAATAGCTATAGCTCCAAGTCCAACACTAAAAAAATGAACTGAAATTTTTTTAAATCTTGAATACAGGTAGTCAGTGCTAATCCAAAGATGCCTGAAAGGTCAGTGAGTATCTTAAATTTACTTTTTAATCTGTTTGTTTTTACTTTTAGTATAATTGTTTGATATAATTAGAAAGTGACACTGGACCATCCCTCAATCTTTTTACCAATAGTCGTAAATGGAAGAGAGCTACAGTAGAAAGCTTATATGATACTTCCCAAGCTCAGTCTTCTGTTCTGGATAGAGCAAAGGAGGTTGAAGCAAGCCTAGATCCGAAGTTCCCTACCCTACTCAAAGTTATGCTCCCATCACATGTTACTGGATGTTTCTGGCTTGTAAACCTCACTGACTTACTCTCTTCACAATTTGTGCAATTATCTCAAGGCATGAACTATTGGGATGATATATTGATATGCACGCAGTTTGGTTTCGCAGGGTCTTCCTAAGAAATTCTGCTGTGATCATTTGCCAAAACAAGATACAATGATTGTTCTGGAAGATGAAAATGGGGAAGAATTTGAAACGAAATATCTTGCGGAGAAGGTAGGACTGAGTGGTGGGTGGAGAGGGTTTTCAATGTCTCACAAGCTACTGGAGGGAGATATTGTGATTTTCCATGTAGTCACTCCTTCCAAATTCAAGGTAAATGATACCTTCTTTCTTGATATGTTTGTGTGGATTCTTTGTTAATATCTTTAAATGATTTGATTGCAAGTGCCACCCTTTGTTAATATCTCGAAATTGTTTGATTGTAACTTGCAAGCGCCACTGAAACATTGAGTTAAACTTGAATTCGAAGTGATGGTTATGATGTTGATAATTTTTATCCTGCGATTTGAAGAAAAAGGTAGGAATAATTTGGTTCATTGTAGATTTTTTCAGCTTGTCAATATTTTTCTTAACTTTAGGAGGGTTTTCCCTTGAATGGAGATTAAAGATAAAGGATAAGATTGATTCTCTGTAGTGAAGATTTCCTAATGCCTCTTGAATGGAGACCTTGCATAGGTGCTGTGGAGCATAGATTATAGACATTTACTGCTTTTAGATGCTACTTCTGAATATGCAGATGAACCACTTACTTCTTTTTCTGCCTACTTGTTTAGGTTTATATTATTAGATCAAAAGGTTTAGATGAAGCGGATTGCGCTGTTGGCCTCATGAGGTTAGATGCTTGCATTAAGCAGATGGATACTGGTAAGTCGTTTAAAATTCACCAAGTTATTTTGCTTAATGGTTTGACAGTTATAACTCTTGCTTTCTTTGATCTCCCTGTATCATTTCTGTAATTTATAATTATATCATGCAGAACACATTATTTCATGTGAAAGGGAAGAAAGTGGGAATTTGGAACCCATTCCAGAGGACCATGCAATAGCCTTTAATACAAAATCTCGTCCACTATCAGACCAATCTGAAAATGATAGTGAAGATCTTGGTTTTGAAGTTCTGGATGGACTTAGACTTTCAGAGTCTGTTGTCCCATTCAAAGAAATGTACCGTATGGATAACTTCAACGTCTTGGTCAATGGTTTAAACATAAATTCCGAGTTTTCGAAATACGTTCTGAACAAGTATTACGAGCTTTGCTGCAGTCAAAAATCATTCCTTCATGAACATCTTCTTGAGGGTCTGAACTGCAAACTGATAGTTGGAGTAATTTCTGAGACAATCAACATTGCAGATGCCATCAGGGCCTGCAAGATTACAACCTCAGAAGTTTACTTTTCCACTTGGAATAAGACTTTGATAGCCTTTGAGGGTTTAGGCATGAATGTAGGGTTCCTGCGTGCCCGGCTGGACCAGCTTGCAATTCTTGCTTCAAAATAAAAAAGATTTAAGGAGGCTAGACTTGAAGAGCTTAGAGGCAAAGCTTTTGGAAGTAAAAGAGGCCATAAGTAGGCTTGACTCTGAGATTGAAATACGAGTTCAGAGAAGCTTGAACTTTTGTTCCAAGACGTGGCTAAGGCCCCTTGGTGATCAGAACGAGAACTTTGCCCAAGCTACATAAGGAAGAAGAGGCTTATTATCTTATGATCATTCAGCTTTTTTGTGGTTTGGAGGTCAAGGCACACAGTTGACCATCTTTTGTATAGAATTATGTCCATTGTAGGGAGGAATATTGTAGCTATTTCTGGTTCTCTCTATAATTATCTAACGCACACATGATTGATTGATCTGGCCTTGGGATTGCATTTTCCTCTATCATAAGTTTCAATATGTAGCCATATCCTGCTTACCAAAAAAACGAAAAGACCTGTCCAAAACACTTGAATAATGAGATGTGCTCATAATTTGTGCCGAAGACCATTTTCAGACGTAAGAATAAATTCAAAGTTCCAAGTTTCATGAATGTTTGCCATGAAACTCCAAGCTTGAAATCATAACTAGAGGTAACTATATGCTATGGTGTGTGTGGAAGTTATTGCAAGTTACAATATGATAATAATGGTGATTGTGGTAAATGGTTGTTTAGTTATCATATTACATTTATCTACTTTTAATTATGAATATATATATATATATATATATATATATATATATATATATATATATATATATATATAGTCCCCTTTTATTGAGGGATCTCTTTTTGAGAAAGAGAATTCATTCATAGAACTAGGGGTGGGCATTGGAACCGTAAAACCGCAAAACCGAACCAAACCAATCCGAAAAAAACCGAAAAAAACCGTGTTGACCGGAAAAGTCAAAAACCGAGTCCAATCCAAACCGAACCGGTTCAAACCGGTTCCAGTTCCGGTTTTTCACCCTAATGAACCGGTCCAATCCGAACCGGTCCAATAGAATTAATTTTTATATATTTATATATTATATATATATTTGTGAAATTTTTTTAGGCCCAAACCCAACTATTTCATTATACCAACAAAAAGCCCAAAATTCCCAAGTTCATTGCCTAAGTCCAACAAGCCATATTTTAATATCCTAATCCTATCAAATCTCACATCACTCTCTTTCTCTCACGCCCTCTCTCTCTTTTCCCTCAGATTTCCTCAACTTACTTTTTCTTTCTTTGTTTTCTCTTCTGCTTCTTTTCCTCTCGGTTCCTCAACTTATTTTTTCTTCTTTCTTTCTTCTCTCTTCTGCTTCTTTTCCTCTCAGTTCTTTTTTCTTCTTTCCCTCTTATTATTTCTTTATTCTCTCTTATTCTTTCTCTCTCATTTCGTCTTTATTTTCTTTTTTTCTTCCTCTCTTTCTCTGATTTTCTATTACTCTGATTTTTTTTCTTCTTGGTTTTATGTTTCTCTCTCTCCCTCTATATCTCTTTTCTTTGCAACTCTGTTTTTGTATTTCTCTCTTCTTTTTTTTCTCTTCATTTTTTGTTTCTCTGTACATATATGTGTTCATCTTGTAGATCTGGGTGAAGTTCTTGGAGATCTGGGTTAAGTCCCAGTCCAAAGCAGGTCAGCGTCTCTTATCTCTCCAATCCCTTGTGCAGATCTGTATTTTTTTTTGGTCAACTATCCATTTTGGTGCGTTTATTTCACTTTTGGTTTCATTTGTTTCTTCTGATATGGTATTGATATTTTCTATGATTTGGGGCTGATGATGTTACTGAGGTCTGATTCTCTTCTTTTTCTTCTTTCGATTTTTTCCTGTTGTGTTTTGACATACCTGTTCTTTATTCCTGATATCATTCCTCAGTGGCATGCAAATCTTTGAACGTTGTTGTAAACTTTAGATGGGAGAGAAGCTCATTCATTATTTTTCAGAAAAAGAAAATAACATTACAACAATTGACAATTTGTTGCTCTTTGAAACAGGTACTGAAGTAGCATGGATAAAAAGAAAGACTGAAGATGTTGCAGAAAATTGAATGTGTTCTATTTCTGTAATTTGTTTGTAATTAAATTTGCTTTATTTTGTTTTGTTTTTAGGTTTTAAGTTTTATATTAATGCTTGCTATTTGTTGTTTTGTCAAAAAATTGTATTAATGCTTGATGGATTCATTCAATTTGCAGTGTGAATGTGAATTGGGCCAATCGGTAATAATTAGGCCCAAAAGGTTTTAAATATCAATTGGGCTGAAGCTTTAAAAAAATTTAAGAACAAAAAAATATTCAATTAAGTTGAAGAATCGGCCCAAACCGTAAAAACCGGAACCGAACCGGATCAAAACTGGATCGGGTTGGTCCGGTTTTGTCTGGTATTTTTGTTAAAATCCAAACCGGACCGGACCGGTGAACAGTACCGGTTTTGGTCCCAATTTTGCCTGAGAACCGGTCCAAACCGGACCGTGCCCAGGCCTACATAGAACCAAAGACGTAGAAAGAACGATATGATACAATGGCCTCGTTAAAACCTTCCTAGGACAACCTCATGGGACAAACCCAGGGGAGGAAAGAGTACTACACATGTCATGAACTAACAAGAGAGCCCGATTCAGGTCACTTTACAATAATATAACAAATCAAAAATGAAAACTAACACATAGACCTTCGACGAGAACCGCAACTATAGACCAACACAGTAGATCCGCATGGGAGGGCTACAGAACATCCCAACTGTCAAAAGAAGCCTTGTATGAGCAAAATCATAGTCCTTTGACACCCACACAAACTGTAAGGCATACCATGACAAAAACAACAGTAAAAGGACCCATGAGAAGCACTCCACTTCAACTCAGAATCGGACAAAGAAAACCTCATATGACCAAGCATAGTTCTTTGGTTGGCACAGAGTGGAGAAGAGCACCACATCCCAATAACTACCACCAATGTCGTTGCTGCCATCGCCGTTGAAACAGAGACAAAACATCAGCCACCAGGTATCACAACTCTCCCGAGGAGAGACACAATCCAGCGTCACTACTGTCATCGCCGTCTAGAGAAAAACAAAACAAGCCACCTAGAGTATTGCAAAAACAATCAAACAAAATAATTAGACAAATAGACATAGATCCAAACAGATCTAGATTATCTGGGGAAGGGAAAGGGAGGAGAAGAGGGGATAAGTGTTGCATTCCTAAGAGGACACAAATTAATGTGCAAACAACCAATTAAAAATACCCGCAAGTGCACGAATCTATCGAAGTATAGATTATGTAAGTACGGGGTCGATCCCACGAAGAACTTGTCGGCTTCCTATAAGTTCTAATTTGAGTACATAAAGAACACTTATTTAACACACCACAAATGCACAAATGAAAGAGGGAAACTAGAAATGAGTAAAGAAGTGTAAAATAAATGGAACAACACAAGAAAACTAGAGAAAAACACAAACAGCACTTTCTATCACCCTTTTATCACCATTTGGACAGATTCGTTTCTCTATTTTTCCAGTTTCGACCTCTGTCCAGTGTTTGACCTAAAACTTTCCAACCGTACGTCCAAAATTCACGTTCTTTATACGGTTGGATTCAGCACAGAAAATGGAAGAACACAACGCAGACCAAAAGTCCAAAACAATTACGGAAACAAATAAAATTCAGTAACAAAGACACACCACGTGTCGAACACACAACTCACACACACATTGGGGGGGGGTTTTGATTTGTTTCAAGTGACCTATTTCTATTGCAAGAAAGTAAATGGACTTTGAATTTAAATGAGAATTTCAGAGATGAAATATCAAAGAGTGGAATTAAAAAGTAACAAACACTAGGGTTTCGGAATCCACCCTAAACAATTCTACCCAAGTTCATGAATACTCAAGTGATGAACTCTAAACGTGTTGATGAAAATGTTCGCAATCAAGGCCATGGGTCGTGGCTCAAGACGCATTGATTCTCTCTAATATACGTAAAGTGCATGGTTCGTGCTACAATACTTGTGCCCTCCCCATAACTGAACCTAGGTATGGTTCGTACTTTGATTCAATTACAAGGAGAACCCATTAAGTTCAAAGAGAATATGAACATCACAAGAATCCTAATAGCATGGTGTTTACATTAGGTATTCAAGAAACCAATTCACATGGATGATTCTTACTTCATCCATTTATTGCTTAGGATAACATGAAGATACACATAATCCCAACAATCTCAAGAAGCATGCTTTCAAAGATGGCCAACCAAGGAAAAACACACATCAATGATAGATTAATTTGGTGAATTGGAATTCATCAACAATATCTAGAAATTCATACACTCAAGTATCAAAACAATAAGGTAATCATGTTTAGGGCTTCAACCTAAGCCCTAGCTATAGAGTTTAGTTGCTCATACTTATTTCAAATACAAACTCAAAATGAAATTAGAAAGAGTTTACAGATTTTCAGAAAATGATGAAAGCTTCAAGATCATCAATGGTGGAAGTCTTCTTCTCCACTTTTCTTGGCTGCACCTTGGCTTTCTCCAAGCTCCAAAAACTCTCCAAAATCTGCTCTCAATGTGTAGAATTAAGAATTGAATTGGCTTCCCACGTTCAAAGGCTCCCTCCATATCTGATTGCCAATTGCTTTTGCTCCTTTTCCCATCTTTTCCTACTCACACTTTTAATATAAAACTCATTCTTTCTCTAAAGCTTTTGCCCATTGTCCCCTTGCCATTATGAAGCATTGACTCACAAAGATGCCAAATACTTCAGAAAATATCTCTTTTACAAAGGTAATTCCTTGTTACCAAGAGTTATGGTAACAAGAAATTAAGATGACACAAAGGAGGTAAAAGCTGGCCAAATCCGGATTTCCAGAGCTGTGGTAACATGCTGGATTGGTTGGATAGGCAATACTTGTCCAATGGAGCTCAAATTTGGATATGTTGTAGTTAACATCAATTGGAACAAGTCTCATGAAGATCATGACCTCATCCGAGCACCAGAGCATGTTGATCCCAGGCCAAGAAGTTGACCTACGAAAATGAACAAAAACAGAATTTATAACTAATAATGCACTTTTAGCTCATTTTCATCCCAACCAAGGTAAAATCTAAGAAAACACAAAAAGGAAGTAAAAAGCTATAAAATGTTAAAACTAACTCAAAATAGTGGGTGAATTGGAATCGAACATAATTGACAACAGAAAGTTGGTTTTCGCAAACTGTGAATGCAATTGCATGTTGTGTGTGCAACTACCTAGTTTCTGTTGGCAAATTGAATGTTGTGAAATGCAATTACCTAGTGGTTCAACTTCACCATGACAAGCTATAAAAAGCTATAAAATGTCAAGAACTAACTCAAAATAGTGGGTGAATAACATGAAAAATCATGTGTAAAAATGAACCGAACAATAAGAGGAAGGGAAAAGATGGGAGAAAAAGAAGGGGAGATGAGGAGAGGAAGGGGAAGATGGGCGGAGGGGAGGAGGGGCAGTAGCCACCTCCCTCTTTAGCTTCCTTGCAGTTGGTTGTCGGCAAGGAGAAAGGGGACCAGAGTGCGGCTATGGTTTTTTTAGGAAGATCGAAAAAAAATTATTGAGGGATCTTTTAAATAATTTTATTTGAGGGATGCCTTTTAGGGTACCCTACGAATTTTTTTTCAATGATCCAAACCATCTATTTTTTAGGTCTTCATTCATAGATCATCCTTACAAAAAATTAGACAAATCGGAAACCGTTTAGACATCTAATTGTGTTCTACAAAATCAATGACACACAATGCTTCAGGAAAGTACTAAAATTTCAATAATTTAATTGAGTGATCAAATGATATCGGATTCAAGTGAGTTTTTGTAGAGATGATCTTTGAATAAATATCTACAAAATAGACTGTTTGGATTAGTGAAATACAGTGCGGAGTAGGCCCTACAAGGATGTCCCTCAAATAATTGAGGGATACATCAATAGAAGCTCTTTGTGTATATATACACATAAATCATGGGATACAAATATCAATTATGATTGGAATAGTAATTTTTTTAAAAATTATTTATTTATTCTAACATTAGAAACAGAAATATCACTACACGAAACATGCTAAAAAAGGTGATGAGATAATTGGAAATATATATATATATATCACCACACTAAATATTGGTGAAGAAAAGTATCACTAGACTAGTTGAGTTAAAAAAACCTCTAGCCTAAAAAAAGAAAAGGGAAAAGAAATATCAGTAAACTAACAAATTAACGATGATGGTAATATTTCTCTACTATTATAAAGCCATGTCACATGCTTCACCAAAAAAAAAAGAATAGTTGATTTGAAATTTACATTCAGATTTCACAAGGATAGTATTGTAGATTGAAAAAAAGCAATAAAACAAATATAAAATTAGCTCAAAAAACTCTACCCATCATGCAATTCCTTAGAGCATCTCCATTGCAGGAGATGTAAATTGGAGATGTAAAGCCATATTTACATCTTCTTTACACTTCCGGGAGATGTAAATATCGTTTTTTCTTCAATAGGATAGATATAAATTGGAGATGTTAAAAGGACATGAAAGGAAATGATTTTATATCAAGTTGAATCAAAATGATAATTCTTGTATTTTGGTAGCTATCTCACTTTTTATATGTTTAGAGCCCACTTTTGCATTATCTCTTCTCTTTTTCAGCATATGGGGCCAGCAAATGGGGATGTAAAATTAGATGTAAATGTCCATATTTTTTTTATATTTTCTTGCCAAATGCTATATTTGCATTCATTTACATCCCACTAATAGAGCAACTTCCGACAGCTTTGGTATAAATGTCTTTTACATCTCCCTTTACACCCTTGCAATGAAGATGCTCTTACAGTTTCTTACTTTACTTTCAACTTTTTTGGGAATCTCCTCTTCTTCTCCACCTTTTGAGTCTAGTTCGATATCCTAGAAACTGGAAGGTAATTCCCTTTTCTTTTTTGGTTTTTTATACTTTTGTATGATGCATTGTGTTTCAATACTGAGTCATAATATTCTTTGATTCTTGAAGCATAATGTCAATTACTTGCTAATTTGATATTAAGGGGTATATCCAATTCAAACTTTTAATGACTTTTATAGATTTAAGGGAGTGTATCCAATTCAAACTTTTAATGACTTTTATAGAGTTTAAAAGTCTGGAGGTATTCAATTTAGATTTTTAAAGAGATTATAAAAGTCTAGTGGTATTCAATTGAGACTTTTAAAAAGTAGTTAAAAGTATTTAAAAGTTTGGTGGTATCCAAAAAGTTAATGACTTTTAAAAAACTTATTAAATGAATGACTTTTCCATACTTTTCGGGCTAATTGTTAATAGCAAAAGTCTTGCCAATTTTCTAGTGACTTTTATAAACTCTATGAAAATATTTAAGAATTTGTCAACTCTATGAAAGTCAACTCTTTATAAGTACGGATTGGATACACCCCCCAAGATATGACATCAATTGACAACAAAAGAGTGCGTTGCCAACTTTGAGAAATATCCTCCCCTCTCGTTCTTTTTCTCGATCTCATCCTCACTCTCATTCTCACTCTTATTTTGCTCTATAAATAGAGCACAAAAAATTAAAATTAAAAACAAAAACAAAAACAAAAATTGAAATAGTTATAAAAAAAGTCCTTAAATTCTTGAGCTATTTTTTTATGCTCTTCTAAATGCTATGTAACATGTTTGAAATGAGTGATCAAGGGATTGATGCGTAGTGGTGCCCACACGTTAATTTCTTTGTGTTCGAAGTTTCAGTCTTAAAATCATTGCGCACATTTCCTGTTCAAAATTATTTGGTTGTCTTTACTTAATCATGCATCTCTTAATCTCTTTTTTTTTTAATTGAGCATGTGTCGTACTCTTATCAAGGTATTATATACTATGGAGTTGTAAAAATATTTAAAGAAATTATTTTCACATCCATACATCACGAAGGAAATTTATAAACATAATAAAAGAAGACTTACCCATGCTGAGAAGCTAGTAATAGAAAAAAGTGGTGATAAAATTATTTTTTATCCGCATTGTCAAATACCCAAAGAGCCCCTATTGTTTTTGAAAATTGGCTCCATTTCAGGCAAGCTTCTAGGCCCTTGAGGGTCTGACAGAAATGCAAAATTTAAATCGAAGTCTTTTCATCCTCCGTTCCCCTTGTCGTCATACATGTCTTTCTTCTCAGACACCACCACCTCCCCCCCACCCCTCCAAAAAAAACAAACAGTCTCTCTGTATTTTATGCCTTTTGACTCTTCACTCTTGACCTCCAGAACCACAAAGTGAGAGAGCCAAATGGCTGTTCTTCAAGACCGGAAACAGAGATCCTCTGACCTACCACCACCCAAGGTCCGCTCTTTCTTTCTCTCTCTAAGTTATGTTTATGGTTTTGCTTGCAAACTGAGTATGTGACTGTTTTGTTTACAAATGTTTTTGCAGAGTAATAAGGGACGACCACCAAAGAACAGGGAAAATCTGGTTAGGAAGAAATCTTCATCTCTCACTCAGTCCAAAAGCATTGTGAGAAACACTATGCTCTGTTCTCTTTTTCTTTCTTTCTCTCTTTCCCCACAATTCATGGGCTCTATTTATTCATCTTTCTACTGGGTTTTTGTTTTTTGTTCTTGCTTCTTTCTATTTCGAACACTACGTATCTTTAATCTTTTCAAGTTGTAAGCTTTCTGAAATGGGTTTTTGCTAGAAACGATTTAGAACAGAAAGTCTTGGATAATTTCATAAATATGAGCTTTTAAAGCAACTACAGACTTCCTGAAGAGGACAAGTTTTCATTTATGTTCATCGTCTGCAATTTTGATGATTCAAATGAAAAGAAAAAAAATTAGAAAAAAGGTTTCATGTTTCAAACCACTGGACCAAAAGCTTAACCCAAAATCCCTCATGGGCTGAGCTATATTTTTCTTATTTATTTCTATATATTTTCTGAAAAACTGGGTGTGCTGTAGCCCAGCCCAATATGGAAATACATTGTGCTTACTTTGTAAAAAGAAGAAATGCTATGACCCAAAAAAAGAAGAAGAAATGCATGGGGCCCACCACTAATTAGGCATTGAAATTACACTTGTCACGTTTCAGCATTTTTGTCATTTTAGTGTGTCAGAAATCACATCAAAACTAGAAATTACGTGCTCTATGAGGTTATGGAAAGCAATGATAGCTTGCATGTGTTAGGTTCAACATTAAGTGCTTGTAAATTGCATAAAGATGCTTTTAGATGCAAGTGAAGTGAGTTCTCTGTGGTCTTCTTCAGCGAAGCTTTTCTTTCCTTCTTCTCAGTTTTGTAAAACTGTAGAAACATGATTTCATAACTCTGGGTCAACTTTTTGTTGTATTTTGAATTGGTGACCAATTTAATTTCTTTACTTGTTTGCAAGTATCTCTTCTCTTTCTGTCAGTAGATTCAAACCCTAAATTAACTGAAAAATCTTTTAAATTCTTGAATACAGGTAGTCAGTGCTAATCCAATGATGCCTGAAAGGTCAGTCTCTAATATATTTAATTTACTTTTTAATCTGTTTTTTTAAATTTTTTACTTTTAGTATAATTGTTTGATATAATTAGAAAGTGACACTGGACCCTCCGTCAATCTTTTTACCAATAGTCATAAACGAAAGAGAGCCACAGTGGAAAGCTTATATGATACTTCCCAAGTTCAGTCTTCTGTTCTGGAAAGAGCACAGGAGGTTGAAGTAAGCCTAGATCCTAAGTTTCCTAGCCTACTCAAAGTTATGCTCCCATCACATGTTACTGGAGGATTCTGGCTGGTAAAACTCACTCACTCTCTTCACAATTTGTACAATTATCTCAAGGCATTTGAAATCACATTTATTGCCCTTCACTATTAAGATGATATATTTATATGCACTCACTTTGGTTTTGCAGGGTCTTCCTAAGAAATTCTGCTGTGAGCATTTGCCAAAACAGGATATAATGATTGCTCTGGAAGATGAAAATGGGGAGGAATTCGAAACGAAATATCTGGCGGATAAGGTGGGACTGAGTGGTGGATGGAGAGGGTTTTCAATTTCTCACAAACTACTGGAAGGAGATGTTATAGTTTTCCATCTAGTCAATCCTTCCAAATTTAAGGTAACTGATACCTTCTTGAAATTTTGGTGTGGATCCTTTGTTAATATCTTGAAATTGTTTGGCTTAGAAGTGCCATTGTGTAACATTTAGTTAAACTTGGTGAATTCGTTGAAGAATTCAAATATTTGGTCATTGCTTGCCTTGCAAGAGAAATCTTGTAAGTCAAGGTGTAGTCAGTGTAACATATGAAGATAGATGCTAGGAAAGCCATTATGACTGTCGAGATGATGAGCAGGGGCGGAGCTAGGATTTTAAGTGTGTGGCAGGGAACATATAAAACATAAGTTCAAAGAAAAGAAACGTTACCAATGTACTAAAAAAATAAAAGGCACGAAATAATTGAGTACTCAATCATGTACTAAAATGGGATTATCGTTTTTTTATATCTTGGACATTTTCTATGATTGAATCTTGCATATATTAAATATTGAATGTATAATAAAACAAAGGCAATAAATGACTACAAGATAACTTCGTCTTACTTGTAAAAAGATAAAATCTTGAAGCAAATATTAACAGTAATAAAAGGATGAATTGAAGCACTTGTATAGAATGTTTAGAAAATATTGCAGGGGGCTAGGGCCACGTCAGGCCTTAGAGTGGCTCCTGATGATGAGAATGTTTATCCTGCAGTTTGAAGAAAAATGGTATGAACAATTTGGCTGATTGTATATTTTTTAAGTTTGTCATAATTTATGCTTAGCTGTAGATAAAGGATAAGATTTACTTTTCTTAGTGAAGAATTCCTAATGCTTCTGGGTTGACGAGCATAGATTGCAGACATTTTAGTGCTTTAATATGCTACTCCTAAATGCACGCCAACCACTCAATTCTTTTTCTGCCTACTTGTTTAGGTGTATATTGTGAGATCAAATGGATTAGATGAACTTGATGGCGCTCTTGGCCTTATGAGATTAGATGCTTGCAAAAAAATGGACACTGGTAAGTTGTCTCAAAATTCACAAAGTTATTTCGCTAAGTGGCTTGACAATCATTCTTCTTACTTTCTTCGAGGCAAAGCGCGCATTATGAATTTAGTCTGAGTCTTAAATCATGCAGGAGACACTTTTGCATGTGAGAGGGAAGAAAGTGAGACTTTGGAACCCAATTCAGAGGACAATGCAATAGCCTTTATTACAAAATCTTGTCCAATATCAGATCAGTCTGAAAGTGAAAGTGGAGATGTTGGTTTTGAAGTTCTGGATGGACTTAGACTTTCAGAATCTGCTGTCACATTCGAAGAAGTGAAATGCATGGATGACTTCAACATTCTGGTCAATGGTTTAATCATAAATTCTGAGTTTTCGAAATACATTTTGAACAAGTATTATGAGCTTTGTTGCAGTCAAAACTCTTTCCTTCATGAACATCTTCTTGAGGGTCTGAACTGCAAACTCGTAGCTGGAGTAATTTCTGAGACCGTAAACATTGCAGATGCCATCAGGGCGTGCGATATTACAACCCCAGAAGGTAATTTTTCCACTTGGGATCAGACTTTGAAAGCCTTTCAGGGTTTAGGCATGAACATCGGATTCCTTCTAGCCCGGCTAGACCAGCTTGTAAGTCTTGCTTCAAAATCAAAAAGGTTTAAAGAGGCTAGACTTGAAAAGGACCAGGCAGAAGAAGAGATGAGGAGCTTGGAGGCAAAGCTTTTGGAAGTAAAAGAGGCTGTAAATAGGCTTGAATCTGAGATTGAGACTCTAAATACGAGTTCAGAGAACCTTGGGGTTATGTTTCAAGATGTGGCTAAAGCCTCTTGGTGATGAAAAACTTAAACACCGGCTGCTTGGTTCTTTTTTTGGTATAACTCAAGCTTTATAGTTCCGAAGCAGAAATGTGCCGAAGCTACACTGTGAAGAAACATTTTGTGTCATGATCTTTGGGCTCTTTTTGTGGGGTTACAAGGACATCAATATTTTGTATAGGAGATGATGTACATGAGCTCTATTAGTATAGAATGCTGATCATCGGATGTCTCAGTACCTACCAAGTAGGGAGGAAAATTGTAGCTTCTGGTTCTCTCTTTTGTAGTTTCCAGCTAACATTGGAGGATATGATTTGATATAGGAAGAACCAATTGCCAAATCTCCTTCTCTGCTACACAAAAACACACACAAGAGGTTTATGTCAAGATCAAATAATGCTGTCAATTCCAATCTTTAAAAATTGTAATCGACAGCTTGTAAAAAGTAGATAAAAAACGTATGAATTACTTGCCCCCATGCAGGATCGAACTGCAGACCTTCAGTTTACAAGACTGACGCTCTACCACTGAGCTATAAGGGCATTTGCGACTTTACTTATGAAATGTACTTATTTATTGGTTTGAAATAGATTCCACCTCATTATAATTTATAACATTACTTTTATCTTTTTGAGATTACCCAATAGTTTTATCTATGGCTTCCCACTAAAATTCAAACCTGGCTTTGAATCCCTAGTCGTCTGTGCAAATTATCTCTATCATTAGTTCAGGTTAACATATCAAATATATTCTATAAAAAATTTGCAAAAAAAGAAAATTTTAATTTAAAAATAAAGCTAAAAATGCACTCTCAATTTTTCCAAACAAGCAGCTTTGATGCAAGGAACTTGTAACTCAAGTCGCGTTAAGAGCATTTACCAACCCCCAATATCGCTTGTATAATTTAAAAAAAAAACACATACAAAGCTCAAATCTCAATTAGTGTATCAATTTCAAAGTACTATTTGTTGGAGGACAATCATAAAATAATAAAGTAACATATAATAAAATACACGAAACCTATATATAATTAACAATTAAATATACAACAATTGTACAACACAAATTAACTATTTTTAAATAGAATTTTAACAAGTTAATTAAAATAAGTTAGTTTGGCTGATTTAACAATATTACCCTTATTAATTTGAATGCAAAATTGGATGCAGTAGAGGGTGACTTTGATGTGTGGAACAAGAAAATGAGGATGATATCGATCGAATTTGAGGAATGGGGATTAATATGATGTCTTCGGAATATATGGACTAAAAGCAGTCGTTATCACAATGTTAGATGGCTGCTTTGGTGTAGTATACTAGTATTGGGTCTAGAGTTTGAACTCCATATACTTTTTTTTTTGGTCAAGGAACTCCATATACTTGGTGTGTGGGTCTCTTGGGGCACGTCATCTGTGTGGGGGTGCCACTTCTCTTGGTGCTTGCGTATTAATTCTTTATTATATGTTTTTTTATATAAAGAAAGAAAAATTGCAATACAAAATCACGAGGGCAACCAATATCTAAGGAATTGAAAACCTAACAAATTATCATTACATTTATATTTTCATTCATGTATTCATGTATTCATGTATTGTTGTAACTTGTAGACAAGGACTAAAATATCGATAATATCAATGAAATATCGAGGATATTATCGTTTTTCCGGGTCTAAGATATTTTGGAACATATCCATACACATATTGTATAAGTATCGACAATATCGAAAAATATTGACGTCGATAATTTCTCTCACACTTCAGCAACATTTAGTCAAAATATCGCTATATTATCGATAATATCGAGAAGATAAAGACAGTGAAAAATTTGATGAGTTATTTGCACTAACACCCCATGAGGTTTCTTGTGTTTTCATAAAACCCCCTAAGGTCTCAAAAATCACACGAACACCCTCCTGAGGTTTCAGTTTGTTTTCATAAAACCCCTTTTCGTTGATTGTTTGTCTAAAAATTAATGATTTCATTGAAAAAAAAAACGTATGCAAATGACAAAATTAACCTCAATGAAGTATATATACAATCTAATCTCAAAGGCCAACTTTGTTATTTTGAGATTTTTTCTTTGTATAAAATCATCAATCTTTGGATGAAAAATCAATGAACTGGAGTTTTGTAAAAACAAATTAAAACCTCAGGGGGTGTTCTTGTAATTTCTAAAACCTCAAGGAGTGAAAAAACCAAAAACCTTAGGAAGTGTTAGTGTAAATAACTCAAATTTGAACCTTATAGGAACTCTATGTGGTACTAAGTCACTCATGTATCTTACCATGCAATGTATAAAGTGTAAAATATTGTAGTAAATCATTATAAATAAATGATTATGCTGTGTTTAATCTTCTTTCATTAATTACTACGTGTTTTCTACACTCGCATTGTTTGTCAGCTTGCTATATAATCAACTTAAATCAGTTAAACTCATCATGCGATGCATTTCCTTCCAATATTTTTGTGATAAAGTAATAGATAATTGACTAAATAAATATCATCCAAAGTTTCAAGAAAAATTTCCAAGTTTTTTTACAATTTCCGTGGTTTTTGTTCAATTTTTTTGATATCGATAATATCTCGATATGTCCATAGAAAATTTTCAATTTCATTGGGTTTTTACTCCGGGGCCAAGCCTGAATACGACACGATTTGTTATTCCATACTCTACTTTCTAATTCAAGTTTTGACAGCAAGAACAAGAATGATAGAGATATATCATTCTTGGATTATGAAAGCATCTTACTAGAGGATCTCATTTGGCAAATATTACAAAAATTCTTTCTTTTAGCTATTATGATTTACCTCACCAACTCAGACCTTGCTTCATATACTTTGGGACATATCCAGACAATTGCAGAATCAGATGCGGTAGACTAATTCGGCAATGGATCGTTGAAGGTTTATAAAAGAGAGCAGAGAAAGAAAACATTGGAGGATGTATAAAATATGCCCATCAATGTTGCAAAAGAATACTTGACAGAGCTTATCCAAAGAAGCATAGTTCAAGTGTCATCGGTTCATTATAATACTAGGAAACTGTCACGCCCCAACCCACGAATTTAAGTAATATTGGGTTAAGACGTGATTCACACCTTAATTATAGAATTTAATAAAAACTATAACTAAAATATGAAGAAACATTTAAATAAATAAAGTAAATATTTCACATAGAATATTCGAAACAACAACATCTGAAAGCTTGAAATAGTTATATTATTTTACAAGCCAGAACTACTAAAGAGTTTACTAAAAGAGTAACTCATTATTTATCCACGAGCTATGTACACAGTACACTCTTATAAATATGCCAAAATCATCACAAGCTCTAGCTTTCAGGTTCGATACCTGCAAAATCTATTAGGGGGTGAGCGAAACCACAGCTCAGTAGGGACATAAACCTTTTTACATGAAACTGATATACTTAAATTAAGTGAAACAATCACACAGCCAAATATCACATTATTAATAATAATGCATGAATGCTCTTAATCTAATCCCGTTAATTCATATAACTGGACAAGTAGACCTGCACGTCCCATACCATGCTTATATCACTTGGTCCCGGATGCCCATTTATATGAACTAACACCCATTTCAACCGTCCCATAATTCCCCCTTTTGTTAGTCATCTTGCCTAACTCCCTTTCGCCAGTCTCGAATCACCCAATAAAAACCATGTGCACTGTGGGATCCCTGAGACCTGGTACCTGCCAAGAGTTAGACTCAACTACACAAAAGACTATATCCATTACCCTCTTTTTCATCATTATTATCTCCAACCAACATCTCCAACTAATTTTCATGACATGATATAATTATGCATTTCACATATCTATATATCCCACAACAATGTAGCTATTCAAAATATCACCAATGTACCAACATTGTTCAACCAATCAAGAACACATAAACATTCCAAGAATAACATTCAATTGTAACAAGAATATTAATCAAATAATCATATCACGCATAATATATTGTTCACAAAATTTAATTAAATCAATCTCTGCAAAAGGCCCCCAAGAAACCCCTACCTCGTTTCCAAAGCTAGCTCCAAGTTAAGAAAATACACAAGCTATTACCTCTAATTCCTCCTGAGAATTTGATCACCACTTGCTTTCTCTTGTTTTCTTTCCTCTCTTCTATCTCACTCTCTTTATTTCGATTTCTTTTCTTTTGTCAAGCACAACTATGCCTGAAAACAAATAGTGATGACCCTATTTATACTAAGAAGATGGCGGCAACTCTCCTATGCTTTCATTGGCGGCATGTTGATTTGCACCAAGTAAGGATAACTTTTTCTACAATTACAACAACACATGGTAATGTTGCTTAGTCACAATACACTTGTAGGCCTTAGTGTGCTGCAAAGCAAGTGTTCTTCCACACGTTGATTAACTTAGTAGGCAAGGAAAAGTAAAGTTGCCAACTATACAACAATCAAAGTCAAGCGGTTGCATGCAAGAGATGAAGTGTTTGAGTTTCCTAAGCCCAACTCTCATAAGTTCATGAATTAAAACTATTATTAGATCGTAGCTTCTTAACACATAGAAGATAAATATCACAATTCTAATAATTGAATATTATTCTAAATATATACCATTAAATACCCAAAATATCTAAGGGTGCCCATTTTAAAGAAAAACAAATTAAATATATAATTTATAGTTGAACATATATATATATATATATATACTAAGTACAAATATTTATTTAGAATAGTATTGTAAAAACTATATATATATATATATATTTAAAACAATGTTTAATCTTCTTTAAAAACTTTTTAAGAATACAGATTCTCACAGAAACTCCAAGAATGTCAAGTCTATGATGTTATGCGGGAGGCCATGATCCTTTTAATGACAGGAGATGTGAGCTTTTCTCAATTTTAGAAAGAAGATTCAAGATTCGCAATAATTTTGTGAAGACAAATCTAATCATATTCGCAAGGACTAATAATAATAATCAAAGTTAAATGGGCTTATACTCCGGGACGATTTGTTATTTTGTACTCTACTTCAATATTGATGGTCTCTAATTCAAGTTTGGGAGCAAGAACAAGAATGATAGAGATATTTCATTTTTGGATTATGGAGGAATCTTACTAGAGGATCTCATTTGGAAAATGTTACAAAAATTCTCTTTTATCTATTATGATTTACCTTACTAACTCAAACCTTAATTCATATACTTTGGGACATATCCAAAAAATCGCAGCATCAGATTTGGTAGATTAATTTGTCAATGGATCACTGAAGGCTTTATAAAGGAGCAGAGAATGAAACCATTGGAAGATGTTGCAGAAGAATACTTGACAGAGCTTATGCAAAGAAGCCTAGTTCAAGTGTCAGCAGTTCATTAGATTATTGGGAAATTCAAAGAATGTCAAGTCCATGATGTCATGCGAGAGACCGTGATTCTTTTAAAGACTGGAGATATGAGCTTTTCTCAATTTTTGAAAGACGTTTAAGATTTGCAATAATTTTGTAAAGACAAATCTAATCATATTCGTAATTACTACTAATAATAATTAAAGTTAAATGGGCTAGTACCCCTAAGTGATGCTTATAATAGATTATACTAGAATGGCGTAATAATAAAGCTGACCATTGGATCTCATCTCACGCAACACTACTAGAAAATCTCTTTATAAGCCAATTGATAGATTGTGGTTTATATTCATGTTGGCCACAAATTGACCATGGCATATATATATTATAAGTCACTAATGCACAGTAATCTTGACCATACACTACCGATGGCCACACTATTGATTTGTTGTGGCTAGGCCAACTGTGGCTTATGCCTCCATTTTCTAGTTGTGCAAGTAATTGAATTTGTGACTCTGTGCGGTATATATAATATATTTTCAAGTTTGTGTATGTGTTAATAAAATATAAGATTTATTTGACTTGCATAATTATTTTAGTTACTCATTGAGCTAGTGGTTTGCTCATCTTGTAACAAATGTTTATTTTAGTTAATACAATACAAATCTTCTTCTCAAATTCCCCTTTTCTCTCTCTTGAGTTATATTTATATGTTATCAGAGCCCTCGGTGCCCTGCATGTGAACTAGTTCCTATCATATGTTAAATTTGTGTTAATGGCAAAATTATGAGGCGAACTTTGTTTTGATTTGACTAGGGGATTAGGGCTAATGGAGTTCTAACGAATCTAATAATGTCTTTGGCGGGATCCGGGCATGACAAATGTGTTTTATTTATTTATTTATTTTTATTTAGGCTTTTCCATGCACGGCGAGAATTAATTAACGAAGCTTGATGCATAGCATATTTCCAACTTCCTTACATACGATATGCCAATTTGATTTATTGACTTTATTGAATTTTTACGTGAAAAATGACTTGTAGTTTAAGTAGTTAATTATTAATAATATTTAACTCGGAACTCGAGATCTCATGTGTTCAAGATTTGTAGGCGGAGTTTATGATCTAATCCAAGCTTCAAATTTGTTGCCCATTCCATTTCAAATTTTCCTTTTGAGGATACCAAACAAGGAAATTATTGATTGTCATAACTTTTTCCCAATTATTGAATCCAATTTGTTCATCCAAACACATTGTTATTGTAAGCTTGCCATCGGACAAAAAGGTACATGTAAAGTCGAAACAATCATGCTTGACATAAGGTTAATCAACAACAGAAACTCAAAATTAACTGAAAATTCATTATGACATAAGAGTATAATACTTAATAACAACGGGATGAACCAAACAACAAAAGATCGGCCAAGTGCTTATTGCATAATAGTAAAACATCATCTTAAACAAAGCTAGAACTTTAGGAAGAAAACGGTGCACATCAAAAGCCATAGTGAAGACACTTAATCTTAGTCTATGACGGTAACAGTATTAGCAGTAGCCTGGTTATTGAGCCCATGCACGTACTGCATAACAAAAAATCGTGTGGACTCACCATCCAGAAAGGACCAAAGGTCAACAGGAACCTCAACCCTAAAGCGGTTGCGGGAAACAACATTTCTCCATTCGTCCTGAGAACCAAAAACATACATCCCATTTCCCTTCTTGACCAGCTTGATCAAGCTAGTAAAGCCCTCAGGCTCTATAAGCTTTACGGGGATGGAATCTCCGTCATTGGCCAGCTTTTCCTTCTCCTTGGAATGGAGAATGAGGCTGAGCAGCAGTGCCTGGGGTATCATCAGATACTCACTGCATATGTCACGTTGGAACTTCAAAAACAATCGGCCTACGAGCTTCACATCCTTACCCTTCAGTTCACGGATCTTATCTTTTGTATTTTGAGCCAGCGCAAAGTCTGCCATCTTCGAAAACCTTGGTATTCGGGAGATGATGACCTAGTGAGGCTGAGAATATAAGTGAGGAAACTAAGAACTTGTGCCCTATGATCAGCCTCTATACATGTATATATAGCTGTAAATAACTAGTTTAGGAAACATGGTTTTCAAGAATTTTCAATATTTGAATCTTGAAAATGACCAGCCTTCGAGCCTATATTAATTGTTAGGCAGGCAGGCATATCCATTAGGAATTATCTTATAACCATAAAGATGTGAGCATGCATATAAGGATGAATATTTGGAGCCACTACGCTTTAAAATAAAAACATTAGAAAATTAGATTATGATGACAGATTAAATCCTAAATTTTGCTCCTAATTTATATCCAACTCATGAGTTTTCCTTATATCACCTGATTAGTTTGCTATAAAAAATTGTTTTATTTATTCCTAAAATGCCTTCTTCTTTTTTTTTTTTTTTCTATAATCCAGCGAACAATCATTGCATCAATTTAATTTTGAAAATATAGGTTCACCTTATACCAAATGTGGGTACTAAAGTTCATGAATCTACCACCAAATGAGTAGTTAAATATTTTTTTTAAAAAAATTTGAGTAATTATATATATGTATATATGTAAAGGTTTTCATATGTTGGCCTCGCAGATTTCACTTGTCATATATAGGCATATGCAAAATATAAAGTCCATTGCAGCTTAAGCGGTTAAGAGCATTTACAGTTGAATTCGATATCCTGTGTTCATTTCCTATCTCTCCTTGTATCGCTTGTAAAAATTAAAAAAAAAAAAGACATTAATATTAGTGCATATGAATTCACGCGCTAACAAATTTTCTTACATGTTTAATGTTTTGATTTTTAAGGACCTCCAAGTTCCGACCGTACCAATCAAACCACCTAGCTGCGAAACACATAGACAAATATCAAATTTCAAGTAAATTTTTAGTCTTCCATTGCCGCAGAAGCAAAGGAGTTTTGTGGTTTGTTTATGTACAACGACTTGTATGTTATCTATTTTATGCATCCGTGATACTATCATTTGCAAGGGGCCTATAGTTAGTGGTTAAGAGCATTTATCTCTGCACATGAAATTCTAGGTTTGGTTCCTCCGTCCCCTAATAACGTTTGTATATAAATAAAAAAATACCTCCAATCATTTGGATCATTGAAATACAATACGAAGTGGGCCCTACAAAAGTATTCCTCAAATAATCCATCAACTGAAACTATTTGTATATACACATATATATAGACATTTCTTTTTTTGGCATGCCCTAAAATCACGAGTACGCTCCTTTTTTTGGGACGAGTTACAAGTTGGTTTACGAGCAACCAACCTTACATAAGTTTTACGAAGCAATTAAATCTCGAAAATACCAACCCCTACAAATTCTCAAATAGAAAAACAAAGACTCCAAACTCGAAACATGACAAGGTTTCAAAAAATAATGTGGTTCATAAAGGGACTTGCCATGATAAAACCCAATAGTCGGGCCTAATAAGATCCATGAGTGTTTTGCTTGGCCACAATTTAAAGTGTTTTTCGTTTAGGTGCACAGTACATATTAATAGTTGTTATTTTCATATTTTTTTGAAACACCATGTCATCTATTTTATTGGTCACAATATATATACATATATTTATATTATATTATATTATAGGAGACACACAATTAATAATAATACATTGGGTATAGAAATTTTAATCCAACTTTTATTTTGGTCTGGAAATTTTGTATCCAACTTATCCGACCACTTTCCCACCTTCTGATAATTTATGTACAGTATATCCATATATAGCAAGAGTTATAATTTTAGTGGGTATTGCTCGAGTCACCCTTGGGTGCATAGCATATAACGAAGCAACGAGTGGATTCTTTGTCTATGAAGGTCCATAGGTCAAAGGGAATGTCGACCTTAAAGGGACTCGTTGACACCAATTTCACTTTAACCTCACTATTTTTCTTTATGTCAGGCACTTTCACCAGACTTATCAACCCACAATGGCCCTCGGGTTTGAAGAGCTTCGCCACCAGTTTACCGTTATTGAGCAGCTGCACCTCGCCAGGCTCGTCGAGGATGGAGTCAAGCACTTGTGGCCGTATTGTCAGATGAATGCAGGGTTCAAACTGCAAGTTCAGTCCGGAGGCAACGTGCTTTATGTTTTGACCTCCCTTCCGACTAATTAGGGTCTTTATATTAACCGGCAATACAAAGTCCACCATCTTAATAGAGTTTAAGGTTTGGAGTATAGGAGTCAAAAGCTTTCGAGATTGAGAAGTTGAAGGAGAAAGCTGAGGTAGGTTAATTTGCACTATGCTCGATCAATCTCCGCCTATTTATAACGTTTAGGTTAGTTTTAAAGAACTTAGCATGCTAAGTCTAAATTAATTGGATCGGCATGTGCAGGCATGCGTGCATTGCATATTTCTAATAACATTAATTGGAGGCACTATGCGGTGGCGCCACTTACGTCAAATGAATTTTATATTTGAGCACACGCATAAACTTTCGATACATTTTCATATACGCGAAAATATGTGTGTTTGCTTGCTTACACACAAACAGTCACTAAAAAAACATTCACAGAGTCACAACGTATGGATAAATCTTATAGAGAAAAAGTAAACCTCAATTACCAGACAATATATGTTGATTTTGTTACAAATATAATCCTCTAGCAAAACCCAAGTTTTTTTTTTTTGACTTCTTTTGAACTTGTTCTCAATCACGATAAGAATGGTTCCTCAGTAAAAGCCTCGTCTATAGCCACGTTTGAGCTAAAACAAAACACACGTATGCCTTCTTCTTCTCCCACCACGCGTAACTCTGCATGCAAGTTTGCAACCACCTTCTCCTGCTTTAAATTGGCTTTACGCATTGCCTTGCAAAACCAAAACCCACCAAACAAACAGCAATGTCCACGGCTCACACACAAGTCCCCGGCGAGCCAACCCACACGGGCACCGCGCTCGTCGAAACCGCTACGGCCGCCATCCAAGGCTTCGGCCCGATCAACCAAATCCACCAGCACCTCTGCGCCTTCCACTTCTACTCCCACGACATGACCCGCCAGGTGGAGGCCCACCACTACTGCGCCCACCAGAACGAGGAGATGAGGCAGTGCCTCATCTACGATGGGCCAGAGGCTGATGCAAGGCTCATCGGCCTCGAGTACGTTGTGTCAGAGAATCTCTTCCTGACACTCCCGGATGAGGAGAAGCCGCTCTGGCACTCACACGAGTACGAGGTCAAGAGCGGGGTCTTGTTCATGCCGAGAGTGCCAGGAGTGATCGAGAGGCGGGACATGGAGAAGGTGTGCAAGACGTATGGGAAGGTGTGGCATTTTTGGGAGGTGGACAAGGGGGACAACTTGCCGCTTGGGATTCCGAGGGTTATGATGGCGTTGACCAGGGATGGTCAACTGGATGAGAGTTTGAAGAAGGGTGTGGAGGAGAGGTATGGGGTGAGCTTTGACAAGGAGAGGCTGAATCGGGCGTATATGAGTGGCCCCGAGCACGGGGTACATCCGCTGGCGAACGGGGCAGGGAAAGGGTTGAAGACTGAGCTGAGAGAGACTGGTTGCGTTAAGCCTCCTGCTGATTCTGTTTCTCCTGTTCTCAGGGCCTCTGTTTGATTGTGTGTGGATGGGGAAATTAATCAGTGATATATCAAATAGGGCTTTTCTAGTTGTGGGTTTCTTAAACTAGTAGTTGCATTATCATTTGTAATTTTTGTAATTTTGAAGTTAAAGGTGTGTTCAATCTAATCATTGAAGTCACCTTTCCAAACGGAAAATTATGGAAATGTATTTTGTGAAAACAATTTGGAAAATACAAAAAATTCAATGGGTGTCAGTGAATTTCTGCTAGCACAACTAGTGATCCAAAAATCTCTTTTTATTCAATTAATGATACAAAAGAAGGCAAAATGTGGCTCATATATATAGTACACAAACAAGCTCCTGTAAAAATGATCATCGTTGTTCTTGAAAATTTTCACCATTGTTTCTTTCTCGTGTAAATATATTTTTCTATGACAGATGAGTTGCTTTGCTAGCCTTCTTGAACAAGAGCTGCAAATGTAAACATCGGTGCTCTTTCAATCTTCTTTTCTCTGTTTATTTTTCAGAAAGGAAATAAAACATGCCTGGGAAGCTGCAAGGCAACATCTGCTCATAATCTTGCCGTTTGTTGGCTAAAGGTAGGATCAATGCAAACAACCACCTGCAACAATTTTACAGCAAGGAAAAAGGCATTTAGGGGGGGAATTGAGTGGCCACAATCACCATTCTGAGAGTAAGAGAAGTTCAAGATATGACAGAGGAATTACCTTCCCTACACTTTTACCAGAATGGAGATACTCCACGGCATCTGCAACCGAATGTACACCCAAAAACTGTTTTGGGTCTAAAGAAACCTATAAAATTGAAGGCGACATACAATCAGGAACACCGATGATTCGAGTTCAAGAAGTTCGTGGATAAGAACTAGCGGTAAATTTAGTTGGTGCATTATGTAGATATATTCTACCTTCAGCTTTCCCATAGAGAAAAGATGAAATAGTTTATCCAGATGTTCTTGCCAGAAGTGACTGTATTGCACTAGGAAGAAACCAGCCTGAAAAGATTGGCATTGTTATATCAAGTAGTTTTCGATTTATTGATAAATTCACCAAAATATATTTGAATGCAGAGTCAGTTCTCAAAACTAGGATGATGAATGTCAAGAAACTTATTTTGTGGGAAGTAGGACGAAATGATGGCCGATTATATGAGGACCAGTTTAGTATTTAGCAGCTACATACCACAGTTTGGCTTTTCGCTAAGAGCTTTTCGCAAAGTCCTGGGTAGTTTGATGGCTTCCACCCATGCTCTCCTTGATACTGAGTTCAGAATGGATTATGTTATTGGAAAAAACGAAAGCCAACAACGTCAAACCCAAGAAATTCCAGAGCAGACAAGAAAAACTTCAAGTGAAATACTAGTTAGTGTTCTTCAGGGCACGATATAATAGAATTTAAACAAAATTAAGTTAAAAACAAATTTGAACACATCAGGAAAGTATGAACCTAACAAGGAGAATATATACAGATCCATAGCTGAACCTGTACTACATCCTAGAAATCTTATACCAACTCTACATGGTTAAGACTGTTAATTGGAGCTTATATTGATTTCTTTACCGATAATGAGATAGACATATTATTATTACAGAAAAAATAAAAGTTTTTAAAATTTTACCAAGATGATTGCTAGATTAGAATTGTAAAACTAAAACACAACAATTATGCCAAATCGGAAAAAGAGAAAAAAAGGATTCTAACATTTTTCTATACTTCAATAATTCTATTCAAATGTCAACATATCAAGTGTCAAGAAAGACAATCATAGTGTAATAACGTTTATGCTTGCATGAATACACAACCTGAGAAATCATTCCAATCACTATGAGTCGTCCATAAACCGCAAGAGCATTCAGGCACAAATCGAACATGTCACCACCTACAGACTCATAGATAATGTCAACGCCTTTGGGAAACTCCTTCTTTAGAACCTGGAAAACTGAAAGTTATCAATAACCCCAACTTTATACTCAAATGACTTTAGAATAAAATTATTGCATTGCTCCCTAAACTGAATCAGATTAAAAGCCATTTAGTTCTTACTGTGAGTGTTCCTTTATCCATCCAACATGTGTCCATGTTAGAAAGTGACAATCCAAATAGTCCCATTTAAACCTAAAGAGTGGGGATGACAAGATGTGTTTCAACTTAGTAATTGTTCAGACTGCATTCTCAAAACCCGTTTCAGTGATGATATAAATTGGACAAGGAAAAACTGATAAAATAGGAAAGCTATACAAGCAGATGACTCAAAGGTTACTTCAACAAAATGCAAAAACTAGATTCGCTATTAACCAGTGCCAGATTATGATTGACTATGAGTCAGTGAATTTTACTGAGATTAAAGACTTGCACATGACCACATACTTCAAATTAGATATTGATCCGTGGAGTCTTTGAAAAAATAACACTAAACAATCAGTATAAACAGATGTAGTCGATTTTAAGAGCTGAAATCTGGATTAACTGACATATTGCATCACATCAATGAAGTCATGGGTCCATTTTCACCTTACCATTCCACCAAATACAACTAAGAAACAATTTCGTAAATTAAGGGGAAAGATTCAAAAGACATACAGTCTTGATATCTTCAGCTTTATAGTCTATGACTCGATCAACCCCCAATTCTTTCAAATGCTTTGCCTTTTCTTCACCTCCACAAGTTGCAACCACAGTATTTCCAGCTAGCTTTGCAAGCTGTGCATATAAAAGACTACTAAGAATATTTCCATTCAGGATGCTCAAGAGAATAATATCGTTGAAACACTATTCCAATAGCTACAAAATTTTGTTAAGAAAAAAATTGCCCCAAAGACCCACGAATTCCAGTCAATATTCATCCAAAGTTTTGGTGGGCTTTCAGGAGATAAAGGAAATAAGGTTTTTTTTTTCCTCAGATTTCCATCCCCTAGTTGGTGTCAGTGGGTTTGACATACCGAATTGTCGTATGCATCAGTCAACATTTTAGACAGTGAGAGCAGTGCACTCACAAACAGCCATACACCCTATGGGATGAGATAAAAAGCAAGCATGTCATAAAGAGCTATTCCTATATTTGAAAGCAAACCTGGACTGCAAATTGCCCAGTCCCTCCAGCAGCAGCAGTAACAAGAACTACTTTTCCAGATTCCAGTTGTCCTGCTCCCGCCTAGAGGTTCATAATAAAAGAAATTGTAAGACAAGTAGAAATGTGGTGTCTCAGTGAATAATCTAACACAAACTATTAAAAACAATGAAGGCTACAGAACAAAAAATATAATGCACAATGGCTAGAAAGTTATTTAAAAGATGGCACGACGTTATCATCTGAATGTGACCACCAAGAATTCAGCGAAGGAAATAATATGCAATTCTGATACACAAATACATATATGTGCACTAACAGTTTTTGGACTATTATTTTCAGACTACACATACACACACATCTAACCTTTTCTAGAGCGATTGATGCAGTCAGTCCTGAAGTAAGCATAGCAACAACTTCTGGATCTGGTCTTTCCACAGGAAGGATGTGTTTTGAAGGCACCTAACTCAAATGCAAAGCTCATCAGTTATTAAACTAGTAATGGATATTAAAAATAAACAAAAGAAAGATATCAAAAAATAGAATAGAATCATTTGGTGTCATGACTCATGATTAGTGTAAACTTGGAAACATTCCTGACATTAAATATGAAAGCACTTCTTAGTAAACATTGAAAAAAAAAAAAAGAACAGTATTCTTCAGACAGTGTACCATCGTGAATTCTGCATAACTACCAAAAGTCATGATTGCAGCTGGAGTACCAACTTTCAAGTTAGTGACAGATTCCCCAACTGCTGCAATTATCCCCACAGCCTGCAACAGTGCGACAGACTTTATCAACTAGGCATCATAGATAGCAATAACTTTATAAACCTAAAGGCCCTCAACTGCATGAGCGATTGTAAGAATGTCAAAAATGATATATTGTCCTGCACCTCAAAACCACAATCAAATGGAAGACGGGATTCAAGATCTTTGTTGCTTCCACCAAAATAACGCCCTGAGCTGTAATTTACCTACCAAAAATAAGTCCTTGTTAGAGCATATATTAATGAAGAAAAGTCATTAAGTTCAGTCTAGTTCTAAATACCATGCCAGATAATTTAGATTTCATAAAATAAATATTAAAAAAATGTATGTCATAAAATGAAGAAAAGTGACAGATGTAAGCCAATAAAACATGTGATGGCATAATAGAATCCAGGAAAATAAAAAACCTTAGGATGAATATTTCAAGGGGAGCCATAAACTTACATCACTAGCATTTACGCCAGCATATATGACTTTGACAAGAACGTGGTGTGGTATAATGGGTAATCTCAAAGGTGCGCGCACTGTGCCGGTAGCCTTACGAAAATTGTGACTCAAGGTGTGAACAACTCTGAAGAAAAAGAACTACAATTAATTACCAAATACTAAAAACAAAACCACTTGCATTCTTTCAAAAGTTAGTTTAGCACTTCTGCCATATCATGTTAAGCGAAAGATGTGAAAGGTTTGAACAGATAATAAATGAAACATGAATGGAAGAGGTTTCGGGACCACAAGACCGAAGCCATACTTTATATTGAGCATTTTACACATAAGCAACATAATAAAAGGTAGAAAGTTGTTCTATCACAAAGATTTCGCAATCAAAGGATTTTGTCAAGTCAAGCGAGGAAAAGTGGACTACAGTGAACAGATTTATGTAAAGGCTCTTGAAGAAATGAAAAGCTTCATTTTCCGCCTATACCAACAAAAGTAATAATCTGTCAGATTTTTTCTTCAACAAAAGAGTTAATAGGGGATACTGTAACATCTTTACTCAAGACCGTACTTTTATTCTGCATATGCTAAATGAATTCAATTTATGGGTTCACAATAAAAAATATATCCAGCCATATATTAAACAGTCAAGAATTGCCTAAGAAATTGAACTTGTATCATACTCATAAAGGAAGGAAGAAAAATAATGTTTGATGTATTATTACTAACAATTTCTCAAAACTTTGTGGAAGTTGAAGATTCAAAGGAGCTTGGAATGGAGCTTTGTCCCCAGCTCTTTTCCTCTGGCTAATCAAGTATTTTGCTTCTTCAGCGGGAGTTGGCCAATATTCCATGCCTCTTCGAATTGTAATCCATAGGCATGAACCAGCTTTACTCTCATCAGTAATAAGCTCAAAGGCACCTAAAATGCATAACAGCCTTTATTCAATAAACATGGTGGGTTAAACAATATATCCAAGCTCTATTTCAGTGATATAGTATGCATGTATACAATCTAAAAGAAAGTAGAAAACCTATCCAATAGCCGTTCTGAATGCTTAGACCCTTTCACTACATAGAGTTGAGTAGCAAAGAACTGTGTCTTTGCAAGGCACTGGCAATAGATAATTTCTGAAATCACCACCGCCCGCATGTTGGACCAAAACACGATTCAAATCCTAGATAATTAAAATTTTGACCCAAAAAATAAAGCCTTCATTCGATGAAAGCCTTCTACACGGGCCTCATCATTTATAATGACAAATGGAGACATCAAAATCATCATTGCCATAATACAACTGTTTATGCCAATTTGGTATAGTCTCTTGATGTTCTTTCTTATGTACTAGGATATTGTAACAACACAAAAAAATCCTTAACTATGAAGTCCAACAATTGTATCCCTATAATTATAATTTTTCTCCTCACATAATTACTAGAATTACAACCTTCATTAAGAAAAGAGAAAGATAAAGCATACCTTTCACTACCATTTCCATAGGGACAAAGCCGTCCATTAGGCTAACAAATTTAGAACCCACCTTTGAGCCCATGTCAGTTTCAACAAACTGCATCAAAGAGGTTGGCAATAATGTGTTTCTTAAGTATTCCTTTGAATTGTACTCTTATTTCAGTTGGGTTTAAGTTACAATCTTACTTCAGGACAAAGCACATTGATGCGAATCCCTTGACGCTTGTAGAGAACCAGAGATCTAGTAAATTGAACAACACCGCCTGCAAAAACATGATTCTATGATTGTCAATTTATCTATGAAAGTGGCATTTACAAGATATCTCTGCACATGTTAGGTGTACTAAAGTTTATCTGTATCCATGGATGCTCCAGAAAAAATTGGTATAGACTGACCAAAAAAACAGTTTCGGACAGGAAATCAGAGACAAAGCTACTGCATAGAACAAACCTTTTGAGCCAGAGTAGATTGGATCAGAATACAGTGGGTAAAGACCCGAAGCAGACCCCATATTGATAATTACGCCAGGCTTTTGCACAGCTTGCATGGTTTTAATCTGTTTGAAACATAGTTGATTCATGAGACACACTAATGTAGTCAACAATAAATAAGTTCAGAAGCATAATAACATAGAGAAACTAACAAAAGTGGCTCTAAGTAATCCTCAACACAAAACATTTTTTCTCTTATTTCTTACAATCTAATTTCACAAGCATGACTGGTATATATCAATTTTCAACACTACTTCCCACTGGGTATGATTCAAAAGTTTGGAATTCTGAGCAACATCATAAACAACCTTTTTCTTTCAAAAGATCAATTAAACAAGAAATAAGACGAAGAGCATTTTCTTATCCACTTTCAGAAGCCCAAATTGATACGACTAAAACATCAGGAATGACAACATATTCTCACTCACCACTATGGACTAAACTTTGATAGGCAATGGCCCTGAATAGAACTTTATGGTTTAGGGGGAAATCATTGGAGGTCAAATAAAATGCAGCACATTCACATTAGCAGATACGGAAGGTACGGGTCTATCAGGAAAACCTAGTCAAAGTCCAAACGTACCGCAAGACGAGTGCAATCAATAATTGCAATCAGATTCACGTCTACTGTTAGTCTCCATGAGCGAGTACCGTCTGTTTGATCCTTATTGAATGGTATGGGATTACTGATGCCTGCACTGTTAATACAGATATCCAATCCTCCAAATGTTGCTAAATGTTTCTCAAACGCAGCAGCTATATTACCTGTCCATCACATAAAGAATGACATAATTATCTGAAAGGTACCATCTAATCCACAAATTCGTAAAACTGCACATATAGAATGAATGAGAACCAAGCCTCTTCAAATTTCTAGTTGTGAGTATGAAATGCAGATACATGTACATATTTCAAATCAAACATGCCTGAAAAACAAATCTTTTGCCTTTTTCTTCTTTTCTACTCATTCAAAAATAAGACTTTTGTAAAATATGTATAACTTGTAAATAAACACATTTTAGGGAGAAAAACAGAATATTTAATGAAAAGAAGAAAACCGAGAATTTAGAATTCATTCGTATATCAGTCTTATGTACAAACAGTTCACTTACCTGTATCAGTCACATCGCATTTCACAAACAACGCAGATGGAAAACCTAAATTGGTATGGAACTTGGCATTCTCCTTCTGAACAAGGGATGCAACTTCCTTTCCCTTTTCTTCAGAGAAATCAACGACCGTCACAAATATTCCTTTCGCTCCAAGAGCCAAGCTAAGAGCTTTCCCTACATAGCAACACCCCAGAAAGTCACTAATACTTACAGCTTGCAGCCCCAATCATAGAGTCAAAGAATCTACACATCTACAATTTAAATTGTCTATGCATTCGCCTAGTGATTTCATCAAGAATTTGATTGGCTTTGAAAGTTTCCATTTTCAGAACAAGCTGTTTGGCCAAAGAAAAATGAATTTGGAAATTTCAAAATCAAACCCAGTTCTTCAAAAATCAAAACCAAACACAACCTGACTGATGCACACCAGCCACGATTGATGTGCAGCGATTTTCATTTTCGTTCTTGTTTTTAAAACTTCCAGTTATATATGAATCAAACAGGCATAGCAGAACCAGTCTTCTTGTTGTTCAAGTTCGATGAAAAAATTGATAGAGGAAGATTAACAGAGCAGTGGACGATGGTTTACCAATTCCAGAAGCTCCACCAGTGACGAGAGCTGAAAGGCCTGGTTTTAGCTCCATTTCTGTGGAAATTGACCGTTGAATTTGAAGGAGCTGATGATCTTAGCGGTGGTTGACGACGGTTGAAGGCAAAGAGAGAGACGCACAAGGGCGAGTGTAATAAGCCAATGCTGGGTGGCTTTGTGACGTTTCGTAGCTTTTGTGTCGTCGTTCGTAATGGCGCGAGTTTATCGCTAACAGACAAAGGGGATGGCCGGCCTCTGGAAGAGGGAATGGCTATTCGGTCCAGTTTATATTTTTATCCGAAATATCGCATCAGTATTTCTCGGTTTATCCAATTTTTATTCTAATTTCATTTAATTGTTTTATTAGGGAGAGAGAAAAAATAAATTAAAATATAAAAGATCTTAAAATCCTAGAGGACTTTTTGAATGGACATCTCCAAACGTAATGGAAGTTCTTTTTTTCTTTTTTCTAACATAATGGAAGTTATTTCAAATTTCTTTAATTCTTTAAAACAAATGGCCAGTTGCTCTTTTCATATGGTCACTGATGATGGGCTCGCATCTCATATTTAGCTTAATTAATGGTTGTAGAGATTTTGACACCAAAAAGAAGTATTTTATTTTGAAGCTATGGGAGCATAACCATATCATCTTGAAGCTATGGGGTACAGTTCTTCCTTGAGTTTGCATAGTTTTGATGTCTTCTTTATTGGCGAGTCCTTATTTAGTTAGGATTTTAGTTCCTTATTATATTAGGATTTTGGTTACTTACCTATTTATCTAGTCCTATTATAATTGATATTTATTTTCTATTGTAATTTAGTTTATTTCCTATTTTATTTAGGATTGTACTTCCTTATAAATACCTCTATATTTGAGAAGAATACATATTTGAGATAATTGAAAATTTACCCTATTTTGTTTGACATGGTATCAGAGCCTTGGTTTTCTTGTGACCTATGCTTGCGTTCTTCTTGCAATTTAAGTGTTCTCCTCCCCTTCTCCTCAAGGGGGGGAGAAGGAGTGAAAATGATCTGTTTATCTTTCTCATGAAGATATTGCCTATTTCTTGACTACGACGACCCTTTCACTTCAGAGGGGGAGGGGGAGTGAAGAGAAGTTGTGTTTGCGTGAATTAGGTATAGTAGATATGGAGGAATTCTCCTTCACTTAGGCTGTTGTTATTGTTGTCGTGGCCGCTGTTGCCGGCGTTGATGTTGCCTTTTCTTGCTTCGCTTTCCGTTGATGTGGTCATTGTCGTTGTTGTTGCTGTGGTCATACCCTTTACCTTTGCTTTGCCTTCATTTGCCTTGCCTTTGCCATTGCTCTTGCCTTGCCTTACTTTGCCTTTATTTGTCTTTGCTCTCGCCATACTTTGCATTGCTTTGTCTTTATTTGCCTTTACTTTGCCTTGCCTTACTTTGCCTTTATTTGTCTTTGCTCCTGCCTTACTGTAATATCCCGAATAATTCAAAGTGGATTTACATATTTCAGTGAAAAATAATATTATGGTGGAGAATGATTATGAGTATTTTATCAAGTGATTTTAGATTAAGATTATTAAATTAAGTGTGTTTAATTTTAAGTTGGACAAAAATGACCAAAATACCACTATGTGTGGAAAATTACCAAAATACCCTTATAGGCAAAAAAAAACATATGAAACGTAGAGGGCATCAACCCACCCTCCTCTCATTCTTCTCCCCTTGCCTCAAGCTTTCAATCCACCATTATAAAAGGATGAGTCACCTAGTCTAAAGTGGTGAGTCACCTAATCTAAAAGTGGTGAGTCACCTAATCTAAAGTGGTGAGTTACCTAGTCTAAAGTTATGACTCACCTAGCCTAAGGTATCTTCCTTAATGAAGTTGAATTTTTTTAGAGCTAAGGGAGGTGAGTTGTTGACGGGAGGGAGAAGAAAATGAGAGAGAGAGAGAGAGAGAGAGAGAGAGAGAGAGAGAGAGAGAAGAAGAAGAAGAAGAAGAAGAAGAAAAAGAAGAAGAAGAAGAAGAAGAAGAAGAAGAAGAAGAGAGGAGAAGACTTGGAAATAAGGGATATGGAGGTTATTACTATTACATCCATGAGAGAATTAAGAAAGAATTGTGAGAGGTAGAAAAGAAAATGGTTAAGTGTTGAAAGCAATTGGAAGGATGAAAGGTGGGATTTTTGTTTTAAGTTCATTTTCAATTCTTGAGTTTTTGTATAATTATTTGTTTGAGTATATTTATAGTTGTATTTGAGTTGGAGAATGATTTATGAACCTTTTTAAGGCATAAGAAAATCAAAAGAAGAATTTTGAAATCAATATTTTCGGATTTTGGGTGTGTTGATAAATTTTTGGGTTTGGGTGTTCAAAATTTAGATCCAAATCTTGTTTTTGGGAAGTTTATGCCAGGGATTTGATGTTGGAGTATGATTTTGAGCCTTAAGGATGGTATTTGAGGTGTGTTGAAAGAAACTTTTGAGAAAATTCTGAAACTTTGTATTTTTCTGGAAATTTCAGTTCATGGGCCTTACTTTGGCTCTCGTGTTCCTTTGATCTGTGAAGTACTTTTTGGAAGGTTTAGATGTTTTGGAAACTAGGAATAGCAAGGGTCAAAACCCTTTCGATTTCACTGATTTTGGTTAAGTTTTGGGGGATCAAATATTGGAGTGAAATTAGGTTTTCAAAACTTCCAAAAACAGAGGAAGCTGGAAAACAAAAATTCAGATTTTTGGGTCTGTCTTTGGGTTCGAATTTCTCACTAACCGTAGCTCCGTTTTCACAAATCTTTATATGTATAGAAAGCTAAGGTTATAAGCTTCAATTTGAGTATAGTCTTGGAAAGTTTTACTATTGTTAGTTACGCCAAAAACGAAGTAGAAAACAGGGGGGAATGGGGAAGACGATGAATAGTGCCATGCAATCTTCATACGTGTGTTCAGCACATGTGGTGCAATGTTGGTGTTGTTCGTCATCCTCCCCAACTTGGTTTTTCGTTTTAAGTCCGTTAACGTTCGTTTCGGGACCATCCGAGACCCGTAACTTTTTGACCAAAAATTATGTTAAGCAAAAGCACTAACTATTATTTGTCCTTATTGTTCGATTTAGGCTCGAGTGGAAACAGAAGGATTTGAAAGGTATTTCGGTAATCTAACCAGTCAAACGTGAGGTAGGGTTTCCTGATTTTCGATGATTGGGCTATGTCACTTTTAATCTTGGTGCTTATATCTAGTATTATAAATATGAATATTATTGTTGCGTTGCTTGGTAAATATTATTTGATGTTGGGTGAATATAATAATTCATGTGATTAAGCCTGATATATTATTGTTATTATCTATATTATTATTCTGCAGAGATAAATGATGTTTGCATTACATTACATATGCATCATAAATACAATGGTGTTTGAGGGGTGTGTGTGTGTCGTTTGAGGTATATCTAAGGGGTGGGAGAAGACCTTAGATATATCTGAGTAAAAAAAAATGTGGAATATATTCAGGTGATGGGAGTAGAGCTTGAATATATTGAGGTGATGAGAGCAGGGCCTCTAATGAAAAGTGAAACTTGAGAAATTCGTAAATAAAAGAAAAATGGGTTAAGGGACGAATGGGTGCTAGTTCATATTTTAGGATATTCAGAGCCACAGTGGTAAAACGCATGATATGGGACATGCAGGCTTGTTGCCCTAAGGTATGAGTTAGTGGGATTAGAAGGGAGTGAGTTCATGGCATCACCGCATATGCAAATTTATTTATTTGGTCTGATTACATAACTTATATATCTTGTGTTGTTTGATGCATGACACTTTGATTAACTGTAATAACTGACCTTGAGGGGTTTGATGGTACTCTATTGGGCATTAGAAATGCTCATACCCTAATAGATTGTGTAGGATTAAAGAAGAAGTTTGAGGAAACGGGTTTCAACTAAGCTGCTGGGCTTTTGTTGTTGATTTGTGTAATTAATAATTGTAAGTAGTCAACCGTTTGATAAAAATCTGCGACTCTAATTTTGTGTTGTTAAGTAAATTTGTATTATTTGTGACTCTATTTCTCATCATACCATGGTTGTAAGATTTTATTCTTATGATTATGGTATGACTCTCACACTATGATTCGGGAATATTCCTTATTTTCGAATCGGGTCGTGCAACTTACTTTGCATTGCTTTGTCTTTATTTGCCTTTACTTTGCCTTGCCTTGCTTTGTCTTACCTTGCTTTTCTTTGTCTTTGCTCTTGCCTTGCCTTTGCCTTATCTTATTTTAGGGTTTGGTTTTGCCTTGCCTTTGTCGTGTTCACAAGATTTCTGTGTTCTTTGCCTTGCCTTTATCGTGTTCACAAGGTTCTGTGTTCTTTGTCTTACCTTTGCCGTGTTCACAATTTTCTATCTTTTTTGTTTTGCCTATGTCGTGTTCACAAGGTTTTTATATTATGCCTTACCCAATTTTTAGGTTTGGTTTTGCTCTTGCCTTTGTTTTGCCTTGCTTTGCATTTGCCTCTAGTATGGTGTACTATGCCTCGCTTGTCAAGTTAGGCATGTGAAACATCTTTGCGCCAACTTGAGGGATTGTACTCTATAAATAGAATATTTCAGCTGTATAGCCGCGCGGTTTTACTTTATAAATAGAATATTTTAAGAGTTTAACCGCGCGACCTTACTCAATAAATAGAATATTTTAAGAGTATATCCGCTCGGCTATACTCTATAAATATAATATTTTAAAGGTATAGTTGCACGGCTATACCATTTAAATGAATAAAGTATATTTTTTTTAATTACTTTAGTTAGTAGTTATGTTTTAATTATTATTTAATTAATGAATATTTAGTATTTAAATAGTTTATTAAAAATAAATAAATTACTATTTATTAAGTAATATAATTTATGAAGTTAATTAAAATATTTAATTATTCACTAAAGAAATAATAATTAAAACACAATTACTAATTAAAGGATTTAAATAAGGCTAAGATATTATTTAATTACTAAAAAGCAACTTTTTTAAAAAATGCTAAAAAGAATATTTTAAGCGTACAGCCGAACGGCTATACTATTCCAATTAAAGCGTATAGCCGCGCGGCTGTTCTCTACTAATACAATATTTTAAACGTATCGCCGCGTGGCTGTACTGTACAAACATAATATTTTAAACGTATAGCCGCCCGGCTTTACTGTAGAAATAGAATACAATATGCAGCCGCACGGCTATACGCTTCGAATACAATATCTTTGAAGTATATAGCCGCGCGGCTATACTCGTTAAATACCATAATCTTGATTTCTCTTTTCTAATTACTTTATTTAGTAGTTATGTTTTAATTATTATTTACTTAGTGAATAATTAGTATTTAAATTAAATTAAAGATACTAAACTTATATATATTTTAAAGAAAACCTCCCTCAACGAAAGTTCGTCGGCACAGATCTATCCCGGCGAAATTTTGCTAGATTAGAGATCTCTCGAAGACAATTCGTCGACAAAGTGAGTTTCATCAGGAGAGGTCTAATCCGGCAAATATTGCCGGCATAGATCTGTGCCGGCAATATTTCGTCGAGACAAATTTTCTTGATTTTTTTAATTTTATAACAATTTTAAATTTTTTTTATAAAAAAAACAAAAAAACAAAAAAGCAAAACAACCTCTCCTGACGAAATTTCTTCGTGAGAAACTTAATCCGGCAAATGTTTGCTGGCATAGACCTGTGCTGACGAAATTTCATCGGAAGAGGTTTTAAAAAAATATATATAAAAACTTAGTATCTTTAGGTCAATAAATTTGTTTTTTTTAAAATTCCTTTTCAGTAATTAAATAATATCTTAGCTTGATTTAATTACTTTCATTAGTGAATAATTAGTATTAAATATTTTAATTAACATTATAAATGATATCACTTAATAAATAGTATTTAGTTTTTAAAATTTTTGAATTTCATAAAATTCTTAAATACTAAGGTATAGCTATTGTCTGTTACGTTTAGGCCATTACCAAGGTTGTCCCCTTTTGATTTTTTACTTTTCCAGAGTTATTACCCGTATAAAGAATTTAGCATTTTCCCATTTAATACTCGTATTATACATGTATGTACGTATTTTAATGATTATTTAATATCAAAGAACAAAAAACAAAGTCCACAAAATAATTAATTTCACTAAAGAAATAATAATTAAAACATAATTACTAATTAAAGTAATTTAAAAAAAGCTAAGGTTATTGGAAGTGCCCAAGTGCCCGTAGGCCAGAGGCCATCTTTTTGTTAGTTAAATGTATGATATTAAATGCCCATTTTACTTCTACTTGGCCCAACTTCCATGTACTATGTGTGGGATTATGACATTTATAAAAATCTCATTTTTCCTTCTTTCTACCAATATGGGACAAAAGTTCTTAAATTTCATTCAAACTTCCAACACTAACCCAATAATCACCTCTTTTGCAACTGCAAGCCCTACTGTAAAACTATGGAGGACCATGGTGCAGCACTGTTACATGTAAAATTAGGGGTTTAATGCTGCTAATAGTGGCACTCTCGCAACTCACACATTCATTCTCAATCCAATTCTTGGGTATGGACATTTTCAGGGTAAACAAAAAGGTTCCTTAGTAAAAGCCCCGTCCATGGCCACGTTACGTATGCCTTATTCTCCAACCACGCGTACGCATGCAAGTTTCCAACCACCTTCTCCTGCTTTAAATTGGCTTTACGCTGCATCATGGCCTTGCAAAACCAAAATCCACCAAAAGAACTATCAATGTCCACGGCTCACACACAACAATACAAGTCCCCGGCGAGCCAACCTAGATGTACACGGCTCTCCCTGACTCCGCCACGGCTGTCATCTAAGGCTTCGGCCCAATCAACAATTTTGTGAAAACAATTTGAAATTTAATCCACTGACACTACTACAAAAATTGAAATAGACGACGGGAAAACACCGTCGTCTTTTTCTTTTTCAAACCGTCGTTAAATCGACTGTCGTCTTTTTGAATGTCAAACTACGACGGTAATTAACCGTCGTCTTTACATATAATAGACGACGGTTTTTAACATAACCGTCGTCTATTATATGTAATAGACGATGGTTCTTTCATAAAACCGTCGTCTATTATATGTAATAGACGACGGTTCTGTTAAAAACTGTCGTCTATTATATGTAAAGACAACGGTTTCTTGAAATATTGTCATTTATTAGCTCTAAGACGACGGTTATTAACTATAAAACTGACGTAATTTTACATTTTAGTTTTTTTTTCTTGTTTCAAATGGTATCAGAAATATATACTCAAATATGCTATTACCCAAGCCATACATATATATACTCAAAAATTGTTTATTTCATAAACAGAATATCAAGAGTACAGTAGAACAAAATAAAATCTAAAAAATGAAAGTACTCTAAGGCAGCTAGCTGCAAGCCTAATTACAATAATACACCAAAATTCCTATACCTAATTATCCTTCAAGTCAAGTTCTCCATATGTATACAGAGCTATACATTCATCATCACCAATTTTCCTCTGCATTTCTTCAACTTTTACCACTATGAGCAGCTTCTTTAGTACAATTTTCTCCTAACAAGACCTACATCTAGTACTCCTCATCCAAGCCTTCCTCTCATCCAAACATACAATTGATGCACAATTGAAGTCTACTCCATCATCCTTGTAAATAAATCAAAATGACAAAGAAAAAAAGGCTAAGATTACAAACAAATAAAATTAGATGAAAGAGAAATTTTACTTCACAGAAGTATGCAGTATTTCTAAGGGCCAGGAGATATACAGGTACATAAATTTCAGTTCGTCAACTGTCAGCCTAGAATCTCAATGACTTGGCCTAGCAAGTATACATGCATTTCACAAGCCAAAAATATAATAAAACAATTTAAACATGCCCAGCCTTGTTAGCAGGCCTTGAATTTTCCCAAATTGAACAAATGAAGAAGGTTAGTATTATCATCTAATCTTAGTCCTAGTTCTAAGGTTAATGCTTTATCATCTAAACTTTGTTGATTGAACAGTAGAAATCTATACCATACATAAAAAAAGAATGATCAGTTAACAAAACCTTTCTTTTTGATAAGACACATATGTGTTTAACTGAACTACTCCAATTATCTATAATCAATACCTAAATCCAAACCTATAACCCATACCAACAGCAGCAAATCTGAACTCAAAAACAAAGATTCCTTTAATTCTTTTAAAGAAACATACAGCTAGTCGAAGGTGATGAACTTGATTGGCCATGCAGGGTCTTGCATCTATAGCTACTCTTTCAACGGCAGCAAATCCATCTGCCTGTGGAATAGGAAGAAAGAAAGTTTGATAAAACTCGCTTAGATTCAGAAACCACTAGTACTTGCAAATGAAGCTCGGCAGGAACTATTGGACAGAATATATGTAAAGCCAATACAAGATTGGTAGATGGATAAAAGTAGCAACTGATTTAATCCGAAAGTTAGAGGTGCAAGTAAAGCAGGGCATAAGAGTCGAGGCTTAAAGCGTATAATGTGTCAGAAAAAATGGAAACAACAAGAAATAGAAAGTAATTGTGAAAATAAAATAATGTAGATTATAACTCAATTGGAGATGTCTTCGAACCATAGCTGCATTAGTAATATATATGTCAGATCCACAAAACATTCATAACCATATGACTATCCAAACTGAAAGATAACAAAAGCAACGAGTCTGCAGTAGCAAGATTAATACCAAGTCCTCCAGCTCTGATAGAAACACTGGAAGCAATGGCTTAAGTGCTTTTGGTGAACAAAATCCAGGTATGAGAATTGCTCCTCCCTGCAAGGTCACAAACATAACATATTAGGATTAATATAGACCATTCACTGGAAAACATTTAATATATGAAGCAAGGGAACTGAACTTACAAACCCTTGAGAAAGCTTCCCAAGAAACCTGTTGAACAGAAGCTAACATACAATGTTATACACTTGGAGTCAATAACAGAACATGAAATACTCGACTATCATTGACAGCTATAACAAGCTCAGATATAAGAGAATCGACATCTTCCTCATCTATGACTAAGACCACAATGTCAGCAACCTCCCTTGCCAACTTTTGAACTTACTAACATTTCCAAAGCAACAATATTTCAAATTCAGCCCATTCTTTACCAGATCCTAAGTTCGGCGGTATATGCCCATTCTTTGTCCATTGCTATAGTGAACAACTTGTTAACAGAATCGTTCATCCTGTTACAAATATATCACAGCAGTTAACACAAGTTCAGAATAATTACTCTGAACCTGCACACAAAAAATCAAATGATCCTCAAGAAGGCTCAGATTGTGACACATGTCATGCTTAGATTGCTTTGACTGTTAGATGTTAGAGTTTGTTATTGAGAGAGAGTTGTGTTTCTCTCTTGTATAAAAAAAGTACATTCTTGTAATTATTTTCATTCAAGTCAATAAAATCAGAAAGTTCCAGATTCACTTTTCTCTTCAATTCTCTAATCTAGACTTTTCTCAGTATCCAAACACATAATACCTTATTTACTCATCACATCCCAATTCGAATAAGATATCAAATTAAAATTTCAAGCAAGAACTAAAATTCCAGCACACCTGCCCACCCAATACAAACCGATGATTGAAGCGCCCACCCAGGAACATTATGGTTGAAGTGTTGCATTCTTAAGCTACCGATAATCCCCAAATTTGAGTTGAAGATAACAATTACACTCTGACATAAGTTGGAAGGATAATTTCTCTTTTTCGGTAACCACGAGGAGAAATTTTCACATAATCAAAATTACTCTCTGAAAATAAAAAAAAATACAAATTTCTAAATTCTAACGCACAACTAGAACCCAAATTCAATCAAATAAAATCAGAAATACAAGTAGAATCTTGGATTCAATCAAATAAAATCAAACATTCACATAGAATCCACAATAAAAGCAAGCTACGGACATCTAGAATTCAAATCAATCCTAAACTGATATGAAAACTTTGTATCAAGCATGGAGGTTAGGGCTTTTGAAAATCGCACCTTGGGAACTGTCACTGAGCCTTCAACTTCGAAGCAATTGGCCTCGAGCAGTTGTCTTCCACCATATCGTGTATTTACGTAAATACACGATATGGTGGGAGCCCAAGTGTTGGTAACCTCATCATATGGGGCACACGCCCTGAAAAATCCAAATCAATATAATCAGCTTCAATGCTTCACGAACTAAAAACAATAAAGCATGCATCTTTGTTTTCTGTTTTTTTTTTTCAGTCATTAAAATTAGGGACTTTCAAAGGAATTAAGGAAACAAAGAGGGCCTTACTTGCATCGATGTTCGGCTTTGGGGAGCTTCGAACGGAAATTTTCTCAACCATGGATCTATTAAATTTATCTTCTCTGTTCCTCTGCCCTGCCCTGCTCTTTTGATAATTACCAAAATCAACAACCCAATGAGTGCAGCCACACACACAACACGAAGAGAATACAGAGAGAGAGAGAGAGAGAGAGAGAGAGAGAGAGAGTTTGGCTACCCATGAGAATCCCGGAGAGTCTGAGATCCATGGGAACTGAAGGATTCAAAAGATCCTCGCTGCAAACAAAAAATCATGAAAATTTGCATCGGATTTTTAGACAACAAATCAGAAGAAGCCTAAGCAAACTCCTAGAAAAGTAACTTCGTACCTTTCTGGTCCACGAGGAAGAAGATCTAATCTAAAGCTTATGAAATGGAAGATGGGAATCCAGATGGGGGCTTAAAAATGATCGCGATGAGGAAGGGTAGCTTCCATGGGCAGCGCGAGGGAGATGACGAACGCGGCAAGATCGGTGACCTGAACGGCTCGACGGAGATGGCGATCAAGGCAAGTTCGGTGGACGGCGCGAGGGAGATGTGCTTCATAGATGTGAGAAAGGGTTTTCTTCTGAAAGGTCGTGATGTAGTACAGTGTTTGAGAGAGCGTGGGTTTTCTGAAAAGCTCCGCGCTCGCGAACTTAAAAGTTAAATTTTGTTTAGCGCCTCTTAAAAACACGACGGTTGTAATAAGGTATCGTCGTAACTTTATAAATTAACCCGAAACATCAGCGTATTAGGCACCTTATCACGACGGTATTATAACACTCGTCGTCTTTTAAAATACCACGACAGTTTTATATAAACGGTCGTCTATTGGGTGTCGTTGTTTAACATAATTGTAGTAGTGTGAGTGCTAGTGTAATTTCCGAAATCTCATGATTTTATAGTAACATGAAAAAGAAATTCATGAGCGTTAGTGATTCTGAGCTACACAACGTTACTAATGATACTTATCCTTCCAAAATCCCCTTTATTCAATTAATGATACAAAAGAAGGCATTCAATGTAGCCCATATATATATGGTCATATATGACAAGATTACAGAACAAATAAGTAATTTTGTACCTGCAATACCACCTTCCAACCAAAATAGTTTTATTCTCTCTGTATACTTGCAACCGGTATAGTTTTATTCTTTTGTACTTTGTCCTTGAAAAGTTTCACCATTGTTTCGTTCTCGTGTATATATATTTTTCTATGACAGATGAGTTGCTTTGGCTAGCCTCTTGGACGAGCGGTGCCCAATCTTCTTTCTCACTCTTAAGTGCTTATTGTTCAGAGAGGAAAGAAAATACGCCTGGGACGCTACAAGGCAACATCTGCTCATAATCTTGCCGTTTGTTGGCTAAAGGTAGGATCAATGCAAACAACAACCTGCAACAAGGTAACGGCAAGGAAAAGGGCATTTAGGGGGAAGTTGAGTGGCCACGATCACCATAGTGAGAGTGAGAGAAGTTAAAGATATGACAGAATAATTACCTTTCCTACACTTTTTCCAGAATGGAGATATTCCACGGCATCTGCAACAGAATGTACACCCAAAAATTGTTTTGGGTCTAAAGAAACCTATAAAATTGAAGGCGGCCGGCATACAATCAGGAACACCGATGATTCGAGTTCAAGAAGTTCATGGATAAGAACTAGCAGTAAATTTAGTTGGTGCTTTATGTATATAAATTTACCTTCAGCTTTCCCGTAGAGAAAAGATGAAATAGTTTATCCAGATGTTCTTGCCAGAAGTGACTGTATTGCAAGAGGAAGAAACCAGCCTGAAAAGATTAGCATTGTCATATCAACTAGTTTTCGATTTCTTGACGTTTAAACTCGACAGGATAAATGAGGTAAATAACGGCCTATTATATGAGGACCAATTTAGTATTTAGTAGCTACATACCACAGTTTGGCTTTTCGCTAAGAGCTTTTCGCAAAGTCCTGGGTAGTTTGATGGCTTCCACCCATGCTCTCCTTGATACTGAGTCCAGAATGAATCATGTTATTGGAATAAATGAAATAAATGAAAACCAACAACGTCAAACCCACGAAATTCAAGAGCAGACAAGAAAAACTTCAAGTGAAAATACTAGTTAAGTGTTCTTGAGGAAAGTATGAACCTGTACATACATATCCATGTGAATATGATCAATCCATCCTAGAAATTTTATATAAACTCTGCATGCATGGTTAAGACTGTTGATTGGAGCTTATATTGATTTCAATATTTTTCTATATTTCAATAATTCTATTCAAATGTCAGCATGTCAATTGTCAAGAAAGACGATCATAGTGTAAGTGTAACAACGTTTATGCTTGCATGAATACACAACCTGAGAAATCATTCCGATCACTATGAGTCGTCCATAAACCGCAAGAGCATTCAGGCACAAATCGAACATGTCACCACCTACAGACTCATAGATAATGTCAACGCCTTTGGGAAACTCCTTCTCTAGAACCTGGAGAACTGAAAGTTATCAATAACCCCAACTTTGTACTTAAAATGACTTTAGAATAAAATCATTGCATTGCTCCTTGAACTGAATCAGATCAAAAGATATTTAGTTCTTACTGTGACCTTTATCCATTATGGGTCCATTTCCACCTTACCATTCCACCAAATACAACTAAGAAACAATTTTGTAAATCAACGGGAAAGATTCAGAAGACATACAGTCTTGATATCTTCAGCTTTATAGTCTATGACTCGATCCACCCCCAATTCTTTCAAATGCTTCGCTTTTTCTTCACCTCCACAAGTTGCAACCACAGTATTTCCAGCTAGCTTTGAAAGCTGTGCGTATAAAAGACTACTAAGGGTAATGTTTGAGCAAAGAAAGACAAGGTTGACATCATATGATGTCAGAATTCAAACGGACAAAATTAAACAAATTTTTTTTATAATAAAAAAAAGAAAGAAGTGCAATCCTTCCCGAAGGGAACTAGGAAAGAAATCTAGGGTGGTCTTTTGGATTAAAATCTTAGGACATAAGGAATACACCTTTTATTTTCTAAATGTAGTTGGAACAGAGTCATAGTTTTCTAGCCTTTCCAACTCTGTTTAAATTCAATCTCCAAATGCACCACAAACTAGGTTAGAACTTTTTCCTGATTGATTGGATTCCATAATCTTTAAGAAACTGAGATTGAAGTGGATTTTCTGAAAGAATGAAAGCGGTAGCCTAAATTAAATGCCCTGCTGGTGCTTTTGTGCCTAAACCCTAAACCCTAGGGCAGTGCTTTTGTGCCTACTAAAATCTGGAAAACTAAAGAACCTAGGAAACTAACAAAAAAATTGGGAAACTAATCATTTCATCTACCCTTCTTCTTCTTCTTCTTCGTCTTCTTCTAAGCATGCATGTCATAAAGAGCTATTCCTATATTTGAAACCAAACCTGGACTGCAAATTGTCCAGTCCCTCCAGCAGCAGCAGTAACAAGAACTACTTTTCCAGATTCCAGTTGTCCCGCTCCCGCCTAGAGGTTCATTATAAAAGAAATTGTAAGACAAGTGGTGCGTCGTCTCAGTTAATAATCTAACACAAACTATTAAAAATAATGAAGGCTACAGAACAAAGAATATAATGCACAATGGCTAGAAAGTTATTAGAAAAAGGGCACGACGTTATCATCTGAATGTGACCACCAAGAATTCAGCGAAGGAAATAATATGCAATTCTGATACACAAATACATATATGTGCACTAACAGTTTTTGGACTACACATACGCACACATTTAACCTTTTCTAGAGCGATTGATGCAGTCAGTCCTGAAGTAAGCATAGCGACAACTTCTGGATCTGGTCTTTCCACAGGAAGGATGTGTTTTGATGGCACCTAACTCAAGTGCAAAGCTCATCAGTTATTAAACTAGTAATTCATAGTAAAAATAAACAAAAGAACGATATCAAAAAATAGAATAGAATCATGATTAGTGTAAACTTGGAGACATTCCTGACATTACATATGAAAGCACTTCTTAGTAAACATTGAAAGAAAAAAAGAACAGTATTCTTCAGACAGTGTACCATCATGAATTCTGCATAACTTCCAAAAGTCATGATTGCAGCTGGAGTACCAACTTTCAAGTTAGTGACAGATTCCCCAACTGCTGCAATTATCCCCACAGCCTGCAACATTGCGACATACTTTATCAACTAGGCATCATAGATAGCAATAACTTCATAAACCTAAAGGCCCTCAACTGCATGAGTGATTATAAGAATGTCAAAAATTATATATTGTCCTGCACCTCAAAACCACAATCAAATGGAAGCTGGGATTCAAGATCTTTGTTGCTTCCACGAAAATAACGTCCTGAGCTGTAATTTACCTACCAAAAATAAGTCCTTGTTAGAACATATATTAATGTGCAGAGGGAGAATGTAGAATTTACTTTACAAAAAGAGACAAAAATCTTCAATATCATTATACTTGGTAACAATGATCACATCATAAACTTACATCACTAGCATTTACGCCAGCATATATGACTTTCACAAGAACGTGGTCTGGTTTAATGGGTAATCTCAATGGTGCGCGCACTATGCCGGTAGCATTACGAAAATTGTGACTCAAGGTGTGAACAACTCTGGAGAAAAAGAACTACAATTAACTACCAAATACTAAAAACAAAACCACTTGCATTCTTTCAAAAGTTAGTTTAGGCTTGCTTCTGCAATATAATGTTAAGGTAAATATGAGAACCATATGAACAGATAATAAATGAAACATGAATGGAAGAGGTGTCGGGACTACAAGACCGAACCCATACTTTGTATTGAGCATTTTACACATAAGCAATGTAATAACAGTCAGAAAGTTTTTCTTTCACAAAGATTTTGCAATCAAAGGATTTTGTCAAGTCAAGTGAGGAAAAGTGGACAACAGTGAACAGATTTATGTAAGGGCTCTTGATGAAATGCAAAGCTTCATTTTCAGCCTACACCAACAAAGTAAAATTCTGACTATGCTAAACAAATTAAATTTATGGATTGACAATAATATATATCCAACCGTATAAGAAAATGAACGTGTATCTCCTCATAACTTTGTGGAATGGGGGGAAAATATTGTTTGATGTATTATTACTAACAATTTCTCAAAACTTTGTGGAAGTTGAAGATTCAAAGGAGCTTGGAATGGAGCATTTGTCGCAGCTCTTTTCGTCTGGCTAATCAAGTATTTTGCTTCTTCTGCGGGAGTTGGCCAATATTCCATGCCTCTTCGATTGGTAATCCATAGGCATGAACCAGCTTTACTCTCATCAGTAATAAGCTCAAAAGCACCTAAAATTCATAACAGCTTTTATTCAGTAAACATGGTGGGTTAAACAATATACCCAAGCACTATTTCAGTGATATAGCAGTTCTGAAGACTTTGACCCTTAACTATGAAGTCCAACAATCATAAGTTGTCTCCTCACATGATTACTAGAATTACAACCTTCATCGAAAGAAAAGAGAAAGAGAAAGCATACCTTTCACTACCATTTCCATAGGGACAAAGCCGCCCATCATACTAACAAATTTAGAACCCGCCTTTAAGCCCATGTCAGTACTTTCAACAAACTGCATCAAAGAAGTTGGCAATAATTTTTTCTTAAGATATTCGTAGTCTTATTTCAGTTGGATTTAAGTTACAATCTTACTTCAGGACAAAGCACATTGATGCGAATCCCTTGATGCTTGTAGGGAACCAGAGATCTAGTAAACTGAACAACACCGCCTGCAAAAACATTATTCTATGATCGTCAATTTATCCATGAAAGTGGCACTTACAAATATCTCTGCACTCACATGTTAGGTGTACTTAAATTTATCTGTATTCATTGATGCTCCAAAAAAAAATTGGTATAGACTGACCAAAAAAACAATTTCGGACAGGAAATCAGAGACAAAGCTACTGCATAGAGAAAACCTTTTGAGCCAGAGTAGATTGGATCACCGTAGAGCGGGTAAAGACCTGCAGCAGAACCCATATTGATAATTACGCCAGGCTTTTGCACAGCTTGCATGATTTTAATCTGTTTGAAACATAGTTGATTCATGAGAGATGAGACACTAATGTAGTAAAAAATATATAAGTTCAGAAGCATAATAACAGAGAGAGAAACTAATAGAAGTGGCTCTAAGTAATCCTCAACACAAGACATTTTTTCTCCTATTTTTTACAATCTAATATCACAAGCATGACTGGTATATATCAAATATCAAACTACTTCCCACAAGGTATGATTCAAAAGTTTGGAATTCTGAGCAACATCATAAGCTATCTTTTTCTTTCAAAAGATCAATTAACCAAGAATTAAGACGAAGAGCAGTTTATTATTCACTTTCAGAAGCCCAAATTGATACGACTAAAACATCAGGAATGACAAACATATTCTCACTCATCACTATGGACTAAACTTTGATAGGCAATGGCCCTGAATAGAACTTTATGCAGCAGACTCACATTAGCAGATATGGAAGGTACAGGTATCAGGAAAACATAGCCCAAGTTCAAACGTACCGCAAGGCGAGTGCAATCAATAATTGCAATCAGATTCAAGTTAACTGTTAGTCTCCATGAGCGAGTACCGTCAGTTTGATCCTTATGGAATGGTATGGGATTAATGATGCCTGCACTGTTAATACAGATATCTAATCCTCCAAATGTTGCTAAATGTTTCTCAAACGCAGCAGCTATATTTCCTGTCCATCACATAAAGAATAATGCAATTATCTGAAAGGTACCATCTAATCCAAATTAGTAAAACTACACATATAGAATGAATGAGAACCAAGCCTCTTCAAATTTCTAGTTGTGAGTATGAAATGCAGATACATGTATATCAAACATGCCCCAAAAACAAAATCTTATGCTTTTTTCTTTTTTCTTCTTTTCTATGTCCAAATGTTTTTACTCATTGAAAAATAAGACCTTTGTGAAATATGTACATAAAGGACGTAATATTTGACAGCAGGGTTTTGTAAGGAGTATTATTTTATTATTCTAAAAAGCTATAGGTTCAGAGGTCTGACCCGGCCTGCACTAACTGGGTGGCAATTTCCAATACGACCCAATGACTCGAAACCCGCACGGAAAATTAGCGAGTCAATCCGCACGATTAAATTTTCGTGTCATTTTCAGGTTAACCCGCCATGACCCGTTTAATAAATAGGTGAGTTTCGAATCAACCCGTTAACCTGCTAAAATACCTATGTAATCCATTTAATAAACGAGTTGTGTCAACCCGTATAATACCCATAACATGTTTATTTTCTTATTTTCCTATTTTTTATTTCTCTTTCTCAATCTTCATACATGCATAGGTAAATGTAATCACAAGTGTTTTTTAATTAAAAAAAAAACTAATTAATAAAATTGCAATTACTTGATTAGATTATCAAAATTCAGGTTTTTTATTTATTTTTTGATGACCTTGTGAATTTGAGATGTAGGCCTTCGTTGTTTTTTGGCATTCTTTCTTTTTAGGGAGATTCACTAATATACCCAATATATGAGCCCAAATTATAAAAATATCCTATATGAAATGGACTTTAGAAACACACCCAAAACCCATTTATAACATAACAAAAAGACTTTTAACTTCTTTTAAATTACAAAACTGCCATTGATTTCTCAAAACAAACCCAACCCCAAAACATATAAACAAGCCCAAAATACTCAATAGGACATCAAAGTAATTTAATAATCAAAATTAAATTCAATATGGCCAATTGTCATTTTTTGGGTTTTTTTTGGGTTTGTTTATAGAAATTAAATGGTGTAGGGTTTATTTATAGTTTTAGTGCTAAGAATGGGTATTTGACTAAATATCTCTTCTTTTTATTTGTTTTTGCTTATTGCCCAATACTTAATTATGCAAGTGATTCTTATACAAGTTATTTTTTCTTTTTAGGGATTTTTGCAGAAATGTCACCTGAACTTAAACCTCAATTTCAATTTGTCACTTTTCTTTAAGAGAAATGTCATATTAATTTTCCAAAATCTATGATTTATCATCTGACTTTAACACCATCCAATTTTCCATCCATTTTAAGGGTATTTTAGTCTTTCCATTTTCAAGAAAAAAGGGAAAGAGATCTCTCTCCCTTTCTCCCCCACCCCTAAACACATCACTCAAGACCCCCCGACTCACTCTTTTTTTTTTTCTCTCTCTGAGCGTGTATAAATTTTTTTTATGGTGTTCATTGAGCATGGAAATGGAAAAAATTTCAATATGCAAATGGAAAAATACTAAAAAGAAAAAAGAAGAAGAAAAAAGTGGACTCGGTTTGGGTGGGCTACGGGAATTTGTGTGTGGAGGGTAGGTGTTTCATGGTAGATAGAGAAGGAGGAAGGGGCTGTGAAGAGGGAATGAGGAATGGATTTCAAGGTGGGCGGGGTTGGTTGGAACCGCCAGTGGGGCACAGGGGATGGGGGAAGGTGAGAATTTTTTTTTTTTCATTTTTAATTGTTTAAAAGATATTTAAAAAAAATTATAACGATTTTTCCATTTTTAAAATACCCTTAAAATGGATGGAAAATTGGATGGTGTTCAAATCAGATGACAAATCATGGATTTTGGAAAAATTAAGGTGACAAATTGAAACTAAGGTATAAGTTCAGGTGACATTTCTACAAAAATCCCTTCTTTTTATTTGTTTTTAATTTTTACCCAATTATGCAAGTGATTCTGAAAAAAAAACATAATAAACTTTTTTGGTCTACCTTTTTAGCTTGCTAGTTACTAGTTGCTACCACTTATTGAACCCCCCAAAAAAAAAAGTTATAAACTAGAGGCATGTCATCAATTCAAGTCAATATATTGCAAGGCCTTAGAGAACATTCTTATTTGATTATGATAAGAATTACTTTTTTGGTTAAATTATGATAATAAATCAAATGTAGCAATCCTGATAATTTGTAACTAGGTAACTTGTTGAATAACCTATTAATCACGACTCAAATTCGGCACGACACGTTTATTAAATGGGTCGGCTTTGAGTTAAGCATTCTTGACACATTTATTATCCTAACACGACACGATCCATTTTATCTTGTTAATTACTATCTTTTTACGTAGCTTTGGTTCTTTTTTGGCTCCCTGTACAATGATTGGTGTCAAGTGTCTGCATACCAACATAGTATTCATTCCTAAATCAGTCTTATGTACAACCAGTTGACTTACCTGTATCAGTCACGTCGCATTTCACAAACAAGGCAGATGGAAATCCTAAACTGGTATGGAACTTGGCATTCTCCTTCTGAACAAGGGATGCAACTTCCTTTCCCTTTTCTTCAGATAAATCGACCACCGTCACAAATATTCCCTTCGCTCCAAAAGCCAAGCTAAGAGCTTTTCCTGCATATTAACAGTCAAAGCAGAACCAGTCTTCTTGCTGTTCAAGTTTGATGACAAAGATTAATATAGCAGTAGATGATGGTTTACCAATTCCAGAAGCTCCACCAGTGACCAGAGCTGAAAGGCCTGGTTTTAGCTCCATTTCTTTTCTGCGGAAATTTACCGTTGTCCAGAGAATTTCTAGTTGCTTCTTGAGTTATGTTGTCACCTTGGAATTCATGGCTATTTTATCCAGACCACAGAATTTCTAGTTGCTTCTTGAGTGATGTCTGATGTGATTGATAAGATAGTGTGGGGTGGAAAAGAGCAAATCGACCACCTACCTGTTCCGGTAATTTGATTTTTTGTTTCTTTTTTTGGCTAAAGCACCTTCGTGTTTCCAATTTTTATTCTAATTTCCTTTTTTTTTTGTTAGGGAGACCAACTTGAGAAAGGACGTGAATATTGAGAAGCTGCATCAAGGGTTCACTCATAGACTTGAATCTACATTTGAGAATAGGAACTCCTTGTGATTGATAACAAGTCCTCTACATCTTGTGTATAATTGGAAGGGCATGAATCCAATTAGGTGAACATAGAGGACTTGTTTACCAATTTCCTTGAATATTCGTTGACACTCTTTGTAGAACTCTCAAGTATTTTAATGATTAATCACTTGCTTCGCTTGCATGAATAAAAAAGCACCTCCCCAGATAATACAAGGGTTGGTGAAACATCGCAATCAAATAATACAAGGATACAGTACGACCAAAAAAAAAACACAAAAACAAGGGTCCAGCTTATCTGAAACGGTGTCAAATAGAAACTACCTTTTAGCAAACCATACAACAATAATGATAACAAGTTGCAAAAGGTAGAGTCGGCATTCAAATCAAAGCCAACTTGCCATACGGGGAAAAGTAAATAAAGAAATGGGACTGTGTATAATTGGGAAATGTATCTTTTAATCTATACCAATATAAACAGAG